>NC_030808.1:39779632-40379632 GCF_001704415.2 Capra hircus
ATAAATAATAATACATTACCAGTAAAAATAAAATAAATTTAAATATAGTATTAAGAAATCTCTACATAATTTAGTTAAAATTATTTTTTGTGGGTAACTGATATTCAGTATTCTTGCCTGGAGAATCCCAGGGACGGAGGAGCCTGGTGGGCTACCATCTATGGGGTCGCACAGAGTCAGACACGACTGAAGTGACTTAGCAGCAGCAGCAGCAGTCACGTTAAGACTGTTAAGCACATTTCATTTAAAAACTGTAAGTTACTTGAGTCTAATAGCATTATTTGGCCATTGTGTATAACCTCTAGTATTACATTTGATATAAGTAAAAGTTCTTCACTAGCTTTCAGAATCAATCCATACCAGTACTAGGTTTAACTGTAGAGCCAAAGTAGTAACTGTAGAGATTCATGCCTCGGAGGGTGAGGGTATGATTCCTCTCCTCTTTCATAATTGTAACAGTTTGGACTTCATTATGAGGTAGCATAAAGTGTTTGTACTGTAGTAATTCACATGTCTGTACCCTTCAATACAATATAAACTTCTGATGGTTAGGAACCAAATCCAAATAATCATTGTACCTTCCTCACAATGCTCAGCACAAATGCACACAAAATCCTTGCTTAGTAAATTTTTGGTTCCTGAATTAGAAAACTACTAAAAAGTTTGTTTTCATTGAACGAAAAGCATATATACTTGCAATATCTATTACAAATCTGTGATATGTACATGACATATGCTATATATACATACTTTTCTTTTACTGTAAATATACCATGCAAGAAGAAAATGCAATATGACAGCAGAATAAGCCAAAGCATATCTTGTGTAGCTTCAAGTTGCTTTTCCTTTCTGTGAAGTTTTAAAGATTTGATATGTTAACAGTAAAGTACCTAGAACTATTTTGAATATCTTCCAGAAAAATATTAACTACATTCTAAAATCAAAGAAAATTTTCCAAAATAAATAGTGTATGTGTTTTCCCCTGATTACACAGTTTCTTAAAGGAAAGAGCTTCAAATTAACTATACATATTTGACTTTGTGGATTTTTTTTTTACTTTACTTGTATGCATGGCAAAACATAAAATTCAATCATTTATTTTATATTTTAAAGCTGATGAAATGAAAACCATAGTTTATAGAACATTTCTGAATTTTATATTAACAAAAATGTGACTTAGATAATGGTACTCATTCAAAGTACTAAATTAAATTAAAGTTTAGACCTGATGTTTTGACATACTCATGGATCAATATTCTTTATATTCCTGTTGCTTCTATCTTGAACTTAGAGAATGCAAATTATAGATATAAATGGATTAATTTACTGTTTTACCAAAATAAAACAGTTAAGACTATCTCAAGCCTTTAAACATGCTTAGTATTAAACATTAGAATCCTTCTTCTTTTTTCCAAATAAATTAATTGCAGTTTAAGTCTCATCATTTAAAAAGCAAGTAGTTCCCAATTCTGAACCAATACAATATTGTAAAGTAATTAGCATCCAATTAAAATACATAAATTTAAATTTAAAAAAATAAGTAAAAGCAAGTAGTATTTGTGATTACAATTATTTCTACTACAAATGAAAGCTTAGACTAGTTTTAGTGTCATATATTCCTTATTTTATAAAAAGTTAATCACTCATACCTGAATCTAGACCACATTTATCATGAAGCACAATGGTCTGAGAGCATACGAACAATATAGTACTGAAAAATGAGACATCAATGCTTTTCTGAATATAAGTATGATTCAAACAGACAAGTGCAAATAAATCTACATGAATATTG
Organism: Capra hircus; assembly: GCF_001704415.2. NCBI lineage: Eukaryota > Metazoa > Chordata > Mammalia > Artiodactyla > Bovidae > Capra > Capra hircus. The sequence goes on from NC_030808.1 coordinate 39,781,425, forward strand.
CATCTGGTTCATTGAGTGGCTTATAACTTTGAAACTCAAATGTCAGCAAATATATCAACACTGCTAAAAAATCAAAAAGGAAGTACATTTTGGTAATTGCAATTGCTTCTAACTCACATAAGATAACCATGGTTATATTTTAAATAAAAAGTTACTTTTAAAGAATAAATTCGTTTACTCACATCACCATTAACTCTTCTGAATGAAGAGAACTGAACATTTAAAAGAGCTCAACAAATATTTTAGAATGAATACACATGTACACAATGTGTGTGCACATATGTGTGCATGTGTATGCATTCTAAGGCTCTTCAGTGGCATTTGATTCTTTGCAACTCTATGGACTGTAGTCCCTTCAGGGTCCTCTCTCCTTGAGATTCTCCAGGCAAGAATCCTGGAGTGGGTTGCCATGCCCTTCTCCAAAGAATCCGCCCAACCCAGATATCAAACCCAGGTCTCTTATATGTCTCCTGCATCAGCAGCTGGGTTCTTTATCACTAATGCCACCTGTGTGTGCCCAGTCCCTTCAGTCATGTCTGACTCTTTGTGATCCTATGGACTCTAGCCCAACAGGCTCTTCTGTCCATGGAACTGTCCTGGCAAGGATACTGGAGTGAGTTGCCATTCCCTCGTCCAGGGGATCTGCCCAAACTTGAGATCGAACCCTCATCTCCTTTGTTTCCAGCATTAGTAGGTGGATTCTTTACCACTGAGCCACTGGGGAAGCCTGTATATATATATATATAATGAATACTACAGATGGTCAAATGGTTAAGATAATTCTTTTTACAATCATGTTTTGAAATTGATCCTATGGCCTCTAGCCCAACAGGCTCTTCTGTCCATGGAATTCTCCAGGCAAGAATATTGGAGTGGGTTGCCACTTCCTTCTCCAGGGGATCTTCCCAACCCAAGGATCAAACCTGAGTCTCCTGCATTGCAGACAAGTTCTTTACCATCTGAAAAGTCCTTGACATTGATAATTACATCAAACTCATGGAATCTTACTCTAGTCAAAGGTCAAGAAAAGTATATTTCAATTCTTATTTGAGGTGAATTATTAAGACACCATTACATTTTAGATATGCAATAAGCAGTGTCTAAACACATGAAACATATTGTATTTTAATATTTAGAAAAAAATTGAAATTACTTGCTTTCTTAAAGACCAAAATCAGAATATGATTTTCAACTACCTGGCCATATAAGCAATATATTATGCTATGCTTGACTATGATTTATTTAAAGAAACAAAAAATGTGAACTGTAGGTGAATTTTTAGGTAGGGATGAAGATAGAAATCCAAGTTTATCAGCTCTTATTGTTCAGTTCAGTTCAGTTGCTCAGTAGTGTCAGACTCTCTGTGACCCCATGGACTGCAGCATGCCAGGCCTCCCTGTCCATCACCAACTCCTAAGAGTTTACTCAAACTCATGTTCACTGAGTTGATGATTACTCTGAAATAAATAACAGCATTTGTATCATGATATTGTACTATAATTTGGAAATTGTACCCTAATTGGAAATATTGTGCCTTGATTTGGATATGTGTGAATCCTAGAAATGAATCAGCTTTTCTTTTTTTACTTTCTCTTTTGCCTCTACCCTTCCTCTTTCCTTCCTTCCATTCATTAGAGCCACTTTCTTCTAGCTTAATTTGAAAAGAATGTTATTGGTGTTCTGTTTACAATATAGTCTCTAAAATGTAATATTCAATTAAAATATCAAAATTTAAGTTAAAACTTTGATGTTAAAATACTTTTACTCTAGGGTTTCAGGGGGAGACAACTTCTTTTTAGTGGTATTCTATTTTGAAAATCTTGCAAGTCTAGTTAATTTAAAAACTACAAGTTTAGAAATTAACATAATTTGCATCTCTAAGTTAATAAATCATATTATACCCTTCAGTTTATCAGAAAACTAGAAAAATAGAATATCATTAAAAAGAAGTTGTCTCCCCCCAAAACCCAGAGTAAAAATATCTTAATATCAAAGTTTTAACTTAAATTTTTATATTTCACTTGAATATTATGTTTTAGAGACTATATTGTAAACACAACACCAATAACCTTCTTTTCAAATTAGGCTAGAAGGAAGTGGCTCTAATGAATGGAAGGAAAGAAGGAAGGGAAGAGGGAAAAGAGAAAGTAAAAAATGAGAGGCTTCCCAGGTGGCTCAGTAGGTAAAGAATCTGCCTGAAATGCAGGAAGCACTGGCAGAGCAGGTTCAGGTCCCTGGGTAGATGAGATCCCCTGGAGGAGGAAATGGCCACCCACTCCAGTATTCTTGCAAGAAGAATACCATGGACAGAGGAGACTGGTGGGCTACATACAGTCCATAAAGTCTCAAAGAGTCTGAAACGACTAAGGCAACTGAGCACACAGCCATTTTAAAAGGAGTGTCTTTGGATAAAATTATTCTCTTAGTGAGTTGTTAATGCATCTATAAAACTATTTACTGTAAATTATTTTAAACATAAGGAATTCAAATTTAATTATTATAAAAGTTATGAAGCTATATTCTTCGACAGTAAATATAAAGATTATTTTAAATCAAAATAAATTATTGAATCATCTAACGCTTTTATGAACATTTAAGCATAATGATTTATATTATAACGTAATCTTTTAATTTTACAGTTTATAAATTGTAAACTGAGTTTGCAAATGCATATTGCAAATGATACTGACAGTCTATCAGTAAGAGTGGTAGCATCAGTAGCAAAATCAGATTTTATTCCTTTGAGTACTAATACATAAACTCTATACTTGGTTATCTTTTCAGAAGTTTTCTGCATACATTTAAATTAGCTTGGACACTTTTAAAGAGAGGCAGTGTTTGAATTCCGAAAGTGGAAGTACAGTCACCAATCGGAAACCTTCGTCACAACCTCAAAATCATGTGCCTTTCATATTTCTCTCCTTGCAGCCGACTTAGACGTGGGACATCTTTTTGCTGTCTTTCTCTTTGCTTCCCACTGACTATAATACAATAACTTTAACTGTGTGTGACACAAACATAGCAGCGCTGAAACGCGTCGAATGGAAGGCTGTTTTCTCCTCCAGAATTTTGTAAGCATCGAACGCAGATCCTTGGCTCTTCCATTTACTACTTTCCCAAATCCCGCCACTGTGCCATTTCCCTCCCTCTGCCGTAAAGAAAGATATCTTTCATAATATCGTTTTTTTTTTCTCTTCTGGGGGTTTAATCTTTTCTTCCCTGACATAAATATTCTCATGAATTTTGAGGTGGGATTTTCGACCTCACTAGACTGTAAAACCCTAAGTCCGTTCAATTAAAATGATGATTATAATAACAACAGTGAATAAACTATTACGGAACCCCCACACTAGTGGCACAGATTCCTTGGCGCGCCCTTCATAAACGTGTTAAGTTTAGCCTGGGCTCATTCCTCTTCCTTCCTGAGGTTCCTAGCGTGACCAGCCTCTTCCACCTGCGAGTAGTGGAGGCATTTTTTTTTTGTTGTCTACTAACCCCCTCTAGCGCCGGACTCGCAGCACCCGAGCGGCGGCAGCCAGGCGGGCCAGCGCCGGGCTTGGCGGAGCTGGGAGGCGCTTGCGGCTCGTGCCCTACCCTCCACTTCGGCCTCGGCCGCGGGGCGAGGGCGTCAGGACTAGGCGCCCTGAGACTCCTCCTTGTTAGCACCTGTGTTGCCCCCTTTCCGAACTCCCAACGCTGGAGGCGAGGGCCGAGTGGTCCCACCAGGCAGCCGGCGCCGAGGAGCGCTGGGAGGCAGTGGGTGCCGCGAGGGGGCGGCTTCCGCGGGGATAGCTGTCAGCTCGCAGGCAGTCGGCGCGACTGTGGAGGCGGCCACGCACAGCTCAGCCCGCGGGCTTCTCCGAGTCTGCGGTCCGACGCCGTCACGCTGCAGGCGTCCCGGGCCCCCCGAAATCCCGGCGCCTGCGGCTGCGACCATGTTCTTGACCTCCACTGTGAAGTCGCGGCCGCACGGTGACGACAAGACCTCAGTGAGACCTGGTGCCAGGCACCCGCCCCTCTCCAGCCTGAGGTGACTCTCCTCTGAAGCTCGTTGCCTTCCTTCGCTCTCCTAGGACTAGCTGCGGAGGCGGCCGCCAAGCTGAGGCTCTCGCCCTACCGGGCAAGTTTAGGCGACCCAGGCTAAGGAGCGGTAGGCTGGTCCGCCGCCGCCAAGCTCAACCCGGACCCGGAGCGCTCGGCCACAGAACTCGCCCCCTCCGGCGGCGGAAATGTGAAGTCGACGGTAGCCCTTCAGGGTGCAGAGTAGCCCTAAAACGCTGGACGCTCCTGCTGCGAAATGGGAAGGAAAGTGCTTGGGAGACTAAGTGCGGCCTCAGACAGGCCGGGGAAAAGGCTGCCAAGGCCGAAGCGCGGCGCAGACGCGGCCGAGTTGGAGGGGTCCGCTCTGCGGGCCGCGGCCGTCGCCACCTAGGCTAGGGGCTGAGGGCGCAGCTCGGTAGCTTGCCTGGACCGCTTGCGGCCCCGCGGAGCCTCCTCAGTCGCTCGGCTCTCGCCGCACTGGCCGGAGGAAAGTTCCCGCGGCCCCCGCCCGCTCACAGCTGCGCGCCCGCCCTGCTTTTGGCTCTGCTAGTGCCCACTCTGAGTTCGGAGAGGCGCTCAGACCGGCAGAGCTGCACGAGCCACCGCCGCACCTGCCCGTCCCTCCCCCATTCTCGCCGTGAGGCGCCCTCCCCCGCCCCTTCGCTCCCCTCCCCCAAACCACAGCCCGAGCTCGCTCCTGCGCGCGCGCTCTCCCAGGCCCAAGTGAATAGTCCTCGCGCGAGCGGGACACGGCGGTGGATGCAATTCCGCTCGTCTACAGCCGCCAGGAGCTCCCTGGCGCCGCAGGCAGCGTCCTCCTCCGAAGCAGCTGCGCCTGCACCTGGGCAGCCTGGACCTTCGTGCCCTGCTCCCGGGGCCTCGCGCGGGGGTCGCCCCGGGACACCCCCTGTGGGCCGGGTGGAGGAGGAAGAGGAGGAGGAAGAAGACGTGGACTCGGACCCGACGCTGAACACCTGGCTGCGCTGCAGCCACTTCTCTTTAAGGGGGAGGAGAAGAGAGCCGGGGAGAACCATGGGGGGCAGCGAAGTCCGGGAATTTCTTTTGCAATTTGGTTTCTTCTTGCCTTTGCTGACAGCTTGGCCGGGCGACTGCAGTCACGTCTCCAACAACCAAGGTAAAGGGACCGGTGGAGTAGCAAGATGGGGCGGGAGGAGGTGGGTGCTCCTAGGACCGGTGCGTTGTCGCCTCTTGGCAGGTAACTTCGTCTCGGGGTGGGCTTCTCCCGGCTCTCCACACGAGGGGGTCGAGGATGTCTCCTCACCAGAGCTCCTGTCCACAGTTCCCAGGGCCGGAGACCTCACGATCTGCGGTCTCTTCTGCTTCCAAATGTCTTTACACGGATGCGTGAGCATCAGCAGCAGTTGGGTCCCACTACTGGCGGCCGCGGGACCGCTCCCCCTGCGCGGTCTCCACGGGAGGTCAGGCTCTGTGGTAGAGGCTTAATGGAGACTTCTGGCTCTTTGCGGTCCCTCACTGCACGGTAACGTGTAGGTTCTCCCGCACGCCTGCAAGAAAGCAGATCGTTCTCGCTGTAGCCCCTGGCCAAATAACCAGCCTTGTGCCTTCGATAAACCAAACCCTCGCCCAGCTGCAACCCTTTTACCCCATCCCGACCGAATGTAGTAGACATTTAGAAATTATTCCGAATTGTTTCCAGCCCAGATGCCGGAAGTGGCGGGGGGGGGGGGGGCGGGTTTTAGGCGTGAATTAAGAAGTTGTGAATATTCTATGCCTAAAGTCAGGTAAAGTGGTAAAGTGAAGATGAATAGCCTGTGAAAAGTGAAAGTGAGGTTTACCGAATGGAAAGCACTGAGAATTTTTGACTTTTTTTTTTTTTTTTGCTTTCTAGCCAAAAATCTTTATGAGACATACTCATTGGATTTCTGCTGTGAATATTTAAAGATCTATATTAAAAAATCACCTACATAATTTCAATCCTCCTAGACTTAGAGAGGAACAACCATAAAAGTTTTCCAGCATGTACCTGGCTGGATGCTCTCACTGGCACCGTGATGACCGCCGGTGTCACCTGTTACGTCACAGTTTTCTGTTTAGTTCAGTTCAGTCGCTCAGTCGTGTCTGACTCTTTGTGACCCCATGAATTGCAGCACGCCAGGCCTCCCTGTCCATCACCAACTCCCAGAGTTCACTCAGACTCACCTCCATCGAGTCGGTGATGCCATCCAGCCACGTTTTATATTTGAGGTGTTTTAAAAGTCTGACTTTTTAAAACACCTCAAATATAAAACTTCAGTTAGAGTTACCATTCAACATACAAGGTCTCGAAATAATTTGCAGGTATATAAACAGAGGTCAGATGGCATGAAAATGCGGGCTTTCTTTGCGAGGGTGAGAAGGTTAAGAGAGAAGGAAATTAGAACAACACAGCCTTCTTTTTTGTCATAAACATATACAGCCAATTTGTTAGAAATAGAATAATTTAGAATCAATATTCAGTTCTCATTTATGTAACTGATACTTTTGACATGCTTTCTAATTCTTTGTCTTTTTTTTTTTGTTACCTCCAGATTGCAATCACAAATGCATATGTCAGCTTGAAAACCATACACAACCATCTTGCCTTTGAAAATGTATTCTATAAGTACCACCTATAATGCCATGCTCTCCTATGGACGTGTATACCTTCACACACATCCCTTATTTGGTTTCAGGGACTATTGCCATTAAATATCAAAGGGAATAGTTACTTAATTTACCTCTGAAAATTGAACATTGTTTAAAATAACATGTAATTACTTGACCTTTTTATTGAAAGGAGAAACAATTTTTAGTAATGGGAAAATCAGACATTTATGTTATACTGTCTCTAGTGCTTCTAAAGAGGTATACACTTAAAGTCAAGTTGGCTAGGAATATTTTAACTGTTACATCCTTTCAATCATGTCCCTAAATCAACATTTATATTTTCAAAGTTCCAGTAACCATTGTAGGCCTTGAGGATACTACCAAAAATAAAACACGTTAGACTCTTCAAATGAGTAAAGAGCCATTCTGTCAACGTGTCTCAAGTATTAAAGTATGACCTTTCAGATATTCATATTAAATTTAAGGGCATAGGGGAGTTGTTTGTCAAGTCTTGCAGTAATTTTTATTTATCTATTTTAATAGCTTTCTCATACTTTTACAAGACATTTTAACTAAAAGATTTACCAATTATATCTAATTTATGTGTGTTTTATAAATTAGCTTAACTTAGTGAATATTACTCAACTTACCCAAATAGGATCATTAAAGATAGTCTCCAAAAACTATTAATTTGCATTTGTGCTAATAGTCTAAAAACACAAGCTATGTGTTACACTTGAATAATATCATACCTAAAGGGTAAGTTGGGTAAAATTTAGAGTTTTTCGACAGAATATTATGGAAAAAATATGCTCAGATTTTTTTTTCATCAGACACAAATAATTGCTTTTAAAATGCTTTTTACAGTTTAAAGTTACAGTGGTTGGAAATTATGCCTTATAATATCTTGAGATAATTTTTGAATGCTGAAAGTTATGCTTATAGTTGATAAAATGTGGAACTTCAAAAGGTTATTTTTGTGAACAATTGGAGGATATTTTCTTATTTGTAGTTTCAAAAATAGATGTCATGAATCAAAATAGCTTGCCAATTTGTAAACATTGAAAATATGAGGTATTGTAGAATTACTGAAGTACATGTACAGTATAGAAATATTAATGCAAAACACAAATCTTATCTATGTACATAATAAGCATTGATAATAGGCTTAATATTTAATTTTAAGCATATGTATTCATTTTTCTAGCAACTTTTTGTCCTAAGAGCTAATGGAATTCTTGTTTTATTTTTAAAATTTGTTACAGAGGGTAAATTTTCATTTTAACATAATTTGCCTTCTCATTAAGAGTAATCAAAAAGTAAACTCTTTAATGTGATTTATTTTTACCAATTTACATAAAATATTTCATGATTGAATGAAGGCATCATCCTCTTCCTCATTCCCTGTTTTACATACATAGATAGAATAAAAGGATCAAAAAAGTGAGCTATTTCATTTTTAACACTGTGCTAAGAGTAACTTGAATAAAGGAAGCATCTCTTCTTTTGTTTTTTAACTGGCTATGAATCTCTGCACCATAAAGGCAAAATAAATCAGTTTGACTCTCTTCCTATTACTGAAACCTCCTTGAATTGATCAAAAAGTAAAGCTGCTTTCTAGATCACTTCATCTGATTAAGAAAATGAAAACATGATTTGTACTCAAATTTCCCTTATTCCATTAATTTTCCCTCTGTTTAAAACCACACTATTTATTTCGTGTTGGTAACTTTAAAAGTAACAGTTTTTGCTCTTTTTAAGATATGAAAAATTTATTTTTGTACTAGAAGGATAGTTAGGAGAATATAAAATACAATCTTGTTTCATATGTCAGTAAAGATGTACATCAATTTCAGTGATCAGTAACCACCAGGGATCCATTAATTCAAAGATTTCTCTGCTTTAGTCTAAAAGAGTTGATGCATCTCTCAGGGTGTTACTCATGTTTCCAAAAATAATCAATACTCAAATATTTCATTAAATCAAAATATGGTTTGAATATGAGAGTTTGGTGAGTTCATTTTACTACCGAGATTGTGTTAATTAATCTTTCTCCTCCACCCAGGGATTTCAGTGAAAAATGAAATATACGAGGAAAACAATAGTTTGAGTCATTCGTTTAATTAAGTTTATTAAGTTGAATGAATTAAGTCTAAAGTCCACTAAGTTGTGTGTAAATACAGGTGAATATAGCTGATCAGAAAAATACCTGCTTATTTAAATTTATAGTCCCAAATTAGTTGAACTGACGTAAATATTATACACAAACTGTAAGACTGAATGTTGTTCTTAAATTTACAGAAAGGGGGGATTTGAAATATTTTCAGAAAGTTGAAGACTGAACTTTACTGAAAATATTGAAAGTTGGGTTCAATAAGGAAAACTGATTTATAAAGAATATTGCTAAAAGACCTTTCACTCATATAAAATTTGAGGGATAAACTATGATTGTAAAAGTGCAAGAGGTTGAAATCACATGCCTTTCTTGTTTTCCATAAGTATGAAAACAACCTAGAATGTAATTTTTTATACATTAACAAACTGAAGTGAGCCATTGTGGAATTAGCCATTATGATTAGTATTTAAAATAGAATATAACATGTCATTGATACCCACTGGTCATCTAAATATTTTTGTTCTGAGTTTAGGATAAGACTATATCTAAAATTTTTTTCTTACACAAAAGTTATACAACATTTTTTAAGGATGCTGTCTTCAAACTAGAAATAACATGAATAAAGCAGTTTTAATATAGATTTTCTCAAGGGGCAAATATATATATATATATTTTTAAATTAATGATTAAATAACATCGTTTTACATTTTTAAAATGCTTTCAAACTTTTCCACATGGAATTTGTATTATTCTTATGTTACAAAGTTAAATATTAATAAAAATCCAAGAGTTGAAAATTTCTTCAGTAATCATTGCTAGTATAAATAAGTAGCAAAAGGCATCAATGATTTCTTGTATCTCCTTCTACTAATTCTTTTCCTCTGTGACAGAAACCATGTCTCAATCACTCTCTGTCTTCTTTCACGCACAGGAGTACTTCTGACTATATATTTCTTTTGTCCTAAATGGTGAGAGAATAGATGTTATCTTACACTGTCCATCAGTCAACCAAATCCCTAAAGTTATAGAAGTTTCTTGTCTTCTTGACTCACCATTTCTTGGGACTATAAATACAGTAGAGATCAGTACATGTAGTTTAATAATAAACATGAATTAACTTTGTTCAGTGTACTTTGTTAATCATGTAATCAAACTAACACAGAAGGATTAAATTGTTTATACATCCACAGTGTTAACTTTAAAAAAAAATTTTGTGTGTGTATATGTATATATGTATACATTTAAGTTGTGTGACATAATTTGATATACTATGTCTGTAGTGTTCTGATCAACTTGCAGTTTCTTTAGGACTGGCATTAATTCTTTAAAAAACAGGTATTATATTACCTCTACTTTTGCCTTATTTTTATTGAGTATTTTGTTTTTGAATTTAATATTTATATGATGAAGATAAAAAAGAGTAAGTAAGCCAGACTTCATAAATGCCCTCATGGAATTTATTTTCTAGCAAGGGAGACTGACAAAAAATATGGAAGTAAGTGAAACTGTATACTATGGAGGAAACAATAAAGGCCTTGAGCAAATAATAGGAGGAACCCACTATTTTAAATGTGATGGTTGGAGAGGCCTATCTGGGAAGTGACACATAAATGACATTCTCAAGGATGAGAAACAGCTAAATGTACAGAACAGGAAGAAGTGCGTTCTAGGTAAAGGGAACTATCTGGTCAGTGACCTTGAAGGGAGATGAGCTTGTCACCTTTGAAGAAATAAGTCCAATATGGAACTGGAGTTTACTGGGCAAGGAAGAGAGTAGCCTATAGTGAGGTTTGAAAGAGAATGAGAAACTGGATTCACAGAGAAGAAAACAAACCATGGAAAGGAATTAGCTTTTAACATTTTCCTTGGTAAAATGGGAAGCTAATGAGATTTCAACCATTTTTCATTTTTGGAGCATTATGGCTAGCAAGTGGAAGAGATGATTGGAAAATGAAAAGAGTGGTGTTAGGAGTTTATTGCAGTTTTTAGGGACATAGGGAAGGGAATGGTGGCCTGGCTAGCATGGTAATACTGAGATGGGGATAAGAAGATGGATTTCAGATACCTTTTGGAAATAGGATTATGGGATTATCTTATAATTACAGAAAAATAAGTGTAGATATTCCATATTTTGTTACTTTTTCCAAGGGACCTGAAAAAATTTTTCATTAATCCCCATAAAAATGATCTTGCTTGTAGTAGTTGATTATTGACAGCGGATAGGAAAGATGGGGTGACAGGTCCATTGTCTACTTTATTCTGTGGAAACTATGATTTAAAGCATAATATTAATAACACAGTTTTATTATTTCAAACCATTGTGCATAGCACTGTACACTCATATTTTATCAATAGATGAAATTTGTTAATGCATTTTTGACACAATAACTTTATATATATAGTTTTTTTTTTGTCAGAGTGGATAATGACACAGGTGGGTGGAGATATCTTAACAAAGCAATATGGTGATCCAACAGAATCTATTAAAATAGAGAGCAATATTTCAAAGTTTGACTTATGCACCAGTTTTATTCATCTTTGTTATTATTAGACTACTGTTACTGAAAAGAAAAATAGAAGTGATACTAGATATAAAATAGGCATGTTTTCACATATTTTCTATTAGCCTTCTTTCTTACCTGCATTTTGTTAAAATGAAGAGAAACAAATCCATATTCAGTAAGCATGTAAAAGACCCAGGAAATTAGATTTTAAGATGAGGGAAAAAAATATTAGGCTCTCCACTCAACAACAGTAAATTGCATGTAACTTAGAAACTTTCCCTGACCAGTTATTGTTCATCACTGTGAGTTGACTACTACTACTACTAATATATGACAGCAATTGTTAAATGTATAGAAGCATAAAAATCTTAATTTAACAGTCCTAAATACCTTGTATATATTTGGAAAATCGATACTGTGGAAATGTTTCATTTAAACATTTGTAAATATTCTTAAATGTACCTATTCAAACATAGTAAATCTTATACTTTAGTGTTTAGAATGTTCTGGAAAATACTGTTTTATAGTGATTTTCTTTCAGTAAACATTATGAATTCTTATGAGATATACAGTTTTGATTTTCAGTGATAAATATTCTAGAACTGAGTGATAATGTTTGTACTTTAAAAAGGTGTTTATCAGAGCCTACTATTTGGGCTTCCCAGGTGGCGCTAGTGGTAAAGAATGCCCCTGCCAATGCAGGAGACTTAACAGACAGGTCTTGGACCCATGGATCAGGAAGATCCCCTGGAGGAGGAAATGGCAGCCCACTCCAGTATTCTTGCCTAGAGAATCCCATGGACACAGGATCCTGACGGGCTACAGTCCATGGGGTTGCAGAGTCAGACATGACTATAGAGACTTGGCATACATATACACACTGATAGGTAGAGTACTTACTATATGTAAGAATTCAAGAAGTTTTCTTTTAAGAATATATGTCAATGTATGGCAAAACCAATACAATATTGTAAAGTAATTAGCCTCCAATTAAATAAATTTATATTAAAAAAGAATATATTAATATAGTTTAGTGAAGAGTTTCTAGTCTCTTTCCAAGTCTAATAGGAAAATTTTCTGTTTTCTTAGAGTTAGATCCAAAATTAATTAATTTTTTATAATTAGAAAAACATTTAAAGTACATTTGTCATATGATAACATGTAAGAGTACTGATGTTCAGCTCTCATATTTATGTATTGATTATTTGCAAGTGATATCTTATTTCATTAAAGTTTATCTCAAAGTTAAGAAAATAAGTCACTTAAGCAGCCACATCTTAAAGTATCTCCCTGTGTCAGGCATTATGCTAGATTCTAAGACAGAATTCCACAACAGATTCTAAGCTGGATTCTACAACAGCGATTATCATACGGTCTCTATTCTTTAGAAAATCAACCTTCTCTTTTGATATATCCTTGAGTAATTGATAATTAATCCTTAATTACTTGATTTTTATAAGATGAATTTTACAGTAAATGATATCATGAGGGAAAGAAGGAAGGGTGTATAGTAATACTACTAATACTTTTATGTGTTTTTATTTGTAAAATTGCTTCATAGGGATCTTCTAATATTAGTTTATGGGTAGGCATATATTTTATTTAATTGCATGAAAATTAAACATAAATATGCATTGAATAAACACAACCATTCACAGAAAACATAAATATTTTAAATCTCTAATGGCTTCCATGAACTGACATGTGGAGACAGGTTTTGTTTAAATGATATTCGGAGAAGGCAATGGCAACCCACTCCAGTACTCTTGCCTGGAAAATCCCAGGGACAGAGGAGCCTGGTAGGCTGCAGTCCATGGGGTCGCGAAGAGTCAGACTCGACTGAGCGACTTCGCTTTTACTTTTCACTTTCATGCTTTAGACTAGCTTTTTCTGGTGTGTTTATTTAAGGTGGATTTATTATTAAAAACTGTGATTCATGGTGAAGAAGCTAGTTTCCAGTTTCAGACAGCAGCAAACATACATCTTAATTGAGTTGTGGAGCAAGAACTGGGATGAAAGCATGTATTTTCAGTCCATGTCCTGAAAAATGCATTCAGTTACTTTCCCAGGATACTGCTGTGTCCTCTAGCTATTGGCCTGTTTGATGATCTGAACTGGCTGGATATAAATGAAAAATCACCACTCTTCCGCCTGTTTCATTTTATAACTTAAGTTGTAATGTTACACTTACTTCCTGACCATAGAAGTTATAATATCTCTTTAGAAACTGAATGTTCAAGAGTTAGAATTAGTTATGTATTATTTTATTCTTGTAATGTTTGATGTCTGGATATATGGGATATTTATATACATAATTTATTTACTAATGTTAACTTACTAATAACATGACAGAATGATTATATATTAATTTAGGTTGATTGCTGTAATACTCATATTTGTGGTATATGAGCATTGCAAAGAGGAACACTTTTTCATTTTTTTAAATATAAATTTATTTATTTTAATTGGAGGTTAATTACTTTACAATATTGTATTGGTTTTGCCATACATCAACATGAATCTGCCACAGGTATATACATGTTCCCCATCCTGAGCCCCCCTCCCTCCTCCCCATACCATCCCTCTGGGTCATCACTTTTTCTTAAAATTTATTTTTAATTGTATAATTGCTTTACAATGTCATGTTGGCTTCTGCCATACAGCATAAATCAATCATGAGTATACATATATCCTCTCCCTCTTTAACCTCCCTCCATCCCTCATTCCACTGCTCTAGTTGTCACAGAGCACCAGGTTGAGCTCCCTGGGGAAACACATTCTTGAAATAGTGTATAGAGTATAATATCTAGAATAAGTAAAAGTACTTACACATAATTTAAAAAATCAATATATAAAAATTTTCCTACTTATGATTATAATTAGATATATTTTAAGCAAGTTAGTAAAGCAGGAAATATTTTCTATATTAGGAAATAAAAATGTATTATATTAATGTGTATTCCAAATAAGAATTATCTAGAATTAATTGAAATGATTGCCTCCAAATATGAGTTGAAGTATATCTCAGTATCACCTTAGTTTTTACTTTAAAAGACACAAATGTGTTCCATATGTTGCTGGCACATTAATATTATAAAATAATTAAAATTAAATGTTTAATTAGAAAAACTGTGTAATGGCCAATAAATGTTATGATAAAATTGAAACCTAAAGCAACTGAAGTTTATTATATAGTACAGTGCTGGTGCTACTGCTAAGTTACTTCAGTCGTGTCCGACTCTGTGTGACCCCATAGATGGTAGCCCACCAGCCTCCCCCGTCCCTGGGATTCTCCAGGCAAGAACACTGGAGTGGGTTGCCATTTCCTTCTCCAACGCATGGAAGTGAAAAATGAAAGTGAAGTCGCTCAGTCGTGTCCAACTCTTAGCGACCCCATGGACTAGCTATAAACATTCAAAATGAAAGTAAAATAGGAATAGAAAAAAACTGAATTATGATACTGTTTTTAAAATAAACCTAATTGGTCAAGCAGTTTCTCTTGTTACATATATCCGACTATACCGTGGGTTAGATCCTTAATCTCTGCAAGTGCAGAAGTGTCCTGATTTCAGACAATGTTAGCTAAAACTCTTTTTTAAAAATCCTGAAAATTTCCTTTCACTCTCCTTCTAGATTTAAAATATACTTAGACAACATTTAAATTGTGAATGCAAGTGAAAATAATTTGTAGTTGTCATTGTATGTGACAGGAAAGAACTCAGCAAACTAATAGATAGCATTGTACAAAATCATAAGACTTTAGTCAATTTCTAAAAGTGGATAAAATCTATGCATTAGTCCACTGGTTAAAAGTTATAACGCCTGAACAACAACAATAACAAAACCCCAAGACTGTAATAGCCAGAATAATTTTATAACAGTACAACATTTAATGAGGACAGTACACTATTACCTTGGCTGTTTTATATTCTTTATTTAATGAGGGAACATTCAGAAAGAGATCCTAATTTTTATCTGAAAAAGAACAATTTCAGGAGTGTATATTGTTGGTATAGCATATTACTTAGCATGGTTTAAAAATAAATGAAAAATAACGTTCCAAATTTATTGTTATTTTTATGATATACATAAGAGGAAAAATTGTACCTATATTATAATAACTTACTGTCTTAAAATGCTATAGTAAAATAACTTTATTTTATAGAGAACTATAGTTCACCCTGGTTATTAAAATTACAGGTAGTTTGTTTACTTACAATTACATGTGTAAGAACCTTTATAATATTCACTAGTTTATGGCCAGAAATCCATGTATATGTATATGCACTATTTTTTAGGCTTTTCAAGAGCTTTATACCCTAGTAAAGAAGAATTAAAATGTAATAATTTATTTTAAAGTTTAATATTCTAGAGTTTTAAATACTTGTTAAAGCTAAATGAAAAATATCCCCTAAAGTTATGAAGCCTTAAAAATCAGATGGAATTGTTTGCCAGTTTATTTTAATGAAGTTCTAAAATGCTTTCTGTTGTAATATAGATGTAGTTATCTTTGGGTTTTTGTTTGTTCATTCTTATTTTTATTACTTATGTACACAAACTTCAGTTCTTAATCTGTATGGTTTATTTGTATATATTTTCCTATAATTCTTAATTTAGTTTAGATTAAATATATATTCACCCAGATTTTAAATGAAATGTATTGAGCCTACTATGTTTTTTCACTGTGCTGGGAACAGGAAACATAAAGGTGGGTCACTTTGCCTTGAACTTCTGAGAGCAAAAGATTTAATTAATGAGGCTATTTATATGTTAGTGAATATTAGACAAAGTAATATGGATTTAGTGTTCCATAGATAAGTTCACATCTATGAACTATTGTTTACAGAGATAAAAATGCAAAAGTACCAGCCTCAGGAGACATGGGTTCAATCCCTGGGTCGAGAAGATCCCCGAGAGGAGGGAATGAAAACCCTCTCCAGTATTCTTGCCTAGAGAATCCTGTGGACAGGAGCTTGTTGAGCTATAGTCCATAGGTTTACAAAGAGCCGGACATGACTGAAGTAGCTTAGCATGCATGTGTGCATACTGAACATGACAATATATTGAACATGACAATATATTGGCCCTGACTATGTGACTGCTAGAAATGAAATAAGATCTGTCCCCTTACATTGAGGACAAAGCTGTAAAGTTGACAGTAAAATACTAGGTTGATGAAAAAGTAATTGCAGTTTCAGACCATGAATTTTAAATCGTTATAACCAGGCTCAAACACATCTTATTAATCAAAATAGGAACCAGTACAGTCAACGCATTTTTGCCAATGAGAAATAAGTTTATTCTTATAGTATAAAAATCTGTGCTTCAGGATTCCAAGAACTCTTGGAAAGTATTTTCTATCTCCTGCTAGTTGTGGAAGTACTTTCTCTGCAAAAAGTTGTGGAGATATTTGAAGTGGTAATCGGTTGGCAAAAGGTCAGGTGAATATGATGGATGAGGCATGAAATGATGGGACCAGATGCCATTCTTCGTTTTCTGATTGTTGAGCTTAAGCCAACTTCTTCACTCTCCTCTTTCACTTTCATCAAGAGGCATTTTAGTTCCTCTTCACTTTCTGCCATAAGGGTGGTGTCATCTGCATACCTGAGGGTTATTGATATTTCTCCCAGCAATCTTGATTCCAGCTTGTGCTTCCTCCAGCCCAGGGTTTCTCATGATGTACTCTGCATATAAATTAAATAAGCAAGGTGACAATATACAGCCTTGACGTACTCCTTTTCCTATTTGGAACCAGTCTGTCGTTCCGTGTCTAGTTCTAACTGTTGCTTCCTGACCTGCATACAGGTTTATCAAGAGGCAGGTCAGGTGGTCTGGTATTCCCATCTCTCTCAGAATTTTCCACAGTTTATTGTGATTCACACAGTCAAAGGCTTTGGCATAGTCAATGAAGCAGAAATAGATGTTTTTCTGAAAGTCTCTTGCCTTTTCGATGATCCATTGGATGTTGGCAATTTGATCTCTGGTTCCTCTGCCTTTTCTAAAACCAGCTTGAACATCTGGAAGTGCATGGTTCACGTATTGCTGAAGCCTGGCTTGGAGAATTTTAAGCATTACTTTACTAGCGTGTGAGATGAATGCAATTGTGCGGTAGCTTGAGCATTCTTTGGCATTGTCTTTCTTTGGGATTGTAATGAAAACTGAATTTTTCCAGTCCTGTGGCCACTGCTGAGTTTTCCAAATGTGCTGGCATATTGAGTGCAGCACTTTCACAGCGTCATTTTTCAGGATTTGAAATAGCTCAACTGGAATTCCATCACCTCCACTAGCTTTGTTTGTAGTGATGCTTTCTAAGGCCCACTTGACTTCACATTCCAGCATGCCTGACTCTAGATGAGTAATCACACCATCGTGATTATCTGGGTGATGAAGATCTCTTTTGTACAGTTCTTCTGTGTATTCTTGCCACCTCTTAATATCTTCTGCTTCTGTTAGGTCCCTACTATTTCTGTCGTTTATTGAGCCCATCTTTGCATGAAATGTTCCGTTAACATCTCTAATTTTCTTGAAGAGATCTCTAGTCTTTCCCATTCTTTTAAAGATAAACAGCATAAAAACTATAACAACACAAAATCTTATGGTTTTGTGAATTATATATGGTTTGTCTGCTGATTATTTTATCTTTAGGTAATGGTAAAATTGTAAATCCTTATGATTTATATTACATGCAATTTAAAGATGAAAAATATTTCTTTAGTTTCCTGTCATCTGAAGTTCTTGTTTTATTGTGATTGTCTCATCCCTACCTCTACTAAATATTGGCTTTTAGAGGTGTTCACAACTTGGAAATTGATAGTATTCTTTAATGTTTTTCTTAAGAAATTAAATTACTGTTTGATTGATCTGTATTTTATATTTGATAAATGTGCCTATAGAGGAATATAGGAATAGAAATTTTTGCCACAACTGGGTATTTTTAAACAGAAAAAAATCAACAGCAGATTATCCATGATTAGCTGTTGACATTTAAATTTGTACATTTAGAATGTCAAAAAGCACTGAAAACTATCAATTTAGTGTCTAAATTATAATATTATTTTCAAATCCAAAATTTTATGATTCTCATCCTTCCTTCAACATAGAGATATTTTTAAAATAAGTTGAAATAATTGAAGATCTTTTGACAAACTTAACTTTTAATAATTGATTAACTGAAAAACTACAGATCTGTGGAAAGCTTAATGAATTATACATATCTTTGTATGCATCTAGGTTTGTTGTTGTTGCTGTGATTATTAGTATAATACCTTAGTGCTGGCATTATTTCTAACTCATGAAATAAGTGTCTTTATAAAGGTATATTATGACTGGATTAATGTATCCCCTCTTTTAATCATTATAAAATACCTGAAATATGGTGTTGTAATGCTATATCATAAAAATTATTTTAATCTGTGCCAGAATATATCATAAGTCTTTAAAGTATTTTCTTCCACGGAAGGTGATTTGTCTAAGCTGTGATAATCTGAGTTGTTGTCAGGCTATACTACGGTGATGATATTTTTTGAGGTTTGATATCTTAATTGTAAAAGATTATGATTTCAAATATGCACTACCACACATAAGCCACATTTATTATGGTATAGCTGCTATTTTCTAAAGGCACACCTGCTTGCCTGGAAGCTCTGCCTCTAATGTGCACCAGAATAGGGGAAGCTTAAAAAGTACATCTAAAGCTAAGGAAAAAGCCACATATTTTCTTTTTAATATACACAACTGTTCAGATCTAGGATTATCCTGTTTATTCAGTTGCTCTCAGCTACTGATATAAAAATTTGGACTTAATTTTCTTTCAGTGAAAAATTATGGAATATTTCATGCAAATAGACTATTTTTAATTTACCTCCTTTCAGTTCAGTTCAGTCGCTCAGTTGTGTCTGACTCTTTGCGACTCCATGAATCGCAGCAGGCCAGGCCTCCCTGTCCATCACCATCCCCTGGAGTTCACTCAGACTCACGTCCATCGAGTCAGTGATGCCATCCAGCCATCTCATCCTCTGTCATCCCCTTCTCCTCCTGCCCCCAATCCCCCCTACCATCAGAGTCTTTTCCAATGAGTCAACTCTTTGCATGAGGTGGCCAAAGAACTGGAGTTTCAGCTTTAGCATTATTCCTTTCAAAGGAATCCCAGGGCTGATCTCCTTCAGAATGGACCGGTTGGATCTCCTTGCAGTCCAAGGGACTCTCAAGAGTCTTCTCCAACATCACAGTTCAAAAGCATCAATTCTTCGGCGCTCAGCCTTGTTCACAGTCCAACTGTCACATCCATACATGACCACAGGAAAAACCGTAGCATTGACTAGACGGACCTTAGTCAACAAAGTAATGTCTCTGCTTTTCAATATGCTATCTAGGTTGGTCATAACTTTTCTTCCAAGGAGTAAGCGTCTTTTAATTTCATGGCTACAATCACCATCTGCAGTGATTCTGGAGCCCAAAAAGATAAAATCTGACACTGTTTCCGCTGTTTCCCCATCTATTTCCCATGAAGTGATGGGACCAGATGCCATGATCTTCATTTTCTAAATGTTGAGCTTTAAGCCAACTTTTTCACTTACCTCCTTTAGTTAGTCTTAAATAGGTATGATAATAATTTTATTTTGTGTGTAAGTTCTTGATATACTGTTTATGTGTGTCATGTTAATTTCAAGTATTTTCCCCCGTTACCTTTGTTTGTTGTTGTTCAGTTGTGTCTGGCTCTTTGTGGCCCCATGGCCTGCAGTACTCACTTCCTTGTCCTTCACAGTCTCCCAGAGCTTGCTCAAACTCATGTCCATAGAGTCAGTGATGCCATCCAACCATATCACCCTCTGTGGTCCCCTTCTCCTACCTTCAACATTCTCCAGAATCATGTGCTTTGCTAATGAATCAGTTCTTCACATCAGGTGGCCAAAGTATTGGAGCTTTAGCTTCAGTATCAGCCCTTCCAATGAATATTCAGAATTGATTTCCTTAGGATTGACTGGTTTGATCTTGCCATCAAAGGGACTCTCAGGAGTCTTCTCCACCACCACAGTTCAAAAGTGTCAATTCTTCATCACTCAGCCTTCTTTATGGTCCAACTGTCACATCCATACATGACTACTGGAAAATCCATAGCTTTGACTAGATGGATGTTTGTCGGCCAACTAATATCTCTGCTTTTTAATATACTGTCTAGTTTGGTCACAACTTTTCTTCCAAGGAGCAAGTGTCTTTTAATTTCATGGCTGCAGTCACCATCTGCAGTGATTTTTTTATTCTTCGATATCAAGATTGGCTTCAGCTTCCAAATTTTTCCACTTATCGTTTTTCCCCTCTAATATTCGCTTCTGATAACGTTCATACATTGAACAGTAGGCAGTTGGGAAGCAAATACCCATTTACCAATCACTGTAATAGTGCTTTACATACCAGTGATAAGTCCCTGCCAAGATGTCAGTTATAAAATTACAGCTATGGAACTTATGTTGAAGTGGGATTTTCTTACCTTCCAGTTTAAATGTGAATCCTCCAAAATCTACTTCTTCACAGGAACAAGAGTGGCTGATGCCTGCCTAGTTATAGGTAGGTGGAAGAGGGAAAGGAAAAGATAGGCTTGAGGTATAGGGATATTTACATCATTTATTATGCAATGAGAATGACAAAAAAAGTGATTGCCCAAGACTCTGTGGCAGGTATGACTTTACCTTGGATCCACACACATACAGAATCTTCTGATCTTGGCTAACCTGGATAAACTCCTTGAGTTGAACGCTCAAAAACAGTTGAAAGGGGGTTGAGAATTTGAGTAAGAATTTAGGCTGAATATCTAGCTGCAATCAAGGAACTTTCCTTCTCCAGTTCTCATTTCTCAACACTTAATATTTTTGGAGAAGTCCATAATTTTATGGAATGATGTCTGTTATTCTTTTTCGTAGTTAATTTTTAGGTTTTTAATGGGTAAAGAATCTTTGCACATCTTATTTAACTATATTTTCTATATGTGTTACTGCTTCATATTAATATATGATGCCTTAGGGTATTATGACAGCAAACATTTCTTTTGAAGATGTAAAGTGTTCTAGAAAGCAATTAAACAGAATGTTGAAAAAATATTCACAGACTTAGATCTATTAATTCTACTTTTATGAGTTTAAATTCTAGGGGAATGCATGGGTAAAGACAGGCCAGAATTTATATAGGGATTTTCATCTTGGCCTTATTTATAAAACTGAAGAGTTGGCATCAAAGTCAATGCCCCCCAATAGGAACATCTTCATTGAGACATAACTTCTTTATTTGCCTGAGGGCATGTGTATCAATAGGAGTCCCAAATCTCTCTATGTGAAATGGTGGAAATATCTGTTACTGAGAGAGAACATAAGAGAGATGTTAGGAGAACAAGGAAAGAAGGCTTTGCAGTAGGAACAGTCTGATGGAGATTCCAGGATTAATTTGGAATACCCAAAAGGATGGTGTAAAAATGATGGTCTGTTCTATTTGAAATTGTTTGCATGACTGAAATGTTGACCATTTCCTCCATCTTTATGTCCAACATTTTATCAGGTCTATTAATAGAAAAATAAGAATAGAAAATATAAATAAAAATTCTCTGAGTGAAGAAGACCAGTTGAGCCCCACAACAACAACAACAAAAATCCTGAAAAGATCAGATTTTTCAGAGTTTAGCTATTTATCTATGTAGGGTTCTGGAGAATCTTTGCCTTGTCTTGTAGGCTGTTCAGAACTGCAGCTAGGTTGGGAATTCGCTTCTCATCTGGTCCTAAAATGAGTTTCTGATCCCTTCAGTGGGAGCAACATTGATCTTCTAACATGATAGCATTCCCATGTAAAATTTACAGATGGTAAATAATTAGAAAAGAAAAATGAAAGAAAAGCTACCAATGTGTCCACTGTGTATTCTGTTTCTCTTATCAGGAGCACAAGTCAAATAGATGGATTTTAGAGATACAAAAGGGAAAGGGGTAATTTTAGCAATATGGAATCTTGTTTCATATGCTGTAAATGTATGAGCTTCATTTTCATTTTTATGAATGCCTAGAATAGCTGTAGGAGAAGGCAATGGCACCCAGCCCCAGTACTCTTGTCTGGAAAATCCCATGGACGGAGGCATGACTCAGTGACTCCACTTTCGCTTTTCATTTTCATGCCTTCGAGAAGGAAATGGCAACCCACTCCAGTGTTCTTGCCTGGAGAATCCCAGGGATGGTGGAGCCTGGTGGGCTGCCATCTATGGGGTCGCACAGAGTCAGACACGACTGAAGCGACTTAGCAGCAGCAGCAGCAGAATAGCTGTGTTTTGCTCATGGCAGTGAGTTCTGAAGTCAGGGATTTGGTCATAGTTTCCAGCCACGATGAAAATGGGAGACTGTTTTAGTAAAAGTGAAGGAGCAGGACTCTGTCTGCCTCCCTCTCCTTTTTCCTGGATGACACACACTGCGTCATTCCCCAGCACCTCCATAGCTCAATCATGCTGCGCTTTCCAATACATTAAGTGACAGCTACCAATCCTAGACTCTCCTTGCAGCCTGATACCTAGCTAAGAGCTGAATTTACACCATCCCTGATATTTAGCAACCAGAGGATTAATTTTGATCATATGCTATTACTGACAAATGAATCTCCAGTGGGAGTCTATTATGAATGGCAACATTTTCAGATTTGGAAAAACTGCTAAAAATAATGGTCACTCATACAAACTAGTTGAGGTCACTAGGGTCAGGACATCTCATAAGCAAAGCTTCAGACTCAGTTTATATTTACTGGCTGTGTTTTAGAGATTGGAAGCTATCACTGCCCAATGCTATAATGATTATAAAAGAGGGCATACTGTAGGACACAGCCCACTTTATTTTGGACTAAAAAGTGTTATCTGTTAATTAAGAATACTTTTGCTTTAAAGTTATAAAAATATCAGGGGAAGATGGTGGGATTATCCATTTCATATTTGGCAAATTTATGATGGGGGAAAAATAAGTTCACATAATACAAAGAGGAAGAAATATAATGAAATACAGTCATCATCTTTTACTTCAGGGAGTTTAGCTCCTGTCATAATCTGTGCTTTCAAGCACTGTATAATGCTCCTTTTCCAGTAAAATCATACTAGAAGTAGCTGGATTAGGAGTTTGCTTTTCAAAAGTGATCAAAAGAAAATAGGTGAGGTCATTTGCTTTCTCTGCTGTGCTTGAGAAATATTGATATTTTTTAAACATTTTGATATTAAAAAATTAATGTGTATTCTTGAAACTAAGTATATGGCAATCCATGGGGGTATGAGAGCCATCTTCCAATCTCATGGGGAAATAGAGGTGGCATCTGCTTCCTGTCCTCTTGTGCTTTTCAACATTACGATTTGATGACTAAAATCTTTCTATTAAATGCTTACAAATACCATGGAATATATTTGACATAAATATTGTATATTAAGCTTGAGTTGTATTTTATTAAAAGTTTAAAATAGCTTACTTAGCTATTACTGTGGTCCTTACAGTCTTTAGGCAATTATTTCCACTCTGACCTCGTGCTTATTACCTGTCTGTACAAACACACACATACACATGCAGTCTGAAACACTATGCTATTTGCTCTGTAATTTTTCCCCCACTATTGTGTAGTGATTCACATAATTCCAAGTATTCCATTTTAGTGCTATAATGAAGAAAACTATAAATTTAAAGTATGTGTATATTTTATTTTTTTCTACTGTATTTAGGGTCATATTACATTAAATATTTCTAATGTAACTTGCTTGCGGCTGTAGTTTTTAGGAAAATCAGCTCTCATTTAAGTTCAAAATAAATGGATAGCTTCTTTGTTCTTAGGATATTTCTGTGAAAGACTCAAACGTGTTTTGCACTCAGCAGACTCTCTCATTAATACACATATAAAAGTGTATTGTATCTCCAGTTGATGGAGGATTTGTATTATATCTCTAGTTGATGATGAATTTGACATAGTAAGAAAAATGAAGAAAAAGAACAAATGCTTTTCAACTGTGTATATTAATTTAATGCTACCACTTTATCTTTTTATTCCACCTTTCCAAGGTAGGCAGCATAAATTACTGAACTTATTTTACTTATGGAATTTATATGGATGTTAAGTTACTTGGCAAAGCTGATAGAACAAATTAGTAACCACAAAGGATAAAGACAATGGACCTTAAGCCTATTAAATCAGTGTACTTTCTAAATGGAAGGAGACTTTCAGGCAAGTCCTAGATTATTAAAATTTCAAAGATATTGAATTTAAATATTGTTCCTCTACATTAATGTCTTAAAAACTTTTCAAAATACTTATTATTTTAAATATTAATAATGTTTTTTAAAAGAATGGGAGACTTATTTGGGAAAAAATATCTTAAAAAGAATTTCTTTCTCTGGATTATAATGCTTTTTAAATTAGGATTTAATAGTTATGGCATTAAGTAATAGTGCCAATTTTACTCTCATTTTCTTTATAAATTGTTTTAGTGGTCGGAAGGCCTATTAGTTGGTGATGGACAGGGAGGCCTGGCGTGCTGCGATTCATGGGGTCACAAAGAGTCGGACATGACTGAGCGACTGAACTGAACTGAACTGAACTAAAGGCCCATTATTGTGTGCGTTTGCTTGTATGTTTATTGTCTTCTTTATTTGTCTGAATATGTTTAAACTGCTGGTTAGGCACTGTACAAGCAGTCTTGGTTAATGAGCAGTCATGGCAACTTTAGTATTTAATGATAAGATGTACAATTTGAGTCTTTAGCCCAACTCTCCTCCTTTTGTGCTGCTTGTGATTTAGCCTCATTTCAGATCAAACATAGCAACTATCCCATCTTAGTGTCTATAAGAATTGCTGAGAATCTTTTTCAAATTGACAAATTGCTGAGCCTCATTGCCAAAGAATTGGATTTAGTGTATTGAAGATAGTGTTTAGGACTTGCCATTTTAGATAAGCACTCTACTAAATGTATATGCAGATGGTTTGAGAAACTCTGACTTAGGGAACTCTATCTGTATTCATTTTAGTTCTTGGTTTACAGCAAATAGGATTGAAAGCTAGCTAAAGTAAACAAAAGAAATTTATAAGAAATTGGATATTTTATCAATAAAAATTGGATTTACAATATAAATGTTCAATTTAAAGACATTGGATAAGATGATTCCACAGAATTGAAGAGACTTCTACAGAACCAACTTTAACAAAGAGTAGGAATCAGGGCAGCATCTGGGATCTAGACAGCAGGAATTAATCATCAGTCTCGTTGGGCTGAATTAATTTCAACATGTTTCCCCTATAATTGTATTACTCAGCTAAAAATATCAGTTCTGCAAGAGTGTGTCTGAATGACCTAGATTGAGTTATGAACCTCTGCAACATAGAAGTAGGAGCTCATGATTGACAACCTTACCATGACTGGACACTATGGGGGACAAGTAATTTCTTAAAAATGCTGTCACTAAAGTTAGTGGAATGGATAATGGTTGTCCAGAACCTAACACATGTCTAATCACTGATAGTATAATATAATCATCAAAATAACTTATAATTTCAGCCCTTCAACTAAGAGCTAAATTATGAAATGAATGTGACTTTGTATAATTAGAGTCTATAGAGTCTCCCAGTTCAGCCCAGGGGAGTTAGGCATCATTTTACTACTACCCTCAATAGAATATTACAGATTTAGGAGATCTATTATAATAGAATCATGAAGCTCATCTCTTGAAAGAATAGTATATATTTGCTTTTACTTAAGTACAATTTGAAATATCCCTTGTTATGACAAATCTCCTATCCTGCAGTATAGAAGATAAGGAAGCAATATAGGTGGCTTGAACTAACCTTTCATTTACAAGAAATTTGACTTTTACCAAGTGGCTTAAGCTATGTCCAAAATTTTAGTGCATTCAAAATATTGTACAATATTCTGGTCATTACCATGTATCTGGTTTATAGGAAAACACTTCTGACACAAAATACTGTGCCCAATACTGACCCAGCTTCCATACACAATTATTGTGCTTTTAAAAATAAACTAATTCCTAAACTATAGAAACAAAATTGATGTGACTCTTCAGTTCAGTTCAGTTGCTCAGTCATGTCTGACTCTTTGCCACTCCATCGACTGAGGCACACCAGGCCTCCCTGCCCATCACGAACTCCTGAAGTATACTCAAACTCATGTCCATCAAGTTGGTGATGCCATCCAATCATCTCATCCTCCGTTATCCCCTTCTCCTCCTGCCCTCAATCTTTCCCAGCATCAGGGTCTTTTCAAATGAGTCAGTTTTTTGCATCAGGTGGCCAAAGTATTGGAGTTTCAGCTTCAACATCAGTCCTTCCAGTGAATATTCAGGACTGATTTCCTTTAGGATGGACTAGTTGGATCTCCTTGCAGTCCAAGGGACTCAAGAGTCTTCTCTATCACCACAGTTCAAAAGCATCAATACTTCGGCACTCAGCTTTCTTTATAGTCCAACTCTCACATCCATACATGGCTACTGGAAAAACCATAGCCTTCACTAGACAGACCTTTGTTGACCAAGTAATGTCTCTGATTTTTAATATACTGTCTAGGTTGGTCATGACTTTTCTCCCACAGACTAAGCATCTTTTAATTTCATGGCTGCAGTCACTATCTGCAGTGATTTTGGAGCCCCCCAAAATAAAGTCTGCCACTGTTTCCCCATTTATTTCCCATGAAGTGATGGGACCGAATGCCATGATCTTTGTTTTCTGAATGTTGAGCTTTAAGCCAGCTTTTTACTCTCCTCTTTCACTTTCATCAAGAGGCTCTTTAGTTCTTCACTTTCTGCCATAAGGGTGGTATCATCTGCATATCTGAGGTTATTGATATTTTTCCCAGCAATCTTGATCCCAGCTTGTGCTTCATCCAGCCCAGCGTTTTTCATGATGAACTCTGCATATAAGTTAAATAAGCAGGGTGACAATATACAATCTTGATGTACTTCTTTCTTTTCCTATTTGGAACCAGTCTGTTGTTCCATGTCCAGTTCTAACTGTTGCTTCCTGACCTGCATACAGATTTCTCAAGAGGCAGATCAGTTCATCTGGTATTCCTGTCTCTTTCAGAATTTCCCATAGTTTATTGTGATCCACCTATGTGATATGACTTTAAATAAACCTTATATTTTAAAAATAAAATAGTATGGACTTAGAACTTTAAGATTGCCATTGTTTCATTGTAGAGTGATTACATTTCTATTGGTCAGGTTCTCAGAAATAGCCGTCCAAATGCAGCATAAATATTCTGAGTTTTTGAGTGATTACTCTTTTCTAGGCACAAGTCTAAGTACTTCAGTGTATTCAATTGTGTGATCTTCATTACAGCCCATAAAGTTAACATCATTTTCATCTCCATTTTATAGACGAGGATATCAGGACACAGAATAGGTTAAGCACCTTGGCACAGTGTTAAAGACTAAGAGCATTATGGATTCAGTTGTGTTCCCTCTTCCCTCCCCCACAAATTCGTATGTTTAAATCCTAGTCCCCAGTACCTGAGAATATGACTTTTTGAGAAATCAGATTGTTGCAGATGTAATTGGTTAAGATTAAGTCCTACTGAAGTAGTGAAAGTGAACGTGTTTTTCGCTCAGTTATAGCTCACTCTTTGCAACCCCGTGGATTATAGCCCAACAGGCTCATCTGTCCCTGGGATTCTTCAGGCAGGAATACTAACGTGGATAGCCATTCCCTTCTCCAGGGGGTGTTCCTGACCTAGGAATTGAACCAGGTTTTCTACACTGCAGCCAGGTTCTGTACTCTCTGAGCCACCAGGAAATAGGGTGGGCCCCTAATCCAACATGCCTGATGTCCTGATTAAAAGTGGGAAACTTGGAGATAGACATGAGCACAGGGAGAAGGCCACGTGAGACGAAAGCAGATGTTGGAGTTATGCATCTGCAAGCCAAGGTACCCAAAGATGGCCAGCAAACTACCTTAACGTAGGACAGAGCCATGAAACATTCTCTCTCGCAGCTCTTAGAAGGAACCAGCCCTGATGACTGCTGCTGCTCTATAGATTTCCAGCTCCTAAAACCTCTGAAAGAGTAACCTTCTATTGCTCTAAGCCATCCAGTCATGGTACTTTGTTATGGCAATGCTGCAAAACTAACATATAGGGTTAGGATTTGGATTTAGACATTATAGCTCCAAACATTACATTCTTAAACAACACACTGTGTTGTTTTCCAACAAATAAGATAATTGGATAAATACATTATAGATCTAGACTAGGAAAGCTAATCCAGACTAATAGAGCTAGTAACGCTTTTCCAGAGCCTCATATGCCTCTTTGTGAGGACACGGAGAAAGGTACTTACAGTATTGTTTTCCTTCAAAATTGACAGAAACAAAATAGAAATATAATAACTATGACTAAATATGTTTGGAAAAAATAATTATCTGAGAATTTAACCACAAGTTATACATTAGTATAAATTAACTTTATTTGATTATCAAAAAGTGTTACCTTTAATAAATCTCTAGAGAAAGATGGAAAATTTAAGGAATCTCTGTAGCAACTATTTGATGATGATTACTATGTGTGTTTCAGTTCATATAGAGTATAATTTTTATAACCCAGGCCTTGACTACTAGTGAATTCAAGAGAAAAAAAATGTAGAAAAATGATTCCTATTCCACACAGGGAAGCCTGGCATGCTGTAGTCTGTGGGGTCGTGAAGAGTCAAACACAACTTGGTGGCTGAACAACAACATTACACAAAGACTGTAATGGAGAATCTGCATGGTCTTCTGCCCAAAGCTTTTTCTAATTAAAACAAACAGCTGTGGAATTAAGGAAAAGTCATGCATAAAGTAGGCTTCTTCCATTCAAAAATAAATGTAGTGAAAAGTAAAAGGAGAGTTAGAAGTAAGTTGTTGCTCATTCGCTAAGTCATGTCCAACTCTTTGCAACCCTTTGAACTGCAGTACACCAGGCTTCTCTGTCCATCACTATCGCCTTATTGTTGTTCAGTTGCTTGGTCATGTCTGACTGTTTGGGATCCCATGGACTGTAGCATCCAGGCTTCCTTGTCCTTCACCACCTCCTGGAGCTTGCTCAAACTCATGTCCATTGAGTCAGTGATGCCATCCAACCATCTCTTCCTCTTCTTTCTCCTCTTGCCTTCAGTCTTTCCCAGCATCAGGGTCTTTTCCATTGAGTAAGTTTTTCACATTATGTGGCCTAAGTGTTGGAGCTCCAGCTTCAGCACCAGTCCTTCCAGTGAATATTCAGGGCTGATTTCCTTAAGGATTGACTGGTTTGATCTCCTTGCTGTCCAAAGGGCTCTCAGGAGTCTTATACAGCATCACAGTTTAAAAGCATCAGTTCTTCTACATGCAGCCTTCTTTATGGTCCAGCTCTCACATCCATATGTCACTACTGGGAAAAAAACACAGCTTTGACTATATAGACTTTTGTTGGCAAAGTGATGCCTCTGCTTTTTAAAGTGCTGTCTAGGTTTTTGCGTAGCTGTTCTTCCAAGGAGCAAGAGTCTTTTAATTTCATGGCTGCAGTTACCATCCACATTGATTTTGTAGCCCAAGAAAATGAAATCTGACACTGTTTCCACATTTTTCCCACTTATTTGCCATGATGTGATAGGACCAGATGCCATGATCTTAAGTTTCTGAATAAGGAGTAAGTAGGAAGTACCTAAAATGTATATTTATATTTTAGGTCTGAAACATTAGAGACAATAATGAAAACCTTGGGATGCCAAAGTTGCTCTAAATTGCCAAGAATTAGGCAGGTAAAAGCCTAGAAACCCTGAATGTTTTCATTCCAGTTCTAAGAAGAGATTAAATATAAGTTAAGGGGAGGTTTCTGCTTGGACTTTGTAGAGAGAAGAATTGGTGATCTATAAAGGAGATATATCTTCCTGTTAAGGTTTGCTTAGATGTTTGATTTGTATATCATTATATTTCTTTAATTTTACTCTGTTCAGTGCTGCATAATCAAATAAGCCTGGGACTGAGTCCTAGTCCGATGGTTTGTTAAGAAAGAATTTCTTGAAAATTGGCTACTATCTTAACCTTGCTTATTATAATTGTTAAAGAGCCACTATTCAGTTTTACTTTGAGAATTTATAATGGAATCTATCTGTCTATCTGTGCCTAGCCATACAGCAACATTCACAATAATATAGCAGTTAACATTAATCTAGTGATTACTGTGTTTTAAGACTTTTGTGTATTGCTTCATTCATTTGAACTAGGAAATTAAGTCATATTAGGTAGTTCAGTTGCTCAGTTGTGTCTGACTCTTCGTGACCCCATGGACTGCAGCATGCCAGGCTTCCCTGTCATGGGATTCCCATACATTTGCTCAAATTCACGTCCATCAAGTTGGTGATGCCATCCAACCATCTTATCCTCTGTTGTCCCCTTCCCTTCCTGCTTTCAATCTTTCCCAGCATCAGGTCTTTTCCAGTGAGTTAGTTCTGTGCACCAGGTGGCAAAAGTATTGGCGTTTCAGCGTCAGCATCAGTCCTTCCAATGTGTACTCAGGACTTATTTCCTTTAGGATTGACTGGTTTTATCTTGCAGTTCAAGGGACTCAAGAGTCTTCTCCAACACCACAGTTCAAAAGCATCAATACTTCAGTGCTCAGCTTTCTTTATAGTCATATTATAAAGTCATATTATTCCAACTGAATTCCATATTATTGATAACTGAATTCAATAATTACTTTATAGAAGGTTTGAAGAATTTTCTCAAGGTCATAAGCTAGTAAGTTATGTATAAATTTTGGAATCAAGTCTGAATCACTAGCTTTGAGATAACACATTTAACTATATTACGAGTGGCTCTTTATTAGGGATACAAATATGAGTAAATTTAGTCTTTCTGAATTTATCACCTAACAGGAAGAGAAAGTCAAATGGGTGGAGATAACTTCCTGTGGGTATGGTGTTGGAAATATGTCCAGATTACTAGTGGTTTTGAAGGAAGGAAAATGTGGTTACACTTACTTTTTGGCATCAAGAAACACTTTATAATGGCTGAGTAATACTCCATTGTGTATATGTACCACAGCTTTCGTATCCATTCATCTGCTGATGGACATCTAGGTTGTTTCCATGTCCTGGCTATTATAAATAGTGCTTCGATGAACATTGGGGTACATGTGTCTCTTTCTATTCTGGTTTCCTTGGTGTGTATGCCCAGCAGTGGGATTGCTGGGTCATAAGGCAGTTCTATTTGCAATTTTTTAAGAAATCTCCACACTGTTCTCCATAGTGGCTGTACTAGTTTGCATTCCCACCAACAGTGTAGGAGGGCATTGAAACATGTATACTATCATGTAAGAATCAAATCGCCAGTCTATGTCCGATGCAGGATACAGCATGCTTGGGGCTGGTGCATGGGGATGACCCAGAGGGATGTTATGGGGAGGGAGGTGGGAGGGGGGTTCATGTTTGGGAACGCATGTACACCCGTGGTGGATTCATGTCAATGTATGGCAAAACCAATACAGTATTGTAAAGTAAAATAAAGTAAAAATAAAAATTAAAAAAAAGAAACACTTTATATAGGAAGAGAAGGTTGAACTTCTCTAATGTTAAAATACTAGGTACTATTAATGAGGTGATTCATGGTTATAAATCATTCCAGAGTGAGTAACAAGGGCAAAAGTATGATGAAAATATATAATAGTGTTTTGTAGGGTGCTGGTAAATAGCTACAGAAAGGTAGAAACTATAAGGAGGAGAGAGGCAGGAGATGAAGGATGAAAAGCGGACGGGTTGGGACAGGAAGAGTTTTGATCAAGCTGTATAAAGTAGTTTGCACTTTATTATTAAAGGCCAGAGGTTCTTAACCCTGGGTGTTCATCAAAATCTTTTTGGGGGCTTTTGATAAATATACCTATATTTGAGTCCAACCCAAATATACCTTTATAAATGCATTTTTGTGATGAATTTTGAATATCTTTCTCTCTACTCTTGTTAACACTATTGAACATATAGTAGGTCCTCAATAAATGCTAGTTAATTGATCTTAGTAGTTAGATTTTGTTAGCTGATTCAGCAACTTCAGAATTATTTTTAATTATTTTGGTCAGTGATGTGGAGGGAATTATTTTCATTAATGAAAGGTTATATTTTTATAAGGATGTTCTATTAATAGAATTTAGAAATATGAAGATAAAGATGACCTAGAATATCAATGTTATATCCTGATATATTTATTATTGATTTACTAACAAATAGCCAAAAGGTGCATTTTTTGCTGAGCACCAAAACTCATGTTCCTCCCCTACTTGCACTGTGTTAGTATTAATATAAGGCACACTAACAGAAGTTTCTCCATGATCCTGAAACTGACAGTCTATTTATTTCCTTGTTTCAACTTCTAATATAGAATGCATATATTACCTGTGGAATGTATGTGTGTGAGAGAGAGAAAAAGAGAGAAAATGCTGCATGCAGATTTAAGTTTTTCATTAGTGCTTCAAAGGCAGAAAAAAAAAATAAAACCTGTCTAAAAAATTTTATCTGGCCATTAAAAATAATCAGTTTCACATATAAAGAGCTTGTGAGTCACCACTTGGTTCTAACAACAAGCAGGAACCTGAGACTGAAAAATCAACTCTTCTTTGGCCCATAAAAGAAGGGAGGACACAGGGCAAAGTGCTTGTCCCCACGGTTGGAGAGAGAGACGTGCAAATACAGGGAGTTACCGCTTGCTTCTCAGAGCAGAGCCTCACAAGCAGAACTAGCTACAGGACCAGTCCTGGCTACATCATGTGCAGCCATCAGGATAAAAAAAATCAACAAGGTATACCAAAAGGCAAAAACCACAATTTGTAGAGACAGAGTCAGCATCAGAACCAGACCTGACAGGGATGTTGAAATTATTAGATTGGGAATTTAAAACGACTATGATTATTATGCTAAGGACTCTGCTGGATTAATTAGACAGCCTGCAAGAACAGATGGGCAATGTAAGCAGAGAGATAGAAACCCTCTGAATGAAACAAAATGAAAAGAAATGCATGTGTATGTATGTATGCTTGTATATAAGTGAAATGAATGACAACAGTGATACATAGGAAAAGAGAGGAATTAGGAATATTTTGTTTTATAAGGTACGCTACCTACGTAGAAGTACAGTGTTATTTGTAAGCAGGCTGGCATTCATAGTAAATGTATATTGCAAACTCAAGGACAACCACTGAAAAAGTGATAAAAAGAAGTATAAATGATTTGCTAACAAAAGAGAAAATGAAATTAAATTCCACTTAATTAAATGGAATTAAATTCACAGAAAGAAGAAAAAGAATGAAGAGAAAATTTTAAGGACAAAGATCTAGGATGAGAAATAAAAAGCAATGATAATTATGTTAGATGTTATCTAGTATTATTAGTAATCACATAGAATATCAGTGATCTAGATGGATGAAATAAAAGACAGAGATTTGTGGAGTAAACCAAAAAAAGACCCAACTATATGTTCTTTTAAAACAACCCTTTTACATATAAAGATTAAAAGTAAACAGATAGAGGAAATTATACCATCCTAACTATAATCAAAAGAATGCATGGATAGCTATAATAATTTCAGACAGAAGAGACTTCACAGCAAGGCAAGTTATTAGAGATAAAGCAGGACATTATAAAATGATAACAGGATCAGTTCTCCAAGAAGAATTACAATCATTAATGTGTATGTGCCTAACAACATAGCACATACTTTTTAAAAGGCAAAGACTAATGGAACTCCCAGGGATAAAACATAGATACACCACCATAGTTGGAGACTTTAACCCCTCTATTAGAAATGGGCATATCTAGCAAGCAGAAAAAATAAGTCCATAGTTGAACTTAACAAAACCATCAAACCATCAATCAACTGATACAACTGACATCTAGTATAGACTACTTCTTCCAACAACAGCAGAATACATATTCTTTTCAAGTTCACATGGAACATTCATAAAGATATACCTGATTCTTGAGCATAAAAATACCTTAGTGAATTTAACGAGTAAGTCAAAGAAATAGAAACAAATTCCTGTAATTGGTATGGGCCATAGAAGACTGTGAATAGCTAAAGCAATCTTGAGAAAGAAGACAAATCTAGAGTCATCACTCTTCCTGTTTTCAAATTATATTAATATAAGACCAATAACAAAACTTCTAGGAGAAAACATGAGGGAAAAATTCCTTGACATCAGTCTTGGTGATGACTTTTTGGATTTGATACAAAAAGCAAAGGCAACAAAAGCAAACAAATGGAACTGTATAAAACAAAAAAGCTGCATGGCAAGGGAAAGTATCAACTAAATGGAAAGGCAGCCTATGCATGGGAGAAAGTCTTTTCAAATCACAGATCTAATAGAGGGTTGATAGCCAAAATATAAAACTCAACATAGTTCAGTTCAGTCGCTCAGTCGTGTCCGACTCTTTGCATTCACGACTCAACATAACTCAACATAACTCATTAGCAAAAAGCATGACAAACAATCCAGTTAAAAATGGGCAGAGGAGAGACACAGATGTGTAGAGCAGACTTTTGGACTCTGAGGGAGAGGGGGAGGGTGGGATGATTTGGGAGAAATACATGGCATTGAAACATGTATACTATCATGTAAGAAATGAATCGCCAGTCTATGTCCGATGCAGGATACAGGATGCTTGGGGCTGGTGCACGGGGATGACCCAGAGAGATGTTATGGGGAGGGACGTGGGGGGGGGGGTTCATGTTTGGGAACGCATGTACACCCGTGGTGGATTCATGTCAATGTATGGCAAAACCAATACAGTATTGTAAAGTAAAATAAAGTAAAAATAAAAATTAAAAAAAAAATGGGCAGAGGAAATGAATAGACATTTTCCTGAAGACATACAGAAGACCAATAAGCATACGAAAACGTACTTGACATCAATAATTATTAGGGTAATGTAAATCAAAACCACAGTGAGCTATCATATGACACTTGTTAGAATTGTTGTCATCAAAAAGACAAGAGATTACAAATGTTGACAAAGATGGGGAAAAGATGGGGATTAAAGGGGACTCTCTTGTATGTTGGTATGGCCACAGTCACTATGGAAAATAGTTTGGGAGATTTCTCAAAAAACTAAAAATAGAACTACCATATGATCCAGCAACCCCACTTCTTTCCTTTCAACCCAAAGGGAATGAAAATAGAAATGTTAATGATATCTGCACTCCCTTGTTCATTTCAGCATTATTTATAGTAACCAAGATGTAGAAACAACGTAGGTGTCCATTACTGATGAATAAATAAAAGATGTGGTATATATACGTAATGGAATATTATTCAGCCATGAGAAAAAAAGAACTACCATTTGTGACAACGTGGATGAATCTTGAGACCATTATGCTTAGTGAAATAAGCCAGACAAAGAAAGACAAAAACTGCAAAATATCACTTACATAGGGAATCTAAATAAAAGCCAAACCTAGAGTGAAGAACAGTGGTTGCTATTAAGGGGAAGATGAGGGAATTAAGGAGAGATTGGTAAAAGAATACAAGCTGTTAGCTATAATGTGATATTAGATCTGAGGACCTAATGTGTAACATGGTGACTGTAGTAGATAACAGTGAATTGTGTGACTGAAGTTTGCTGAAAGTGTAGAATTTAGATATCTTCACTCCAAAAAAAAAAAAAAAAAAGTTTTGAGAGTTTATACATATATTGAATTACCATAATATGCATTTTAAATATTTTACAGTTATGTCCACTGTACTCCAATAAAGCTGAGAAAAAAAATAAAGACATACTAAAGGCAGAGTTATTGACTGTAGCACAAATTTTGTGCTGCTAAGTCGCTTCAGTCGTGTCCGACTCTGTGCGACCCCGTAGATGGCAGCCCACCAGCCTCCCCCGTCTCTGGGATTCTCCAGGCAATAACACTGGAGTGGGTTGCCATTTCCTTCTCCAATGCATGAAAGTGAAAAGTGAAAGGGAAGTCGCTAGGTTGTTCCCGACTCTTTGCAACCCCATGGGCTGCAGCCTACCAGGCTCCTCCGCCCATGGGATTTTCCAGGCAAGAGTACTGGAGTGGGGTGCCATTGCCTTCTCCAGCTGAACTTAGACCTAATGACAAACTAATTTCATTCAAGTTTTGTAGTTTCATATCTTCTATCTCTGTATCCCAAAGTATATGCTGTATTTATATGTTATTTCTGAAATTGTGTTTTATTTTCTATAATATAAATGTGGGAAAAGTTTATATTTTTATTATAAATTTTTTTCTTTATGAGTGAAAGTTTTCATTTGCAGTTTCAGTTTTAATATTAAAATATAATGATGTTTTAACCTGTTTACTTTCAAGTGATGTTTTTAAAAATTGGACTTTTTGATACTTAGAGGATGGCAATAACTGATATTTTGGTTTATTAATGTCATTCTGTGCTTTCTTTTTATAATTAATATTTATATTGATTTGTTTGGTCAGTTGGATGTGTAACATAGGGAATCAGAGTAGATTGAAAGCCAGATATTACTAGCAAAACTCTATAATTTTGATTTGAGTGAAATGAGACCAAAAAATGTTAAATAACTTGTCCACAGTACAGTCACTTAGTAATTTTTGGCAAAAGGAATACTGGGACCTCTAAACCACTCTGAAACTTCTGTGCAAAATATAAAATGGAGATTTCTAAGAAGTGTGATTTTTCCTAGCAAGTGGCATAAGCTTCAGTTCTAAATATTGGCAATGAAAATTTTATAAAAATATTGCCAAGATTTTAACACATTAAGAGAAAATAAGTGTTGATGGTGATCATTTCTCACAGTGTTCATAAAATCTCTTATGTTCTATATGATAGAACTAAATTCTATATGAAGAAACCCAAATAAAATCTGGTGACTATATATTTTAACAGTTTGTACTATGTGAGCTATGAAACACTTGAAAATAGCTTTAATCTCTGACTTTTTCCATAAACTACATAGACCTATATTTCCTCTCTTATTCTTTCAAAATCCAAAATTACTTTCTTCAGTCATGGTTCTGTGTACATGAAGAACTATTAGGCAAAACCATTCAGGTAATTAATATTTAACACAAATTTTGCTAATTTTTTGAAATCATTTGAAAACATAAGAAGAAGCTTAGGAAAGTAAGCTGATTGACATTAGTCTTTTTGTGGCCTTTATGTCACAAATATTCTCTTTGAACCACACTTTTCTTCTTGGTAAAGTGCTGATAATCCTTGAAGTTTCTGTTTTGCAGGATTGTTGCTATAGAATGTAGTTTGTCAAAATGTTTTTAAAGTTGTGAAGCGCTCCATGATTGCATTATTTCATCACTGTTCCTCGGCATTTCTGAAACACCTTTAAGCATTGTTGATCATTGTTGATCGTTTAGTCATTCATTCTAGATCTATTGAACACACACATTAATTGAACTCCACAAACTATGATTCATGTTAGCATTAAAAAGCTGAACTATTCTGCCTCCCTCTCAAGTCAAGGAGAAAAAAGAACAAAAGAGGGAAGTGAGAGACAAGAAGGGCAGGTTAAGTTAGTTGTGTCCAGGTACTACTGTGGGTGTGCCTGTGCACAAGTAAGCCTAGCTGAGGCATAGTATGTTGTACATTGGTCTCTCCTGACAAGATGAATGATCTAGTCTGGATTTCTTCACTTAGCATAATATCCTTCAAGTTCATCCATCAGCTGACATTTAGGCCAATTCTATATCTTGGCTATTGTGAATAATACTGCAGTGAACAAAAGGGAGGGTGCAGTATATCTTAGAAATAATGATTTTGTTTCCTTGGGTTATGTATCTAGAAGTGGAATAGCTGTATAGTATGGTAATTCTTTTATAATTTTTTCAGGAACTTCCACACTGTTTTCCGTAGTAGCTATACCAATTTACATTCCTATCAATGGTATACAAATGTTCCATTTTCTACAAATCCTTGCCAACACTTAGTATCTTTTGACTTTTTGGTGATAGTCATCCTAACAGTTGTAAGGTGATATTTCATTGTGATTTTGATTCCTATTTCCTGATGATTGGTGATACTGAGCATCATTTATTATGCCAGCTGGCCATTTGTGTGTTTTCTTTGGAAAAATATCTATTCAGATCCTTTGCCTGTTTTTTAATTATATAATTTGATTTTTTTGATCTTGAGTTGTAAGAATTTCCTTGTATACTTTGGATATTAATCCCTATATGATATGTAGATGATTTGCAGATGTATATGATTTGTAGATGTTTTCTCCTATTCTGTAGTCTGCTGCCGTTTCATTTTGTTGGTTTCCTTTGCTTTCTAAAACGTTTTAGTTTGATATCATCTCACTTGTTTGTGTTTGGGTTGTTGCTTGTGCTTTAGGTGTCATATCCAAAAAAATCATTGTCAAGACCAATGTCAAGGAGTTCCCCCCTATGTTTTCTTCTAGTAGTTTCACCGTTTCTGGTCTTACATTTAAGTCTTTAATCATTCAGTTGATATTGATATATGGTTTAAGATGGTTTAAGATAGGGGCCTGATTTTATTCTTTTGCATGTGGATATCCAGTATTTTCAAGACTGTTTGCTGAAACAACTAAGCTTTCTTATTGTGTATTCATAGCACCTTTGTGGAAAATGAGTTGACTCTATGTGCTTAGGTTTATATACAGGTTGCCTATTCTGTCCCATTTATCTCTGTTTGTTTTTATGTGTAGAGTGTTGAATGACATTGTTTATGATGAGGGAGTCAATATCAAAGGGCTTTTCCAAATGCTTGAAGAGACCATTCCAGATACCAAGAGAGCTAAAGATTTTGGCATTTCTGTGAAAGAACAAAACCAAGTAATTTGATAGTAGTCTTTTGGGGAACAGGCAGAGGGATTTGAGATAGAGGGAAAATTGAAAAGTTAAGTGATCCTGAACTATTTTTAAGGTTAGCATGTTTTAATAATACTTTACTTTTGTACCTTTTACACTATGGCATAATGTCTTTAATAATAATAGCTCATTTAATTGTTTTAAATGTAATATGACAACTTTAGATAAAGGCATTTTGCTTTATTATTAAAAGTAAAATAAAATTGATTAAAATTAAATCAAAATATAAAGTGGGATTTTATCTTTTTATTGGATTATTAATATATATCTTAACATTATTTATAGGATAATTATGAATTTTCTGTAATTCAAACATATATTTGATATACCAATTAAAATGCATCTATTTGATATGTCATAAAAATCTCTTAAATTTTGATATTTGAAATTTATCAAATTTGCATTAAAGTGCTCCACGGCTCATTTTAACAATGTTCTTGTTTGAGAGCAACTTGATATAATAAATAAGAGTTCGCTGCAGTTTGAAGTGCTTATCTGCAAATAACATATTTTGTGTGTTAAAAGCCTATCCCAGATAAATCGTTAATTACATAAAATCTTTACTATATTTCATCTTTTTAGTGTAACTCTATGTCAGTATTTTCATTGTTTAATTGGTGGTCATTTATGGGTATATATTTAGTACTTAGTGACTAAGACCGAGCAATTTAACATAGCTAGTGTAGCCTGACTGAGAGAAAGGCTGACTGCTTGCTTTATCTCCATAACCTGCTGGTAGTTCACATCCTATGGCTTCTATTTTAAAGGCAAAATTTTTGAATATTTTATCTGTTGACTTAAAAGAAACTGTAAAGCCAAAATTAAAAGTTTTCATGTGTACACAAAATACTTTTAAGAATTTTAGAAGACACTTGGAACCATAACTGATTAGAAATCACTAATAGATTTTAAGAAATAAAAATTGCATAATACAGTTAATATTTTAAAATGGTCTCTGGAAGTGACAAACCATTATGGAGAATAAAGTTAATGGTGTCAGTAAAAAATATTTTAATAGACCAAGAAAGAGGAAGCAGTCATTTCTAAGAATCTCGTAAGCTTTAGATT
This sequence comes from Capra hircus, assembly GCF_001704415.2. Taxonomy (NCBI): domain Eukaryota; kingdom Metazoa; phylum Chordata; class Mammalia; order Artiodactyla; family Bovidae; genus Capra; species Capra hircus. The sequence continues at coordinate 39,821,592 of NC_030808.1, forward strand.
TGGTATCATGGTCCTAATTGTTCAGTATGTTGTTAATGTTATAGGTACTTACTAGGCATTTCTTTTCACGCTAATGAAACTGTTGGCAAGTATTAAAGGAGAGGAGGATTAAATAATCCAATTTGTTTTAAAAAATGATTTTTATCCCAAAATGAACAAGAGTTAATAATGGGAGACCAGCTAGGACACTGTTGCCATTATTAAGGGGAAAATTATGATGATTTGGACCAGTGCGGTGCCATATATCTTGAAATAGTGGGTTGGACTTGAGAAGATCTTACACCAGCCATTGAGTCCTCCAGTTCAGAAGTAATGTGTGACTTAGCTCCTAACTCATTGGCAAGTTAGTCTTGTCTGGTACCAACCACAAGAAGATAGGAAGTGCAATCATAACCTGTTGCCTTGAAGTTGGAGCTCTCTATATATTAATATTTTGTGAGCAGCAATAATGCCTTTCTTAGTTTGCCTGTCTAGTAACCAAATACCCAAATTAGTCTGCCTTTTGTTGGCAAAATACTCTCACCTTGTCGTGGAGAAATCTATTATTCTCTAGTCTTGATCTTTTTAGAGTTATTCCTTTCCTTTTGCACTATATAAGCAAGGGAGACACCATAAAGTTGCTGTTATTTTCACCATTATTAACAGGTGTGCCAGTGGTCCAAATTGCTCTTCCAGGAAGTTTAAAATGCCTTAGTTATTCTTGTGGAGAAGGAAATGGCAACTCACTCCAGTATTCTTGCCTGGAGGATCCCAGGAATTGAGGAGACTGGCGTGCTGCTGTCTGTGTGCTCGCACAGAGTTGGACACGACTGAAGTGACTTAGCAGCAGCAGCAGTTATTCTGGACATTGGACCCATTGTTGTATCAATGATATGTTTCACCGATCTGACCAGATGAGGAGAGAATTCTTGGTAGAGGAAGGAGCAGGGACATGAACTGCCTGTTGGCTGATGGGTGCCAATGTATGGGCTGGCCCTGTGATTTGTCTCCTAACTCAGACTTGACCCTTTCTTGTGAGTACAGAAGAGATGCTGGAAAGGGCAGGGAAAACTACCAATTCAAAGCAAAGGAATTATTGACCCCTGGTTACTGCCTTGGGATGGGGTAGAAATCTGACTTTATTAAAGCTGAATAATTAGAGTATCTATTTAGAGGAGAAAAAAGGAGATATATTTCCCTTGGTCTCACTGTGGCAATCAAGTCAGTCAATAGGATTGAATTTTTAAAAACCAATCAATATTTGCTTCAAAGCTTCATGAAAACATATTAGAGCTATAAAAATAAAAACAAATTGTTATAATTAATGCTCTTTGTACAATATTTCTATTTTTCTATTTTCTAAGCACATTGGCGAGAATGCATTTCCTAGCCACCTTTGGACTGGATGAGGCCATCTGGATAGTTCTGTTTAATGATAGATCAGAAGTGATATGTATGTTACATAAGTGCCAGTGTAACACTCTCTAGAGGTTTATTTTCTCTCTTCTGAGGCAACATGCAGTGGTGATATTGGTGGCTTCTCATTCAGACTTTGTTTCCAAGTAACCACCATGAGCAGAGTCTCCTTCCAAGACCAGAGTGGAGGCCATTGTGCTTCTGGAGTTTTCTTTCTACAACATCCCTAGCCTATTTTGATGTACCTAACCAAAGTGTGTACTGGAAGCCTTTTGATATTTCTAATTTTGAGGTAAAAGTTATCTGGACAGTGTATTAATTTGCATTTCTTTATAGGAAACTTTACTATTAGATACTGGCAGCAATGTTGTAGAACCCTGGATCTGCTGCTTTTGCCACCACCATTGAAATTAATTCTGTCCATTCTTGTTATCATTACTCACTCCAGGTTAAACCTCCTGGGATGGAACATTCCAGTGAATAATCTTAAGTTGTTGCACCTGTGCTATAGCTGCCGAGAAGACAAATGTCTGCCCTTCTTTAGAGTCTCTGGTCAGAGGCAACCTTCTATCCAGCCTGAGTTTTCTCCTTAAAATGAAAATACATTTGAGGAAGGGCTACTATTCCAGATCTGAGGTCATAGGTAAGAAAAGATCATCTCTGAACGTCCTCTAGCATGAGAGAACAAGAAGTACCATCAATCTCCTACTGGAAAATGGGCAACTTCATCTCAGGCATCAGCATGAATTTGTAAGGTTTATACCAGCAGTAAGTAAGTTTGTGTCTACTAAACCAAGAATGGGTATTTGGCTGCCCATTTCCTGATCTTTTATGTTCTGTAATTGGTATGAGAAGAGAAGGGTCAGAGAGAAGAAATGAAAGGTGATATAGCTGCTTTCTGGATTATGTCTGAGAGGCTAGGATTCCTGCAAATTATACTCTACTCCCTAACCTGTAATTATTTATTTAGCACTTATAACAGGATTAGAGTATTATCATAGTCCTTTAAAGCATATCAGCAACTTCAGCTTTATGCTATCAGTAAATAATCATTACATATGGTGATGGGTATTAAAACCTTGAAGGACTTACTGCACCTTAACTGATTTTACTTTCTCTCTTAAAAAATCTCTTTTAGGGAATTCCCCAGAAAATAAAACCAGCAGGATCACTTCATCCAGATTGAAATAGCTTATACATCTTTATTTATTTAGTATATTTGGTTAAGAGTGGCATGATTTTCATGGGATAACTGTTTACTCTAGATGTGTATTCGAAAATATTTGTGTCATATTTTTCAACTGCTATGATTCTGTACTCAGTGTCTTTAAAATTTGATGCAATCAGAAAATTTCAAGTGATCTGTTCTCCATTTGGACCACAATTAAAGATAAAAATTCTTTCATCATACCAGAATTCATGACTTCCACTAAGCATCTCTGTCTATGTGTAGGATTCCCTTTGTGCTAGTCGGTATATATCCCGTCATTTTCAACTTACCATCATAGAGCTGCCAGCACTCAGGATTGTCAACTGATCTCATATTTTCATTAGTGAAAATACAGTGTGGAGAAGTTAGACAAAATGTTCTTGGGCAAACTGTTGTTATTATTTTACCTACAAGCCTTAGAGGTTTCTAATTTTAATCTTGTAATAATATGGACTCAGAGCTTAACTTTCATATAGAAATGAACATTAATGAAAATCTTTTGGAATTTTATTTAGAAAGCATGTGAAGATGTGAATATCTAAATGATATATGTTGGTTGAAACTCATGTTAATTAAAATAATAATTGTAAATCATAGATTAGGAATATTTGTAGAACTCTTTCTTTAACAAATTCAGGTTTAGTTTAATTAATTATGAAGAGAAGGATGTTTGTCAGGTAGCTATCAATAAGGTGGCAGTGAACAGGTAGAAAGGGTAGTAATGAAGTTGGGTGTTTGCCTGCAGAAATTATGAACTCCTTTTTCTAGCAACGGGAATTTGAGTGTGAGTGTGCAGAGTAAAGGGATTGTTAGAGTGAGGAAGAAAGGATGCTTATTGCTTGGACTGACAGCCAGCCAAATATAGGCTGTTTTGAGGGCATGTAAATTATCACTTTGAATATATTCTGGAACATCCTTTGTTTCTGTGACACCTTGATAAAAGTTTTTAACAATAACAGTACTTAAAATGATAAGAAATTTTCTTTCTTTTATTTCCTGCCTCTCTAAATTGTACGTTTCCATATTTTTTAAAGAAGAAAATGGTATTGCTCAATAGATGTACTTTATTTAAATATATTTATATAAAATACACAAAGTATTTTGGGACAGTATCATTCTTTCCTAATAAATTCTTCTTCGCTTAAACCTGGACCCATTTGAATCCCACATGTTGACATGCTTCCCTTGTAGGCTGGAGGGGAAGAATAACCTTCACTTAATTGAAAATTCTCATCATTTGTTAACACTGCACAAAGATTCTGGTGTCAGGTTAATCTTCTATATTTATTCTAATCTCTACTGCTTAAGCCCTTAATTGTATTTGTAAACTTGATTGACAACCAGTGCTTTTGGTCTACCCTCCATACCAGTGTTTAAGCTTACCCAAAGTGACTCTGTGACCAGATACCAAAATGAATGGCATACATAACTCCTTTAGCCTTCTCAGTTATTCATTCATAAATTGAGACTCGGTTCAGTTCAGTTCAGTCGCTCCAGTCGTGTCCAACTCTTTGTGACCGCATGAATCGCAGCACACCAGACCTCCCTGTCCATCACCAACTCCCGGGGTTCACTCAGACTCACGTCCATCGAGTCCGTGATGCCATCCAGCCATCTCATCCTCTGTCGTCCCCTTCTCCTCCTGCCCCCAATCCCTCCCAGCATCAGAGTCTTTTCCAGTGAGTCAACTCTTCGCATGAGGTGGCCAAAGTACTGGAGTTTCAGCTTTAGCATCATTCCTTCCAAAGAAATCCCAGGGCTGATCTCCTTCAGAATGGACTGGTTGGATCTCCTTGCAGTCCAAGGGACTCTCAAGAGTCTTCTCCAACACCACAGTTCAAAAGCATCAATTCTTCGGCGCTCAGCCTTCTTAACAGTCCAACTCTCACATCCATACATGACCCCTGGAAAAACCATAGCCTTGACTAGACGGACCTTAGTCGGCAAAGTAATGTCTCTGCTTTTGAATATGCTATCTAGATTGGTCATAACTTTTCAGTCTGGATATATGCTACCCTTTAATTATGCTCTGGCATTCAATGTTTTTACTTCCCAAAGATTTGGTCTTTGGTTTATCAAATATGATGAACAATTTACGGGAGCATACAAATTGAGTTTATATAGGTATAATAAAAATGTGTCCAAAAGAAGATTGAGATATTTGGAAAAATAATTTTTACTTAAGGGATTAATTTTCTTAAATGTACTGACTCTGAGTGATCATAAAGTAACTTTATTTGTGAACCTTGAATTATTTCTATACTAAAAATTATTTTGTTATTATGGGTTTATTTACTTTTTAAGGTTAAATTTATGTAATATCTGAGATGTGATTAGCCAGTTCCGAGTTGTGGCACAATTCTTACTAGCGAACAGTAAATTTGTGATGAAATTTGAGTGTTGACTATTACCATGAGGAATAAATGAAAATTTTCTATAAGCAATTGAGGGATAAGTCTGATGATAATTTTACTGAGAGACAAATATCAAATATACTTTGGAGAGAAGAGGTATGGACCATGAGAAACATGAAGATAGGCAGTAACAAAGGAGAACATCAGCTGAAATAAAAAGTCAACCAAGATGATTCTAGCAGGCATAATTATATTCTAAGGGATGCTGATCTCCAGTTCAGCCAGTCTATGTGAGACCAAATAATTAAATGAGATATAAATCATATGATAATTAAGACATCTTTAAACATATGCAGGTAAAATGAATAAAATATACTGTAAATTCATTGAAGTTGCTTTTATTTGTTATATTCTTGACTCTCTCTCCATCACTTACACAGAAAATAGCACAAAGGACAAATTTTTAAAATTTCTTTTTTAAATTGAAGTATAGTGAACCTAAAATATTACATTAGTTTTAGGTGTGTAACATAGTTATTTGATATTTTTATAGCTTATGCTCCATTTTAATTTACTATAAAATATTGACTTATTTCCTGTGCTGAATATTATATCCTTGTATCTTATTTATTTTGTACCTATTAATCCTCTTCCCTTGCCTTGCCCCTCCCCCTACCCTTTTCCTACTGGAACTCGCTAGTTTGTGCTTTATCTGTAAGTCTGTTTGTTTTGTTATAATCATTTGTTTTAATTTTTTGGATGAACTTGTATATTATGCTTAGTGAAGTAAGTCAAAGAAAGACTGTTTTCATTTATATATGGAATCTAAAAATTTAATGAATGAATATGACAAATATTTTTGAATTAATGAGTGGAATTTTTTTTTCAGTGCTTTAAGAGTGAGTTTATTTAAATTTTGTTCTGATAAGCTTAGAAATTAATTTCATCGCATGCTTTATGTTAATAGGCTCAAGCATTAGGCTCACAAACTAACCAAAAGAAAATATAAGACTAACATTCTGAATTTAGGTCTCTATAATACTATCAATGGTTTGTACACAGAAACTTTTCCATGCTAAGAATGCAAAGGTATGTGCGTGTCCATGTATGTGTTTAACCTTTAAATACCTCAGTGGAATTTTTAAAATGAGGAAGGACAGGCTTTTAAAAAGTGGATTTTATGACCAAAGAAAGAAATTGATTTCCAGATCTTAATGGGTTTCTCCACTTTAGACAGTATAATTAAATGGCAGCATGTAAAACATGTAAGTGATAATTCTCCAAATAAAATTAATTTGTAAGAATTCAAGTTGGGGTCTTAAAGGAAACATTAATTTGTTGAGCAGTTTTGTTAGGGTTAGTCTCATACTGTGCCCAATTAACTTTCATTCAGCAGTGTAGCTCATGTGTTACAATACAAAGACTTGTATCTGACTGGAAATGAAAATAAACTCCTCATCAGTAACATGGATAATGCCTTTCTGCTGATGTCAGTCCAGATAGATGTCTTGGTGATTGCTCTCAATAAACTACTAAAGATATTTTTGTTTTATTTCCCTGTTTGTTTTGCCTGTCCTAACTTCCTGACTGCCATCTCAGCTTTTACTTGATTTGAGTTACTAGGAATGGGAAACCCAACATGTTTCTATAAACCCTTACTAAGTCATAGATTAAAGAATTTGTTATTATAAAGGGCCAGGTTCAACCGGACATACTGAAATCCTTACTGTCTATTGTTTCCCTGATACAGAACTTTGCAGTTTCAATTCTAGGATATATTGTGAATTCCAGGGATGGTTAAGTGAAACTCGGTATAAGCAGTGATGATTTATTCAAGTGTCTATTTGAAATATGAGTGATAAATCCACAAGATTTCCTAATATTTGAGATTAAAATTATAGAGTTAGAAAGTTACCACTCAATGGATGCTTGTAGATAAAATCACAAAACTTATATCTGTTTAACAGCAGTTTTCAAACTGTGTGTTGTGTTCCAGTAGGTTATTAAATAAAATGCATTTTAAAATAAAGGGAATAGAAAATATAAAATTATGTCAGAGGCAAGTGTTATTTTATGAACTTTGCTTCATTTGTATATTTACTCATTCCTAATATAAAGTATATATTGAATGTGGGTAGTCAATAAGGTTGAAAGTCACTGACTCATAACAGTGATTTTCAGAATGTAGGGCACAGAAAAATTCTTCAAGATGATTATCTAAAAATAAATTTTAAAAGAAAGAGAAAAGGAAGGAAAGATACTGATTACCTATGTCTGCCCTAGAAGAGTCTTCCTAGTAGATTTGAGTTGAGGCCCAGAAATATGTTTTATTAACAAACATCCCAGTTGACTCTAATGTAGGTAGTCTTTATGTCACATTTTGAAATCGGTGCTCTTGCAAAAAAAAGAGGAAAGAGATGAAAAGCCTAGAACTTTCTTCTGTGGATATAAAAGAAAATATTCTCTATCCTGATTTTTATATTTGGGAAAAGTGAAACAGTATTAAATCATTGAATAATTTTATGTACTTGATGTGTAGAAGGGTGATGTTCAGCAACACCTTTAGTAGCTTGAGAAATTAACTGTAACTAATGCAACTAGCTATCTCAGTTTCTTCAACCAAAAGACAAAGTACACTAATAGAGTTCTGTTTTATTGGACATGATATACCAAGCAAGAAAATGTGTTTGTTTCTAACCTTGTTTTCATCACCCATTACTCCATTCCATATCTCTTTCTGGGCTTCCCTGATAGCTCAGTTGGTAAAGAATCCAACTGCATTGCAGGAGACCCCAGTTCAATTCCTGGGTTGGGAAGATCCCCTGGAGAAGGGAATGGCTACCCACTCCAGTATTCTGGCCTAGATAATTCCATCGACTGCATAGTCCATGGTTTCACAAAGAGTGGGACACCACTGAGCAACTTTCAATTTCACTTTCATATCTCCTTCTGCAAGACAATTGTTTCTTACCGTAGCTTCTCAGGTGGCTCTAGTGGTCAAGCATCCACCTTCCAATGCAGCAGACATCAGAGGCACGGACTTGATCCCTAGGTTGGGAAGACCCCCTGCAGGAGGACGTGACAGCCCACTCCAGCATTATTGCCTGAAGAATCACATGGACAGAGGAGCTTGGTGAGCCACAGTCCATCGGGTTACAAAGAGTTGGGACATGACTGAAGCAACTTAGCACTCATACAACCGTAGCTGTAGCTGGAAAAGGGCATAATCTTAATTTTTAGACCATATCCAGACTGTTCCTGGGGCTTCATGTTTGGTTTTTGGCTTGCAGTTATGGGAGTGTACATGGAAGAGTGCTAAGGTTTATGCGCCATCTATCTGGTAGCAAAAGCTCTTCCTGGATTCCACTGCAGCTCTCTTAGGGCATGCTGTACCTTCAGGCTCCTGTACATCAGAGTATGCTCACTGGTACATCTCAGAATCCTGATTTACCTCTCATCTTTTTCCCAAATCTCAACCAGCTGAGTGAGAGTCTGTTTATTTTTGCTGCAATGATTTTATCTTATATAAGTAGTGTTTGATACTGCCTATAAATTTAAAGAGATGTATAGTTCTGATTGGGTCCTATTCATGAACAAAAATTAGATTTGGTTATTGATGAATTGTTAACTAAAAATATTATTAGAAACTGATCCTAAATAGTCAGTAATTCTTTTATATTTACTGACCCCTCTTACCCTTGCTTCTGGAGGAAGATAATTATAAAATAATTTTAGTCATTTATGAAATGTAGACATAGATTGACAAGCTTTTTCTCTTCCAGAATAATACGATGACAAAAAGAGAACCCTTAGGAGTCCCCTGAAATCAAGGCACACTCTAATATTTTTTATTACTGTTGTGCAAAATAGAGTAATTCTGCTCTTAAGAAGAAGCCTACTTTTCTGGAACTGAGTGAACACATCATTCTTAAGTATACAAGTATGCGCTGTGCTGTGCTTAGTCACTCAGTCGTGTCTGACTCTTTGTGACCCCATGGACTTTAGCCCACCGGGCTCCTCTGTCCATGAGGATTCTCCAGGCAATAATACTAGAGTGGGTTGCCATGCCCTTCTCCATGGGATCTCTCCAATACAGGGATTGAAATATAGGAGTATGAATTATAATCCATGAGATGATACATTTGATTATAGTCTATAAGAAAAAAATTATACAAGGAATTATTTTTGCTAAGGAGATTGGAGGTCAATTACAAGAAAAAAACAAAATATTCATTTTTGGATATTTAGAAACTGTATAATATTAAAGGAAGCCAAAATACAATATTGTCCCAAAGATATATATAGTGAAGTCATTGTAAATCACTCACGATTTGGCTTAAGCAAGTAATATAGGGGTAGGTAGCAAAGAAATACAGGAAAACAACAGAATGGGAAAGACTAGAGATCTCATCAAGAAAATTAGAGATACCAAGGGAAAATTTCATGCAAAGATGGGCTCAATAAAGGACAGAAATAGTAGGGACCTAACAGAAGCAGAAGAAATTAAGAAGAGGTGGCAAAAATACACAGAAGAACTGTAAAGAAAATATCTTCACCACCCAGATAATCACGATGGTGTGATCACTCCTCTAGAGCCAGACATCCTGGAATTTGAAGTCAAGTGGGCCTTAGAAAGCATCACTACAAACAAAGCTAGTGGAGGTGATGGAATTCCAGTTGAGCTGTTTCAAATCCTGAAAGATGATGCTGTGAAAGTGCTGCACTCAATATGCCAGCAAGTTTGGAAAACTCAGCAGTGGCCACAAGACTGGAAAAGGTCAGTTTTCTTTCCAATTCCAAAGAAACGCAATGCCAAAGAATGCTCAAACTACCGCACAATGGCACTCATCTCACATGCTAGTAAAGTAATGCTCAAAATTCTTCACACCAGGCTTCAGCAATACATGAACTGTGAACTTCCAGATGTTCAAGCTGGTTTTAGAAAAGGCAGAGGAACCAGAGATCAAATTGCCAACATCCGCTGGATCATGGAAAAAGCAAGAGAGTTCCAGAAAAACATCTGCTTCTGCTTTATTGACTATGCCAAAGCCTTTGACTGTGTGGATCACAATAAACTGTGGAAAATTCTGAAAGAGATGGGAATACCAGACCATCTGACCTGCCTCTTGAGAAATCTGTATGCAGGTCAGGAAGCAACAGTTAGAAATGGACATGGAACAACAGACTGGTTCCAAATAGGAAAAGGAGTGTGTCAAGGCTATATATTGTCACCCTGCTTATTTAACTTCTGTGCAGAGTACATTATGAGAAATGCTGGACTGGAAGAAACACAAGCTGGGATCAAGTTTGCCGGGAGAAATATCAGTAACCTCAGATAGCAGATGACACCACCCTTATGGCAGAAAGGGAAGAGGAACTAAAAAGCCTCTTGATGAAAGTGAAAGAGGAGAGTGAAAAAGTTGACTTAAAGCTCAACATTCAGAAAACTTAAATCATGGCATCTGGTCCCATCACTTCATGGCAAATAGATGGGGAAACAGTGGAAACAGTGTCAGACTTTATCTTTTTGGGCTCCAAAATCACTGCAGATGGTGACTGCAGCCATGAAATTAAAAGACACTTAGTTCTTGGAAGAAAAGTTATGACCAACCTAGATAGCATATTCAAAAGCAGAGACTACTTTGTCGACTAAGGTCCATCTAGTCAAGGCTATAGTTTTTCCAGTGGTCATGTATGGATGTGAGAGTTGGACTGTGAAGAAGGCTGAGCGCCAAAGAATTGATGGTTTTGAACTGTGGTGTTGGAAAAGACTCTTGAGAGTCCCTTGGACTGCAAGGAGATCCAACCAGTCCATTCTGAAGGAGATCAATCCTGGGTGTTCTTTGGAAGGAATGATGCTAAAGCTGTAACTCCCGTACTTTGGCCACCTCATGCGACGAGTTGACTCATTGGAAAAGACTCTGATGCTGGGAGGAGTTGAGGGCAGGAGGAGAAGGGGACGACAGAGGATGAGATGGCTGGATGGCATCACTGACTTAATGGACATGAGTCTGAGTGAACTCCGGGAGTTGGTAATGGACCGGGAGGCCTGGCGTGCTGTGATTCATGGGGTCGCAAAGAGTTGGGCACGACTGAGTGACTGACTGAACTGAAATGATAGTTAAAATATTCTTGTTTATTCCTTCAGTGCACATTATCAATTGCTTATTAGCTAGTCACTCTACCCAATGAGTATTAAGAAGATGGGAAATTTGGTTCAGATATTTTTTTGTAATTCTCGCAGTTTTCCTGAACTTAGCATAAAAAGTCATTTAGAGTCCAATTAGCAATGGGAAATGTATTCATAAATTCCACATGGATTTCTCACTTTGCAAGATGGTTTTATGTTTGCATGTATATGGATGAACACTCTTAGGTATATGCAGTATATGTATATTTCATTAAATTTGTGTTGCAAGTCAGATTTTCCTATAGGGTTTTAATATGCTTTTTTCCCAGTGAAATTCTACTAATGTCTATTAAAATTCTAAATCAGTAATAATGATCCTAGATTAAGATTTAAATTGTGTTTAATATTTCTACCTTAATAAAAATGTGGCCAAGTCCATTTTTTTCCTAAGCATATGTCAAAATAAAATTATAAAAATATTTAATGTATTAAAAGCTTTATTTAAACATTTGATGTACTTTGCCATGCTATATAATATTTAAGGGGTCTTTAAATAAGTGTTTAAGAGTTTCTTGAGATGAAATAAATCAGCCATGTTTATATCCATAAAATAAGGTGTATTTTAACCCAGATTTTTGTTTTCTTTGAAACAAATGAATCGCTTTATGGTTATTCTTCTTACACGAATTTCCAAGATTACTAATCCTGTTTAGACAAATATGAAAATATTGACATTCAGACATCCTTAAGCAACATAGCTGTAATTTTGCTTTCTGAATACACAACAAACAGTAACTACTTTTCCCAGGAGAAGTTGAAAAAAAATGGAATTTTCCTCAGGGAAATATATGCTTATCAAAAATTAGAGCTGTTCTTGAGCAGCCTTCAAAGCTGAAGTAAATAATATGTGAAGTTTAGCTTCCCAGCAGGCTAAAATTCAGAAATTGTTGGCCAAATGCAAATGTCTGTAGCCTTCTTTGATAAGATTTGTTCATTAACATGGTCCAGTTACTCAGATTAGGTGAGAAGTATTATAAAATTCAAAGATAAATGTTTTTAAAAGTACCAGCTTAAATATTTTATTGTGCAATAGAAATGCGGATGACTCTGGTTCAGTATTTATTCATTTCACACTGTGTGAGATTAGGCAGAAAATGGAACTCTTATAAAAAATCAATTAAATTTAAAATCAAATTTTGTGATACTTTATTTCTAAGATTCTAAATATATATTAAGGCAATTATTTTGTTGGTTTTATGTTAGAAAAAATCCATATAAAATAATATAAACTTTTATGTCTTGCTGTTTCTTATAGCTGCTTATTAGAATCCTTTAATCAGAAAAACAGAGTTTCAGGATACCTCTCAAATATACCTATGAAATACCTATCATATTTTAGAAATCTTTTCTCTCTTTCACTCTTTTTGTATGACAAGCTGCTCTATTTTCCTGTCTCTTAAACTTTCCTGTTCTCTTGTCCTTCACAAGATCAGATAGATCTTAGCATAATGTTAGGTACTTGGGCTTTAACATGAGACCAGCTGGCATTGAATTCAAATGCTTGTACCGCTTATAAGCTTTCCTTCCTGGAGTGCATTTGTTTCTTTACCTCTTTAGCATTTTGCTTTCTTAACTCTTCAAGTGAAGGTAATAATAAAAACTTTTAAAAAGATGTAAAATAAATGACAAATAAGATAATGCATGTAGAACATGCTTAACTAAGGGTTTGACTCATCGGAATCAATCAACAAATGTTAAATAAAATTAGTGAATTACAATATAGAATTTTAAAGAGACTCATAAAGTCAGTTGAAATTTCAAAGCCAAGAACAATACATAGTTACTAATACCTATCTGTACTATAGTGAGGTATGGACAAACCATCCCATTTGCAGCTGATATTTAGACATTATTAAAAACCTATCTTTTTGTCATTAGATATGATCAATTTCAACTCTTTTAAGTAATTAAGTTTGGGGAAATTGGAAGTAATGGCATTTCGGCATGTAAAAGGGATGCTTTAGTGCAGGGGACATTAAACAGACAACTCTGATGTTAATATGTGTTTGCTATAATGAATCAGTGACTAAGTGGCCTGAGATAGGAGAGCAGAGGCAGATACAGGACTGTACTAGGAGGGAACTCTATAAACTAGTGTGTAGGGGTCAAACACATGCAGTTCCATATCCTAAACATGGACCATTAAGAAAGGAATTGTCCTGGAAAACTTTAGAAAGAGTGCTGCCTCAAATTTTTAAATGGTTTCCTAGTGAGATGACATAATCTAGCAGCTGAGGAGGAAGTTGAAAATAATTAATTGGAAGAGACACTGTTTTCTTCAGAATTGGAATTTACCATCAGGATAATTTCCTTAAAGTGATCACATAAGGTAACATTATCTTTAAGCATCTTCCAGCCCCAGAGAGCTCCAAAGCCAGATCATGACTAAACTAGTCATGAAAAACTACCCATTTCTACTTAATTCCTCAGCCTGACTCTGTGAGTCAGAAATAATAGCTAGTGAGTGATGGATTATGAAGAGAATCTAAATCTACACATTCCTTCAACACTGCATGCTTCCAGGCCTTAAGCAAAATCAAATTAATGGAGAAGTGCAAACTTGTATGAATTTTGAGTTTTGGTTATTTTCTTTGACTAACATTTAAAATGTTTGAAATATGTAACATTATGACTGAGAAGACCTGGCAAATAATATACCTGCCTGAGATTTCTTTGGAGGATCGCAAAACGAAAATAAACAAGTGGGACCTAATTAAACTTAAAAGCTTTTGCACAGCAAAGGAAACTAAAAAGGTGAAGACACAACCTTCAGAATGGGAGAAAATAATAGCAAGTGAAACAACTGACAAAGGATTAATCTCCAAATTATACAAGCAGCTTATGTAGCCCAATATCAGAAAAACAACCCAATCAAAAAGTAGGCAATAGACCTAAACAAACATTTCTCCAAAGAAGACATATACATGGCTAATAAACACATGAAAAGATGCCTAGCCTTGCTCATTATTAGAGAAATTCAAGTCAAAACTACAGTGAGGTATTACCTTACACTGGTCAGAATGGCCATCATCAAAAAATCTACAAGCAGTAAATAATGGAGAGGCTGTGGAGAAAAGGGAACCCTTTTGCATTTTTGGTGGAAATGTAAATTGATGCAGCTACTATGGAGCACAGAATGGGGAGTCCTTAAAAAACTAGAAATAAAACTAACATATAACCCAGCAATCCCACTACTGGGCATATATCCTGAGGAAACCATAATTGAAAGAGACACATATACCCTAGTGTTCACCACAGCACTATTTACAATGGAAGCAACCTAGATTTTCATTGATAGATAAATGGATAAAGAAGCTGTAGTACATATATACAATGGAATATGATGTAACCATAAAAAGGAATGCATTTGAGTCAGTTACAATGAGGTAGACAAACCTAAAGCCTTTTATATAAAGTAAGTCAGAAAGAGAAAAACAAATGTCGTATATTATTGCATATATATGGAATATAAAAAGATGGTACTGATAAACCTATTTGCAGGACAGCAATGGGTGTTCATTGGAAGGACTGATGCTGAAGCTGAAACTCCAATACTTTGGCCACCTGATGCAAAGAGTTGACTCATTGGAAAAGACTCTGATGCTGTGAGGGATTGGGGGCAGGAGAAGGGGACAAAAGAGGATGAGATGGCTGGATGGCATCACCAACTCGATGCACATGAGTTTGAGTGAACTCCGGGAGTTGGTGATGGACAGGGAGGCCTGGCGTGCTGTGATTCATGGGGTCGTAAAGAGTCGGACATGATTGAGCAACTGAACTGAACGGAACTGAACTGAATGGAGATGCAGAAACAGAGAACAGACTTGTGGGCACAGTGGGGGAAGGAGAGGGAGGGACAAATTCAAAGAGTAATATTGAAACATATATATTAACATATGTAAAATAGATAACCAGTGGGAATTTGCCATATGATGCAGGGAGGTCAAACCTGGTGCTTTCCAACAACCTAGACAGATGGGATGGAGTGAGAAGTGGGAGGGAGGTTCAAGAGGGAGGAGACATATGTATATCTATGGCTGATTCATGTTAACGTATGGCAGAAACTGACACAATGTTGTAAAGCAGTTATCCTCCAATTAAAAATAAATCAAAAATAGTTCACGGATATTTCTTTTGAAGGAGAGTGACAAACAATTTAAATTAAAATACATAAAATTAATCAAATGAATGAATGCATAAAATATATAAATAAAATGAAAGTCTAATTCTTTCAATTAAAAAATAATTATTTAATATAATCAAATACTTCCTTAACTACTATGTGACATAATAATAGGAGTGACCTAGTAACAGGAGATATATACCTTGCTGCCCTCTAGAAGAATGAATGTTAGTTATGGAAATGAAATTTTATGATACAGTATAAAATCCGTGGTGAGAGACATGGATGCTAATCTAATGGTAGCACTCACTACTTGAGTGGTTTTTCATAAATCTTCCAATTTTTCTGGGTCCCATGTTCCTCATCTGTAATATGAAATTATCTATAAATAATATAAACTTACATATGATAAGTATTCAATGAGAAACAAAAATTAGCTAGACTACTAAACATATTTAAGGGAGGGAGAGTTCACTGTGGTTTTGATCAGTTGGGAGAATTGTTTATGTCACCACTACCATTATTTCTCATCTGAACTCTTTGATAGTCTTCTGATAAGTCATGGTGCTAGGTCCTAGAAAAAGGTTGATGAGCAGGGTGACTAAGATCCCTAAATATAGAAAACTTAGCCTACTCTGGCAGATAAATGATTGAATAGTTTCAGTAAAATTATGCTTCTTTGCTATGGGACATGCATTAGTCTAAGGAGATTCATACGTGAAACATTCTTACCATTGGATTAAAAATACCAGAAGAGGCTTCCAACAAGAGCTGTCATATAAACTGAGACTACGGGAAGGTAGTTACCAAGATGAGAAGAAATTAGTTTGTGAGAAGCTCCAAAGAGTTTGATATTTTAGAGGACATGAGATAAATTAAATAATGCCTGGAGCCCTAAGTTTAAGCGATGTAGTGCTGAAAAGAAAGTCTTGAGACATGAATGATGCTGTTGGGACACAGATGTTTGACGGTGATGTCTTGAGAGTTGCTGAGAATTTTTATTGAGATAGCTAATCGTTGCTAGTCCAAAAATTTACTGATAAAACTACAATTATTTGATTTGTTTATAATAGTGATTTAAACATTATCTTATTGTTTTACTATAAACTACTGGGTATTCTTATGAATATGTAATGCATAGGACACGCTGGGAAAAAGTAAGTATTAGTCTAGAATAAAAGTTTCTTGCTCACTGGAGGCACTAGAACACTGACTATGCTTATTTTTATCTCAATTCTCAATTGAGATTTTCTCAGCTCTCAAATTAATCTCTAAGAATATACATTTCTTTGTTTCCTTGTTTAGGAATCTTAAAGATAGAAAAATTATTAATTGAGTTTAAAACCAGTTTTTGGAATAAAAGCAACATGAAATAAAGTTTTTTTTTTTTTTTTTTCACTGTGGTCCCATAACCCATGCACCATCATTAGTGGGGTTGAGAACTAAGTCATGCTTTCAGATTGATTCAGTCATATGAAAGGAAGAATTTTTATTGAATTTAGGTAATGCTAGTGTAAATACCATCTTCAGAAGGAGTAAGTAAGTAAAGAAAGCCTTAGTGAGCAAGTTTGCATTTGTTTTGTTTTTAAATTGACCAGTTGCTTAGCTTAGTTTCATCATTATTGATGATCTTATGATAGGAGCAATTCATTATAATATGTAACATTCTGGAGTTAGCTTAAAGCAGTTGGATTATTAATCTTCTAGCAAAAAACAGAAATTTCATTTCTTAGCAACATGAGTCTAATACTATATCAAGAAAATGTTTATTGAAATGTAGGCTTCTGAACAGGGTGAATTAAAAATTCTCTCCTTAAGTCACCCAGTTTCACAAGTTTCAGTTAGTTTCCTAAAAGTTCTCAACTATCCTATTTTTGAAGATTTTATGAGGTTTAGAATTTTAATTTATTTGTTCATCTTAACTTATACTTCCTAATGCAAATAATTTGCTATCCATCAGCCTATTTCCCTCTGTTCTTTATTGACTTGAGTGTCTCAAGAAGTTCTTAGGTTTACTAAGTACTAAATAGAGGGTTGACAAAGGTGAAGAGGAGGCTAATGACTGTGTCTTCAGTGTATCTCATATCAGTAGCTTCCTTTACTAGGATTGGGGCTTTAGACACAACTATTATTTAATAGGTGTGTTGTGGTATCCTTTAGTTAAAACTCTTTTAATATGTCATACATTTTTCTGTTAACAAAAAAATGACTAGAATATCATTGCCCTTATAATAAATACAAGGTATGTGAGACAGTTACCACTGACCTCATGGTCAAAGTAACGTAAATATTGCTGATTATTGTCAGTTCAGCTCCCCTGCATGGAAAAGAGAGGACCTTTTTCCCCAGTAACTGTATGAAATCTTGATTATATATGGGTTTCCAGACTTACCTCAATTCACAGTTTGCTCCTCTAAGGTACAAAGGCACATGATCAAAACTATAGCTATGTAGCAGAGCAATAATAGTCATGAAGAATTGTTAATGTTTTCGTATTTTCTGAGGTTTCAGTATATATAGTGCCTAATGAAGCAACTTTGCTGAAAGTTTGAAAATTTATGCAAACCCAACGAAAGAGGGCTCAATAAAAGCTATCATTCTGGTCACTTCAAGATGAAAGTGACCAATCAGTAGGGTCCCTGCATTTAACCTCAGAGATGTTGTTACCACCTCTGTATGTTCCTTTCCTTAACCATTCTCCAGCTTCCGTGGCCATAATACATCGACTGTTTCCTTTGTCAAAAGCACCAATGGATGTATTTTGAGTAGATGATTCTCCTTGTTTATAGGTATATATTTTTTCTTATATTTAAGTGTATTCTTTCAGATTGTGTACATATGTGTGTGTGTATATGTACATATGTTTGTGTGTGATTTTTTTCAATTCTGAAAAAATATGCCTGACTGCTTCAAATATACTTAATATTGTATACATAAATAATACATATTTGATATTCATATGAAATCTCCCCTACCAGGTTTCCATTGAAATTTCTTTTGCTTCAGTAATGATTTCATTTCAGTATTGTTTTTTTCTTCCCCACATGATCAGGATTTCAGGATTATTATTGTGACTTTGCCAGTGTTTTGACTCTGCTCTAGTAATTTTTTTTGACATAATTTGATTTAAAAATGCAAAGTTTTTTTAATTACATATTGCTTTTGAAACACTGGATTTATAATCACAGACCTTAATTACTCCCTCCTCAATGTACTCTTCTCAGTACTTTGCAGATAATGAAAGTTTACTATATCTTTTGCATGTTTTGAATTATCTATTTTTACTGACACTTTGAGCCTTTAATAACTGCAGAGTTATTTTATTTAGTTATTCTAAATTCCTCATCTGTTCATTTTCATTTTGTTCTATTCAGTTGCTCTCTTTTTTAAAAGTAACCTTGAGGAAGACTGTGAAGATTAAAATACACAGTTCTGGCCTTCAAGGAATTTAGAGTCTATGGAAGAACAGTTATACAAAGAAATACATACTGTGTGGTAAAATAAAGTAAGATAATTACTGTAGATGAAGTATGTGAAAATTTCAATAGGATATGGGAAAAAGATTATCTTCATCTTACGGGGGTAAATTATGGAAGAAATAACATTTAGGTTAAACTGTAAGTTTTGACTAGGAATCATTTCATGGGACCAAAAGAACAGGAGTATTCCAAGCAGGAAGTTCAATTCAGTTCATTTTAGTCACTCAGTCATGTCAGGCTCTTTGTGACCTAATAGACTGCAACATGCCAGGCTTCCCTGTCCATCACCAACTCCCGGAGCTTTCTCAAACTTATGTCCATCAAGTCAGTGATGAAACTAACCGTCTCCTCCTCTGTTGTCCCATTCTCCTGCCTTCAGTCTTTCCCAGCATCAGGGTCTTTTCAAATGAGTCAGTTCTTTGCATCAGGTGGCCAAAGTATTGGAGTCTCAGCTTCAGCATCAGTCCTTCCAATGAATATCCAGGACTGATTTTCTTTAGGATTGACTTGTTTGATCTCCTTGTAGTCCGGGGGACTCTCAAGAGGCTTCTCCAACACCACAGTTCAGAACCATCAATTCTTCAGCACTCAACATTCTTTATAGTCCAACTCTCACATCCATACATAACTACAGGAAAAACCATAGCTTTGACTAGAGGAATTTGTTGGCGTTAACAATGTAAAAATTATGTAAAAAGTAAAAAGTAATGTCTCTGCTTTTTAATATGCTGTCTAGGTTGGTCATAACTTTTCTTCCAAGGAACAAGCATCTTTTAATTTCATGTCTAAAGTTACCATCTGCAGTGATTTTGGAGCCCAAGAAAATAAAGTATCTTACTGTTCCACTGTTTCCCCATCTGTTTGCCATGGAGTGATGGGACCAGATGCTATAATCTTTGTTTTTTGAATAGAGTTTTAAGCCAGTTTTTTCACTCTCCTCTTTTACTTTCATCAAGAGGCTCTTTAGTTTTTCTTCACTTTCTGCCATAAGGGTGGTATCATCTGCATATCTGAAGTTATTGATATTTCTCCTGATAATCTTGATTCCAGCCTGTGCTTTATCCATCCCAGCATTTTGCATGATGTACTCTGCATATAAGTTAAATAAACATAGTGACAATATACAGCCTTGATGTACTCCTTTCCCAATTTGGAACCAGTCTGTTTTTCCATATTCACTTCTAATTGTTGATTCTTGACCTGCGTATATAGATTTCTCAGTAGTAGATAAGGTGGTCTGGTATTCCAATCTCTTGAAGAATTTTCCACAGTTTGTTATGATCCACACAGTCAAAAACTTTGGTGTAGTCAATGAAGCAGAAGTAGTTGTTTTTCTAGGACTCCTTTGCTTTTTCTGTGACCCAACAGATGTTGGCAATTTGATCTCTGGTTTCTCTGACTTTTCTAAATTCAACCTGAACATCTGGAAGTTCACAGTTCACATACTGTTGAAGGCTGGCTTGGAGAATTTTGAGCATTACCTTGTTAGCACTGTGAGATGAGTGCAATTGTGCAGTAATTTGAACATTCTTAGGAATTGCCTTTCTTTGGGATTAAAATGAAAACAGACCTTTTCCAGTCCTGTGGCTACTGCTGTGTTTCTTAAATTTGCTGGCATATTGAGTGCAGCACTTTCACAGCATCATTTAGGATTTGAAATAGCTCAACTGGCATTCCATCACCTCCACTAGCTTTGTTAGTAGTGATGCTTCTTAAGGCACACTTGACTTCACATTCCAGGATGTCTGGCTCTAGGTGATTGATGACACCATCATGGTTATCTGGGTCATGAAGGTCCTTTTTTATGGTTCTGTATATTCTTGCCAGCTCTTAATATATTCTGCTTCTGTTAGGTCCATAACTTTTCTGCCCTTTATTGTGCCCATCTTTGAATGAAATGTTCCCTTGGTATCTCTAATTTTCTTGAAGAGATCTCTAGTCTTTCCCATTCTATTGTTTTCCTCTTTTTCTTTACATTGATCACTGAGAAAGGCTTTCTTATCTCTCCTTGCCATTCTTTGGAACTCTGCATTCAAATGGGTTTATCTTTCCTTTTCTCCTTTTCCTTAGCTTCTCTTCTTTTCTCAGCTATTTGTAAGCAAGAAGGAATAACATGAAATCTGGAGAGGTAAGAGGATAAGGTAAGTTTAAGGATTAACATTATATCAAAGTAATGTAGGGTGAAGCTGCGTTAACTGCAGAGGGACAAGATGAAGGAGGACAGGAACATGGGTAAGGGCCAGGAAGTGTCAACGTATATGTAACTTGTAAGGCAATAGTTTTCATTCCATGTTGTCTTGAAAAATTCACCTTAGAATGTGAGTATATATTTAATGGGAAAAAGGTTCTAGTGCCAAAAAATGAGGAAAGCACTGCATTAAAACTAGTTAATCATTATTAAAAACTTGTTAATCATTATTTAATGTCTTTTCTGATCATTGTGACATAATTTGCATCATGAATCTTAAAAAATATAGGGAATAGTTCGACTCTGTATAATCATATTTTCTTTTCTAGAGGCTTTCCGTGAGCCTGAAATTCAAATTAGATTCATGGCATTTAGTATAATGCATAGTTACATATTTGTCTTGTAGTTTCTGCTTATTTTCTCTTTTTTGCATTAGATTATAATCACCCTGAAGGCAGGGGTTATGTTTATTTTGATTTGCCTTTGTACTCAGAGTCTGTTAGAATGGTCAGTATGAAGAAATGAGTACACCTTTGAACAAAAGATTTTGAGAGAATTTTTAAGTGATAAGGAGAACCACTAAGGAATTTTGAACAGAGAATGGAAAACTCAGATTTTATATTCAGGCAGATCACTCACGCTGCATTGTGGAAGTTAAATGGAAAGAACAAGACCAAGGAACTCTATCCAGTTGAGAGAGAAAAGAGGTTGGGAATAGAACACTGATAGATTTGATTATTATCTAAAAATTTTTGTATTTGTTTTTTATTGCTCTTGTAACAAATTACCATAGATATAGTGGCTTAAAGCACACAAATTTATCCTTAAAGTTTTGTAGGTTAGAAATCTGACATGAGTTAAAATCAAGGTGTCAGTGGGACTGTGTCCCTTGGAGGATTTAGGGGAGAATCTATTTCCTTGTCCTTTTCAGCTTCTGAGGTCTTTTCACTTTCCTTGACTCATGGCTGCCTTCCTCCATCTTAAGGCCAGCAATGTTGCAAGTCTCCATTCCTTTCTTCTGTAGTCACATCTTTCTTTGACTCTCTTCTGCTTTAAAGTGCCCTTGTTACTCCAGTGGGTTTCTCAGATAATCTGAGATAGGATAGTCCCCTATTTTAAGATCAGATGACTAGGCACTTAATTTCCCTTTGCCATGTAATATAGCATATCCACAAGTTTCTGGGCTTAGAACATGAACAACTTTGTGGGACCATTATTCTGTCTGTAATATCTGTTGTGCAAACTGATAGCTGGGGAGTGAAGAATGAATCAGGGATCAGATACAGGTTCCTAATTTGTGCACTTGTGCAGATCCTGGATACCAGTAGCTGAAAGAGGGAAATCAGAAGGTGGTACTTGGTCATGGGAAGATAATGAGCTCAGGCGTAGTCATGCTAAGATTGAAGAGTATTGAAGGAGGCATTTGAGAAGATATGAATACTGGTTGACCTGTGAGCTGGATCCAGGCAATGAGAGGCCCCTCACCCTCTCCTCTGTGCTTAGAATGTAGTTCTATCACTAGAGACTTGTTCCAAAGAAGCAGCCTGGAAAGAGTAAAGTATTGTTGAGATTAGCTGACTGTGCCTAGGATCATGAACTCCTTATTGCAAAATTCAGAATTAAATGAAGAAAGTATGGAAATCACTAGACCATTCAGGTATGACCTAAATCAAATCCCTGACAATTATACAGTGAAAGTGACAAATAGATTCAAGGGATTAGATCTGAAAGACAGGGTGCCTGAAAAACTATGGATAGAGGTTCGTGACATTATATAGGAGACAGGGATCAAGACCATTCCCAAGAAAAAGAAATGCAAAAAGGCAAAACGGTTGTCTGAAAAGGCCTTACAAATAGCTGAGATAAGAAGAGCAGCTAAAGGCAAAGACAAAAGGAAAGATATATCCATCTAAATGCAGAATTCCAAATAATAGCACAGATATAAGAAAGCCTTCTTCAGTGATCAATGCAAAGAAATAGAAGAAAGCAATAGCATGGGAAAGACTAGAGATCTCTTCAAGAAAATTAGAGATACCAAGAGAACATTTCATTCAAAGATGGGCACAATAAAGGACAGAAATGGTATGGACCTAACAGAAGCAGAAGACATTAAGAAGAGGTGGCAAGAATACACAGAAGAACTGTACAAAAAAGATCTTCACGACCCGGATAATCACTATGGTGTGATCACTCATCTAGAGCCAGACATCCTGGAATGTGAAGTCAAGTGGGCCTTAGAAAGCATCACTGTGAACAAAGCTAGTGGAGGTGATGGAATTCCAGTTGAGCTATTTCAAATCCTGAAAGATGATGCTGTGAAAGTGCTGCACTCAGTATGCCAGCAAATTTGGAAAACTCAGCAGTAGCCACAAGAGTGGAAAAGTCAGTTTTCATTCCAATCTCAAAGAAAGGCAATGCCAAAGAATGCTCAAACTACTGCACAACTGCACTCATCTCATGTGCTAGCAAAGTAGTGCTCAAAATTCTCCAAGCCAGGCTTCAGCAGTATATAAACCATGAACTTCCAGATGTTTAAACTGGATTTAGAAAAGGCAGAGGAACCAAAGATCAAATTGCTGTCATCTGTTGGGTCATAGAAGAAGCAAGAGAGCTCCAGAAAAATATCTACTTCTACTTTGTTGACTTCACCAAAGTCTTTGACTGTGTGGATCACAACCAACTGTGGAAAATTCTTTAAGAGATAGGAACACCACAGTACCTTACCTGTCTCCTGAGAAACCTGTGTGGAGGTCAAGAAACAACAGTTAGAACTCTACATTGAACAACAAACTGCCTTCAGATTGGGAAAAGAGTATTTTAAGTCCTTATATTATCGCTCTGTTTATTTAACTTACATGCAGAGTACATCATGCCAAATGATGGGCTAAATTAAGCTCAATCTGGGATCAAGATAGCTGGAAAAAATATCAATAACATCAGATATTCAGATGACACCACTCTTATGACAGAAAGCAAAGAGGAATTAAAGAGTCTCTTGATGAAAGTGAAAGAGGAGAGTGAAAAAGCTGGCTTAAAACTCAACATTCAAAAAACAAAGATCATGTTATCCAGTTTCAAGACTTCATGCCTAAAAGATGGGGAAACAATGGAAGCAGTGAGAGACTTTAGTTTCTTGGGCTCCAAAATCACTGCAGATGGTGACTGTAGCCATGAAATTAAAAGACACTTGCTTCTTGGCAGAAAAGCTATGACAAACCTAGACAGCATATTAAAAAGGAGAGACATTACTTTGCTAACAAAGGTCTGTGTAATCAAAGTTATGGTTTTTCCAGTAGTCATGTATGGATGTGAGAGTTGGACCATAAAGAAGGTTGAATGCTGAAGAAATGATGGTTCTGAACTGTGGTGTTGAAGAAGATTCTTGAGCATCCTTTGGACTTCAAGGAGATGAAACCAGTCAATCCTAAAGAAAATCTGTCCTGAATATTCTTTGGACAGACTGATGCCTAAGCTGAAACTCCAAAGTTTGGCCACCTGATGCAAAAAACTGACTTATTTGAAATGACCCTGATGCTGGGCAAGATTGAGGCCAGAGGAGAAGGGGACAACAGAGAATGAGATGGTTGGATGGCATACCGTCTCCATGGACATGAGTTTGAGTGAGCTCTGGGAGTTGGTGATGGACAGGAAAGCCTAGCATGTTGCAGTCCATGAGGTCGCAAAGTGTTGGGCCCAATCGAGCGACTGAACTGAACTGAACTATGGAAACTGTATATGCCTTGTACATAGTGTTCGAAATTCCAAAGTTGTTGTATATGAAAAACTAAGTAGAAAACTTTTTGTTGTTTCTGTTTGTTTTTCAACACCATTCAAGAGCTTTATAATGGTAGATTTTTTTTAAATTTTCTAAGTTGAAATAAACATATTTAAAAAAGTAAAACAGGGTTACCCTGTTCTGATAATTTAGTAGTTTCCAAGGAGTCTTTGATTTATAATTTGGTCTCTTGATATGCTTACCTGCAGAGAGAGAGATTCCCTGAGGAGATAAATCATCAGTGAATAAATAGTCCATCTCATTTATAAATTAGTCTCCTGTATGTCTGATTAGCAGGATTTAGTCTTCAAAACTATGATCACTCAGAATAATAAAAATTGGGCTTCTCAGCCATGAATGCTGAAGATGGTCTTTGAATTCTGATGAATTCACCAAGAGTTTCTTAACATTTTACATTTCTTACCCTAGTTTGTGTCGAGTAAACAATAAATTGAATCTGATAGATGTCTTATGAAAGCATGCTTTCTTTTGCTTAATTATACTTGGAAAACCTATGTTGAATAAAGTATTCTCCATTTGCCTAAATGTTAAAATTTCATTATCATTTCTATTGCATTTACTTCACTGCTCAGGATCCTGTTGATAAACACTATAACGATGTCACTTAATAATTTGCCTCCCAACAGGGTAATGATTACAATGCCAGTTTTTTTTTTCTTTTATTTTTTTCTGCTAGCAATAAAGCTTCCGTCTGTCATTCTTTTCTATATACTGAAGCCATGCTGCTCTTGGCATGGGTTACATTTGTAAATGTTTCATTTATGAACCATTCTTCACTCTGACTCCTCTGCAGTACAGAAATATGCCACAGAAGATCAGTTGTCTTGCAGTTCATTCATGAGCCTCTAAATCTGGCATCCCATTTGGTCTGTTATTTCCTCAATAGTTTCTAGCAGGAAGTTGTCCTACATAATTCTCATAACTTTATTTATCAAATAATTATGCTAAATAGCTATTTAATTTGTAAATATATGACAACTGGTTTTCTTAATATTTTGTCTTTACCTTTTTACTATTTCTCTTGTTATAGACTAATCTGTTCCACCATAGGCAATGTTACTTAACAAAATCCTCAGTTCAGTTTAATTTATGATTCAGAAGACAACACACATTCTTTAGGCAGTCAAGGATGTTGAAATTCTGATAAAAGAGTTAAAATTGCATTTTTATTCAAATTATTCTTTTGTAGCATATCTCCAGAATATATGTCATTATATGAACAGATAATCAAGTTTCATGACCTGACAACCATGTTTTGTAAGCAACTGACTGTGAAATGTTATTGTTCATAAACAATTTAGCTGAATTAGACAGGAGCCTTCAAAATTGACAATTTAGTCGTGCCATTTTTAGAGATAAAAGAAGCTAGAGTAATATTTTGGGGATCAGCAGGAGACAGGGTTGGGGAAACCTGAGGAAAAAATCATTGTCTTACATCCCTTTTGAACACTCTTTCAGTAGATCAACTAATAAGTTAAATTCAAAAAGCAAAGGAGAGACAATCATCACCCATGAAACAATGAGCCAACTTTTGTTTTACTTTGTCTTTTTTTACATTCCATCCTAGTAGAGTAGCTAACAAGATTAGAGTGTGTTGAGAATCAGATTCTAAGGCTTAGAGAATTACTTGCTTGATTTAAGGCAGAGTAACTCCCAGCAATTGGTAGAATAAGAATTTTTACTTACCTAAGTTTACAAAAGTACACAATAGTAGAGCCAGGTATAGAACCCAGGAAGTAGATGGAAGATATATTCTAAGCAGAGAGTAATATCTTTGGAAGTGATAGAAACTGGGGATTTAGAAATTCTCTTTCAGAATATTTCTTTGAGGAGCTGCTTATGTAGTGTGATTTTAGATATACCATGAATAAAAACCCAAGTTACTCTCACCAATGGGTGCTGTAATCAGTTCAAATTTAAGCTGAATAAATAAATAGGGTGGAAGGGATAAGAGAAAATGAGTATTCATAAGCACACCTATAAGGACTTCCTTGTAGCTCCAATGGTAAAGAATCTGCCTGCAATGCAGGAGACCAGGGTCCAATCCTTAGGTCGAGCAGTTCCTCCGGAGAAAGGAATGACAATCCACTCCAGTATTCTTGCCTGGAGAATCTCATGGACAGAGAATCCTGGTGGGCTACAGTCCATGGGGTCACAAAGAGTCGGACACGACTGAGCAACTAACACAAGCGCATCTATATGCTGTTTTGGTGTTAAGGTGTTTTCTTACTATGATAAATGCTTTCAGTGGGGCAGCATATAGAGAAGGATGATTTGAACACTGTAATGTCAGAGATGGATATAGATGCAAGGGTGTGGATTCAGAGTGCAGCCTGAGGGCACTCTGTGATGAAAAGGTAGAGGCCAGGTAGATCAGAGCAGGGACTCCGAAAGGTACAGAAAACATCTTCTCACAATCCATTCTGGGCTCCATATAAACACCTACTCATTTTGTCCCTTTACCACATCTGAGAAAAATCATATACAATAACCTTTGACCTTCCCCAATACAAACTGAGGTTAAGTAGCCGTTAAATTTCCTGCAGTGCCTACCTTCCCACTAGTGCTGCACTGCTCTTTCAGTATTTAATTAAGAATATTTTTACCCAGGATATGAGTTTCTTGCCCACACTCATTTATTTGTTCATTCATTCACTTATTTTATTCAACAAATGTATACACATACATACACAAACCCTTTCTTTAAGGAGCTTGTGTTATGTGGGCAGAACTAACTTGTAAATTAATATAACTTTAGTGAAAGTCAATCAGTCGTGTTCGACTCTTTGTAACCCTGTGAACTATACAGTCCGTGGAATTCTGCAGGCAAGAATACTGGAGTGGGTAGCCCTTCCTTCTCCAGGGGATCTTCCCGCCCCAGAAATCGAACCAGCATCTACTGCATTGCAGGCAGATCCTTTTCCAGCAGAGCAAACAGGGAAGCCTTTGTTCAGTTCAACTCAGTTAAGTGACTCAGTCATGTCTGACTCTTTGCAACCCCATTAATTGTGGCATGCCCAGCCTCCCTGTCCATCACCAACTCCCGGAGTTCACTCAGACTCACGTCCATCGAGTCAGTGATGCCATCCAGCCATCTCATCCTCTGTCGTCCCCGTCTCCTCCTGCCCCCAATCCCTCCCAGCATCAGAGTCTTTTCCAATGAGTCAACTCGTCTCATGAAGTAGCCAAGGTATTGGAGTTTTCAGCTTTAGCATCAGTCCTTCCAAAGAACACCTAGGACTTATCTCCTTTACAATGGACTGGTTGGATCTTCTTACAGTCCAAGGGACTCTCAAGAGTCTTCTCCAACAACACAGTTCAAAAGCATCAATTCTACAGTGCTCAGCTTTCTTCACAGTCCAAATCTCACATCCATACATGACCACAGGAAAAACCATAGCCTTGACAGGACGGACCTTTGTTGGCAAAGTAATATCTCTGCTTTTGAATATGCTATGTAGGTTGGTCATAACTTTTCTTCCAGGAGTAAGCGTCTTTTATTTTCATGGCTGCAGTCACCATCTGCAGTGATTTTGGAGCCCCCAAAAAGATAAAGTCTGACACTGTTTCCACTGTTTCCCCATCTATTTGCCATGAAGTGATGGGACCAGATGCCATGATCTTCATTTTCTGAATGTTGAGCTTTAAGCCAACTTTTTCACTCTCCTCTTTCACTTTCATCAAGAGGCTTTTTAGTTCTCTTTGCTTTCTGCCATAAGGGTGGTGTCATCTGCCTATCTGAGGTTATTGATATTTCTCCCAGCAATCTTGATTCCAGCTTGTGCTTCTTCCAGCCCAGCGTTTCTCATGATGTACTCTGCATAGAGGTTAAATAAGCAGGGTGACAATATACAGCCTTGACGTACTCCTTTTCCTATTTGGAACCAGTCTGTTGTTCCATGTCCAGTTCTAACTGTTGCTTCCTGACCTACATATAGGATTCTCAAGAGGCAAGTCAGGTGGTCTGGTATTCCTATCTCTTTCAGAATTTTCCACAGTTTATTGTGATCCACACAGTCAAAGGCTTTGGCATAGTCAATAAAGCAGAAATAGATGTTTTTCTGGAACTCTCTTGCTTTTTCCATGATTCAGCGGATGTTGTCAATTTGAATTCTGGTTCCTCTGCCTTTTCTAAAACCAGCTTGAACATCTGGAAGTTCACAGTTCACGTATTGCTGAAGCCTGGCTTGGAGAATTTTGAGCATTACTTTACTAGCATGTGAGATGAGTGCAATTGTGTGGTAGTTTGAGCAATCTTTGTCATTGCCTTTCTTTGGGACTGGAATGAAAACGGATCTTTTCCAGTCCTGTGGCTACTGCTGAGGTTTCCAAATTTGCTGGTATACTGAGTGCAGCATGTTCACAGCATCATCTTTCAGGATTTGAAATAACTGCACTGGAATTCCATCACCTCCACTAGCTTTGTTCATAGTGATGCTTCCTAAGGCCCTCTTGACTTCACATTCCAGGATGTCTGGCTCTAGGTGAGTGATTACACCATGATTATCTTGGTCATAAAGATCTTTTTTGTACAGTTCTTCTGTGTATTCTTGCCACCTCTTCTTAATATCTTCTTAGATATTGCCTTCTTTATTTGGCTATAATTTCATTGGACAAAGATGTGAATGCTATCCTTTTAAAGTTTATATTTGAAAATTTGACAATACAATTATTGTTTTTACCTGGTACTTTTAAAAATTTCTGATTATTAAAACTTAGGTTAGAAAACGTTTACTTCTGATGTTTAACTTTTATAATCTCCCACTCTAAGTAAAACACTATGTTTCTCCTGACAAATTTAGCAGATGTTTCCTGTATTCGGTACTACTTTGGAGAAGAGTACCCTTCAGGTTGGAAATTGCTATTTCTCTTCCTGTTGTCTACTGGGATTCTTTTCTACAGTGTGTTCATTCCTTAACACTTCTTCAGAAACTGAGAAAAGTGATCCAATTACTGACAGTTTTGATGGTGATGTTGATGTACTATTTGGTGTCCGCCCTTTTAGAAAAGCAATTTAATTCTGTACATTCTAGTAAATAGCTTCAGCCTTTCCTCTTTTGCACCTTCTAAATAAGGGCATTTTAATCTGTTTTACTATTTACATGTTTGAATAAACTATGGCATGCAAGTTGACATGAAAATCTAACAGCTGGAGTTAAAAAATAACACCAGATACTCCTTTAGGGTAGACGTTGTATCTTATAAACTTTCTATACCCTCCATTTGTTAATATAGAGTCTAAATATTGCAAAAACTCAATTAATGTTTGTTGAAATAATATTAAAATATCTTCATATAAAATCAAGTAAAATATTTTTACTATCATGTCCTAAAGAAGGAAGTAAAAACTTTCTATCATGTCTATGTAAGTTTAATGGAAGGAAAAAACAATCTAGTAAAAATTTTTTTCTTTCCATTTTTGGGAGGAAAAAAGAAAAGATTCTTTTTCACTCATAAGCTTTTCTTATAGTCCAGTAAAAGTCATTTTTTCCTTCTCAATGCAGAGCCAAACTTTGGTTTTAAGATAAGGGTTTCAATAGTTTTTTTTAGATTTTTCTTCCGTTATATAGAAATGGTTTTGCAGTGAGATGTACAATACGTTGTAGATGAGACTTCCAAATAAGTAGTCATAAAAAGACAAAGATTTAAGCTCCTTTCAGACATTGACTTTAATTAAAAAAAAAAAAAAAAGGAAAATGTTCAGTGCCATGGAAAACAAGTGAGAAGTGTGATAAAGGAATGAACTAGAAGCACAAGAAGCCTCTCTGATGCTGTGTAAGTGATGGGGAGAAAGTGCAGTGGTTTGAGCTAAGTGGAGTTTTTGAGCAACTTTATGTTGTGAGTTTCTGTGAGAGATGAAAAAGATCATGTTTATGAAATATAAGATTATAAAATGTAAGACTAAAGCCAAGTAGTCTCTTCTACCTATTAAAACTTTGAAGCAGATGAAAATAATACTTCTACTAAATGAAGTTTTCAATACTTAGTTTCTTTATAGGTGAAAGAGTTGAAGATATCAAAATGAAAGTATTATGTATTGCTATTTATTTGTAACATACAAAATTTCTTTTTTTTTTTCTTTAAGCTGGTAGATACTTGAACAATTTATGGGGAAAGCATGACTTGAGGTGGCTCATTGATAAGTCTTAAAGACCTTGTTCAGGAGCCCAGAGGGAACAGACGGATATCTCTCAGTGACCTTGTGATGGATTTAGATCCACTCCTGGTTCTCCTTTGGTCTCTGTGGTAAGCCCTCCTGTCTAATGGCAGACTTTAGAGATGATTATGGGACTGAAGCATATAAGACTATGTCAAGCAGGATTACCATATAAGGTTCTTTTGAGTAAACTAGGAGGGTGTGGAGGTGAGGATAGACGTTACTTGTTATATTTTTAATCAACTTTTTACCATTCATTATTTGGATAAGTTTTTTAGTGACAGTTCTTACTCATTGGTATAACTTGCCTTCTAAAAAGCAAACTAGCTTGAATTCCGCGCCCCACCCCCACCCCGCTTTTCTGCATTTAAAGTGATAGTTTAAGTAGTTTCTGGTTATTATAGCTTATTTTTCCATCAGAACTGAAAAACAGTGATTAGTTTTCAAGAAGGGACAGAGACAAACGTTTGAACCTGCTTTCTGAAAAAGAAAAAAATGAAGATTATTTTTATTAGAGTAGAAAGCTGAAGGTTGTGAGTTCACTTGTTCTAGACTGATTTTATTCTCTAATCTTGAGAAAGCTATTTAAAGTCTCTGTGGTCATATTACCTTATCTTTCAAGTAGGATTTCCAAACTCTCGCCTAAGGTAGACAAAATAACCATGAATAGCACCTGTATTAAAAACAAGCAACAAGAAAAATAGTAAAGCTGTGACAAAACAAAATGCTCTAAGTATACTTAATGAACAAGTATTGATCTCAGTTTCTAGATAAAAGTACTTTGTTATTAATATATAAGAAGGAATGAGTCTCCTTGGAAAATGTCAATATTCAGAGGGAGATACTAAGGAGTAAACATAATAATCCTATGTTTACTTAAAGCAATCAGTGTTTGATTTATTTTTAGAAATTAAATATTGATTCTAACTCTCTGTGAGGGTAAAAACCCATAGTATCTGAAAGTTAAAATGGGATTTTTGCCAATCAAACACATGCAGTTATGTCAAAACATTTGTTAATATGGTAACCTAAATGCCAGTAGTAAAATAGGATTTAGGCAGGTTGATATTGAAGTAGACTACTGCTGTTTATAGATAGGTGGATATTAATAAATATAGATCCCTACATGCTTATGTATCTGTGCCTTTAATTCAAATTATTCTGTGATTGTTTTATATCTGGTCATGATGTCAGAAGTGTTCCCTTATTTTACCTATGTTATGGGAGGTGGTAAGTGTGTTACAGTCAATGGAACATGGAACTAACTAAAATCTCTACTAACTTGTTACTGAGTGACTTTATCTTTCTGGGTCTTTGTAAGAAGTCTGTTGGAGAAAATTCTAAACCAGTGTTTACAGCTGTCTGAATGTTTAAAAATACTGATAAACCTTTGGACTCGATTCACATGCCATTAACTTGAATTTTTATGGTAAAACTATCCTAAAAGAATAACTACTTTCTTAGTGGGTTGATTGATCTCTTATTGTTTAATTTTTTCAAAATACTATATTAAATAAAATCTCTTCATTTTTTATTGTGCAGTTGGAATGAAGATGATCTTCTATTATATACTGTAAACCTATATGCTAATTGTTTTTTAAAAAATAGCTTTTAAAAATTAATTTATTTATTTTAACTGGAGGCTAATTACAATATTGTAGTGGTTTTTGCCATACATTGACATGACTCAGCCATGGGTGTACATGTTCTCCCCATCCTGAACCCCCCTCCCACCTCCCTCCTCATCCCATCCCTCAGGGTCATCCCAGTGCACCAGCCCCGAGCACCCTGTATCATGCATCGAACCTGGACTGGCAATCTGTTTCACATATGATAATATACATGTTTCAATGCTATTCTCTCAAATCATCCCACCCACACCTTTTCCCACAGAGTCCAAAGGACTGTTCTTTACATCTGTGTCTCTTTTGCTGTCTCGCATACAGGGTCATTGTTACCATCTTTCTAAATGTTTTTAAATTAATATATCTTAAATTTAGTGAAAGGAATATAAAGATTCAATAAATTATCCAATGGAAAGAAATTAACATTGAGCTTCTTAATGTTGGGTACTTATTACTCTAACATGTAATCCAGTGCTATCAACCTTGTCTTTGTCATTTAATATCTTCTTTTAACTACAATAACATTTTCTTATAACTTCCAAAGAATGAGTAAATGGAGCACTAATAAATTAAGAGATATTTTCAGAGAAAATATGCTAGAGATTTATTTCTGAAAATTGATAGGGAAATTGTGCATAGTTTAACCTATTCTATGCATTATGTTGCTTATTAAATGATATAAACATTTTAAAACTTTAGGTTGATACCATCAACCTACTACTTTTATGTATTGTTAGTTTATCCAATTTCTCATTTATTATGATATGAATAAATAATTATTATTTTCATGTGTAACCCCTAAAAAAATCACTGGTGTTAATCTTACCATTTTTAAAATCTTAATAATAAATTAAAAATAATAGAGTATTGAGTTTTACTGAAATTAATATTGAGATGGTGTTCTTTTTCTCTCTCAGTTTACAGTATTTTTGTACTCTAGTAGGAACTAGATTGGAGAAGGCAGTGGCAACCCACTCCAGTACTCTTGCCTGGAAAATCCAATGGACAGAAGAGCCTGGTAGGCTGCAGTCCATGGGTTCACAAAGAGCTGGACACGACTCTTTTGACTGAGTGACTTCTCTTTCTCTTTTCACTTTCATGCATTGGAGAAGGAAATGGCAACCCACTCCAGTGTTCTTGCCTGGAGAATCCCAGGGACGGTGGAGCCTAGTGAGCTGCTGTCTATGGGGTCTCACAGAGTCAGACATGACTGAAGCAACTTAGCAGCAGCAGCAGGGACTAGATAACTTTTTTTTTTTAACTTTATTTTACTTTACAATACTATATTGGTTTTGCCGTACATCACCATGAATTAGCCACAGGTGTACATGAGTTCCCAATCCTGAACCCTCCTCCCACTTCCCTCCCCATACCATCTCTCTGGGTCATCCCAGTGCACCAGCCCCAAGCATCCTGTATTCTGCATCGAACCTAGACTGGCGATTCATTTCTTACATGATATTATATATGTTTCAATGACATTCTCCCAAATCATCCCACCCTCTCCCTCTCCCACAGAGTCCAAAAGTCTGTTCTATACATCTGTGTCTCTTTTGCTGTCTCGCATACAGGGTTATTGTTACCATCTTTCTAAATTCCACATATATGTGTTAGTATACTGTATTGGTGTTTTTCTTTCATTTAAAGCCAGCAGGAGGAGCTCTCACCTTGCTGGGTCCAATGTAATTAGTATGCCTGAAAAATCTGAGTTTGTGGGGTTTTTGTCTATGAAGCAACTGATAAAATTTAAACATATGTCACATGTAATGGTGTTAAAAATAAAACTAAATCCTTAGTTTTATTTTGATATTAATGCATCCTTCACCTGTCAGGAATGCAAATTTGAAATTTTGCTGTTCTTATGAATTTTTAGAAGGTATGATTGCAGTTTAATGAGGAAGACCGAGCAGTTATGTAAATCTTGTTTCATGAAGCTACTAATAAACAAAAAAGGTGCTCTTAAGGATCTTCACTGTTGCAGATATGTAGATTTTCTTTTTTGTTGTTGTTTATTTTGAAATGACTGTATTTCAGTTTACAAATTATAAATATTTTAAGAATTGAGCAGCCCAAACATATTTTAAAAAATAATTACCTCAGTTAATCGATTAATTATTTTGACAGTCTATGAAAAAGAAATCTTCACTGATAGACTTCAATATTAGGGAGTTTTATACTCTGTACTCTAATAAACTCCCTGATTTAAATGTCATGATACCAATAAAGCTTCTGTAGAACCCATTGATGAGAAAAGTAGGATGTAAACTTATCTAGATTTGGAATCAGGAAAGTAAATGATTTTTCTCTGCATCTCCAAAAATAAAAAGAGAAAAACAAATTATGAAGTTTTATATTCAAACTTAAAAGGAAGTAAGAAAACACTATAAATTTTTAAAGGAGTAGTCTAGCATCGGCTTCCCTTATAGCTTAGATGGTCTGGTCAAGAATCTGCCTGTAATGCAGGAGATCCTGGTTTGATTCCTGGGTGGGGAAGATCCGCTGGAGAAGGGATAGGCTAACCACTCCAGTATCCTTGAGCTTCGCTTGTGGCTCAGCTGGTAAAGAATTCACCCACAATGCAGGAGACTTGGGTTTGATCCCTGCACTGGGAAGATACCCTGGAGAAGGGAACAGCTACCCACTCCAGTATTATGGCCTGGAGAATTCCATGGACTGTGTAGTCCATGGGGTCGCAAAGAGTCAGACACGACTGAGTGACTTTCTTACTTACTTCCTTATTCTAGCTTGAATCTCCTTGGTTGGAATCACTTTGTGATCCTAGGGAAAATATGTAAGCTCTCTGAGCCTTAGTTTTCTCACCGGTAACTTGAGCATTTAAAAAAAAAAAAGAAAGAAAAAAGAAAATATAGGGCAGTGTGAGATTCCATGAAGAAGGAAACATAAACCATCCTTCCTATATGTATGTGTGCTATGTCACTTCAGCCGTATCTAACTCTCTGCGACCCCATGGACTGGAGCCTACCAGGCTCTTCTGTTCATGGGATTTTCGAGGCAAGAATACTGGAGTGGGTTACCATGCTGTTCTCCAGAGGATCATCTTGACCCAGGGATCAAACCCATGTCTCTTATGTCTCCTGCAGTAGGAGGCAGGTTCTTTATCACTAGCACCAACTGGGAAGCCTATCTGACTGATTTAATATCATTACTTACTCAGCCTGCTAGGGAAAAAATGCGGAGAAGGCGATGGCACCCCACGCCAATACTCTTGCCTGGAAAATCCCAGGGACGGGGTAGCCTGGTGGGCTGCCATCTATGGTGTCGCACAGAGTCAGATGGAAGCGACTTAGCAGCAGCAGCAGCAGGGAAAGAATGAGCTTCCGAATGGCTTAGTGGAAAAACTGGAAATAGAACTGCCTTATGACCCAGCAAACCCAGCAGTGTATGCCACTGCTGGGCATACACACAGAAGAAACCAGAATTGAAAGAGACACATGTACCCCAATGTTCACTGCAGCACTGTTTCTAATAGCCAGGATATGGAAGCAACCTAGATGTCCATCAGCAGATGAATGGATAAGAAAGCCGTGGTACATATACACAATGGAGTATTACTCAGCCATTGAAAAGAATACATTTGAATCAGTTCTAATGAGGTGGATGAAACTGGAACCTATTATACAGAGTGAAGTAAGCCAGAAAGAAAAACACCAATACATTATACTAATGCATATATATGGAATTTAGAAAGATGGTAATGATAACCCTGTATGCAAGACAGCAAAAGAGACACAGATGTATAGAACAGTCTTTTGGGCTCTGTAGGAGAGGGAAAGGGTGGGATGATTTGGGAGAATGGCATTGAAACATGTATACTATCATATATGAAACAAGTCGCCAGTCCAGGTTCAATGCATGATACTGGATGCTTGGGCCTGGTGCACTAATATGACCCAGAGGGATGGTATGGGGAGTGAGGAGGGAGGGGGGTTCAGAATGGGGAACACGTGTATACCTGTGGTGGATACATATTGATATATGGCAAAACCAA
Organism: Capra hircus; assembly: GCF_001704415.2. Classification (NCBI taxonomy): domain Eukaryota; kingdom Metazoa; phylum Chordata; class Mammalia; order Artiodactyla; family Bovidae; genus Capra; species Capra hircus. The sequence continues at coordinate 39,858,118 of NC_030808.1, forward strand.
TACAATATTGTAAAGTAATTAACCTCCAATTAAAATAAATAAATTTATATTAAAAAAAAGAATCTTCTGCAACACAGGACACGAGACACGGGTTCAATCCATGCAAGATCCCCTAGAGTAAGAAATGGCAACTCACTCGAATATTCTTGCCTGGAAAATCCCATGGACAGAGGAGCCTGCTAGGTTCCAATCTATGCAGTCACAAAGAGTTAGACATGAATGATGTATTCCAAGATATAAATGTGTTAAATGAGTAACATTAAATTATTGAGTGCCCCAAAGTAGATTCTGCTATTACACGTTTCTGAGTTCTTTTCTATAGTATATTGTTGTTTATTCGCTAAACTGTGTGTGACTCTTTTGTGACCCCATGGATTAGTCTGCTAGTGTCCTCTGTCTGTGGAATTTCCCAGGCAAGAATACAGGAGTGGGTTGCCATTTCCTTCTCCAGAGGATCTTCCCAACCCAGGGACTGAATTTGTGTCTCCTGTATTGGCAGGTGGTTTCTTTACCACTGACTTGGAGAAGGAAATGACAACACACTCCAGTGTTCTTAACTGGAGAATCCCAGGGACAGGGGAGCCTGGTGGGCTGCCATCTATGGGGTCTCACAGAGTCAGACATGACTGAAGCGACTTAGCAGCAGAAACAACATGTATATACCAAAAATAAAATTATATTCATGTGATAACTTAAGCTTTGAGTTTGAATATTTATTATGACATCAGCTTTTTTCTCTAATATGTGAGATTATTATTTTTATACTGAATGAACCCAAATGCCATCAAGTACCACTTTGTGAATTTGCATATGTGTGTTTGTGGTGTGTGTGTGTGTGTGTGTATGTATGCATTTGTACTTTCTTTTACTTGTAGGCTTGTTAGAATTATATGTTAATATGGTGTAAATGAAGCTATAAAGAAAGCCTTTTTAAAAGCTCTAGCCCTTTATGTGTTTTTTTTTTTAATCTCTTTACATGATATTAGCAGCATTGGAAGTCATTAGCTAAATATATTAATTCATTAAGGACAGAAAATGTTGTAGCCTAATTTGGTCATTCCTTCTTCATTTATTAACTCAAATATTTCAATACGATGAATGTTCCTTCATTAACTATTTATTTATTTATAAATAGTTCATATATTAAAAACAAAATAAGTATTTTATGCTTTTCAGATTTTTTACCAGTTTTTAAAATAATGGCTTCCTAGTGTACTGCAAAATATATTAATAGGTATATTTTATCATTATTAATGCATGGATTTAAGCATATTTGAAGTGTTTTAGTCCCTTATAGTCATTAATCTTGTGTATGTTCAAATTATCTATTTTTAGCCAATGGAAGTTTAAGCCAGTTGCTTCTTGAGTCCTTTTTACATGCCCCTAGTAAACACTGATATATTCCTTGATTTGGTATAAGGACTATGAAACACCACCAATGAACTAATTTAAAAAAACATAAAAAATAAATGGAACCTTGATCTGGTCAAGCCACTTAATATATCTACCAATTTAAAGAAAATACAGAAAATGGGGAAGTATGTTCAGTGATTTCTCACAAAAGGGAAAATCTAGACTGTGTGATAAAACTACTTTTGTGGGTCAAATTTTTTTCTAGTAAATTTTATTTCATGTAGTGAAAAAATAACTGGCTAGTTAAAACAGCAATGAGATACTATTGTACATCTGTTAGAATGCCTTAAAAAAAAAAAAAAAGAAAACTGAACAGTACCAAGTTCTGGTAAAGACGTAGAACAATTGGAAAATCGTACATTCTACTAAAGGGAATGTAAAACTACACAGCCATTTTGGAAACCAGTTTGATGGTTTCTTTAAAAATAAACATTCTTTATGTAATTCAGTAATTAATATTTACAATGGAGAAATGAAAACTTCGGTTTGTATAAAAATCTGTACATGAAAATTCATCAGCTAGGGAATTCCATTCTGTATAATACTTTTCAGCAATAAAAAGGGACTGAGTGTTCAGTTGTATATACTGATACACACAGCGACATAAATGAATCTCAAATGTGTTATGCTGAGTGAAAGAAAGCAGGCTCAAAACACATCATATGATTTCATCCTATGTATGATTTCAGTCATTCACCATTCTGGGAAAGTGAAAATCAAGGGACAGAAGTCAGATTAATGGTTTCTGGGGATTATTGAGGGGACTGGATTTACCATAAAGGATCACATGGGAAATTTTGGTGGTGATGGAAATATTCTATAGCTTGATTGTAGTGGTAGTTTTATGATATCGGAGTTTGTCACAATTCCTAGAAATGCTCATTTAAATAGGCTGAATTTTATTGTAAGTAAATCATACCTCAGTAAACCTAACTTAAAAAAAGGAAAAAGTGGGGGCCTATAAAATTTAAAAAAAAAATGAAGAGAACAAGACCTCATTGTAATGTATGGACTTATTTAGATCTTGATTTTCTGTTAAAATAAGTTGGGACCATAGGAATATTGAACACTGACTGGATATTTGATGATATTAATTAATACATACTATTTATAGCAATGGATTGAGATATTATAGTTATATTAAGAGGAATCTTTATCTTAGATATACATACTGAAATTTTTACAGATGAAATTAGATGATTACTAGAATTTGCTTCAAAGAAATCTTGCAGTAAGAGTAGGTATGCAAGTGTAGATGAAATAAGATTGGCTATAGGTTTGTAACAATTGAGGCAGGGTAATTAATACAATGAGAGTTCATTGTACTGTTTTCTCCACATTTTAAAGTATTTGAGAATTTTGCATAATTAAAATTAATTAAATGATTGAAGCTCAGTTTTACAAATATATGCTTAGTGAATATATTGGAAAAATATCCTCAATGAGCATGTAGAGTTTATCCCAGAACTTTAAGCAGGGTTTCATACTAAAAATCAATAAAGTATACAGTCATTCAAATAAAAAATAAAATCACAGAATCCTTACCGTAAACACCAAACAACAGATGCAAATAAACACATTTCCAATGGCACTTTTTTAAACAACCAAAAACCCTCCACTTTCTTAGCTAGATAAAATAAAACTTGGGATACCAAAGCACTGTTTCTTACTGTTTGGTCCATGACCTTACTGGGGATTTGGTGATAGAAGTTAAAAATATGGGTCGTATGTGAAGCTGAAACTCCCAATGCTTTGGCCACCTGATGTGAAGAACTGACTCATTGGAAAAGACCCTGATGCTGGGAAAGACTGAAGGCAGGAGGAGAAGGGGACAACAGAGGATAAGGTGGTTGGATGGTATTACTGACTCGATGGACATGAGTTTAAGCAAGCTCCAAGTGTTGGTGATGGACAGGGAAGCCTGGCGTGCTGTACTCCATGGGGCCTCAAAGAGTCAGACACAACTGAGCGACTGAACTGAACACATTCACTTGGTGGAAACACTACCAAAATACTTCCCAGTTGATCTCCATTTATCTTTCTAGATCATTTCTGTCCTCTTAATTCCCCTAAATATTTTCCACTCCTACTTCCCACTCCAGCAACTGAGAACTAATTTAGTTATATCTCAGTGACTTTATAGAAGGTATTCTAAAATAAATGTTTCTCAGCACATGTGATTAAAGACCCCTTCGTCATAGCCCAGACCAAATTGCATTTCCTTTATGAAATCATCTCAGACCTCCATGCCAGGCTTTTTGTTGTTGTTATTCAGCTGCTAAGTCATGTCTGATTCTGAAACCCCATGGACTGCAGCATTCCAGGCTTCCGTGTCCTTCGCTATCTCCCAGAGTTTGCTCAAACTTATATCTATTGTATTGATGATGCCATCCAACCATCTCATCCTTGGTTGTCCCTTTCTCCTCCTGCCTTCACTCTTTCCCAGCATCAGTGTCTTTTCCAGTGAATCAGTTCTTTGCATCAAGTGGCCAAAGTATTGGAGCTTCAGCTTTCTCACCAGTCCTTTCAATGAATATTCAGAGTTGACTTCCTTTAGGATTCATGGGTTTGATCTCCTTGCAGTCCAAGTGACTCTCAAGGGTCTTCTCCAGCACCACAGTTTGAAAGCATCAGTTCTTGGGTGCTCAACCTTCTTTAAGGCCCAACTCCCATATCCATTCAGCCTTAGCCTGATTTAATTGTTAAGCTATTGTGTAGTCTACAATTTTAGAATTTAAGAGAATATGTCCTGATTATTTGTTTTTATGTCTTCCCAACCAGATTATGAGTTACTTTTGGTCAGGGAAAAAGGTATATGTTTTTTGTTTTGGCTTTTACTTCCTTTAGCAGTAAGTATACTAGCACATACAATAAAAATGTAATCCATGCTTTAAAGATATGTTTATTCAAAATGAGTTGCCAATCATATAAAAGAAAACACAGAAAGAAAATATACAGACCTGCTTTAAAATTTTCTTTCTTTAGTATGGTAAAAAAAAAAAAAAGAAAAAAAAGACTATTTTTATAAATGAGAGGGAAAGCAAAGGTAGTCATTTCACTGTTGGTCTGCAAAGTGGCCCCATACTCACATGGGGCAAGGACAGAGCAAAGGAAGGAGCAGATCACTCCAGATTGGTAGGTGACAGGTTTAATAAGTAGTCTTATATGTACAAGACTTGTCTTATGCAGCTGCCAAACAAGTAGGCCTCTGCACTTGACCACCAGAGTCCTAGAGATCTCAACAGGGTTTAGTCATATGCACAATACAGATGGTTTCAGCAGCACCTTACCCTCTCAAGGCTCTGCCCTTAGAACAGCTACTGCTGCGGGAATGATAGGCAGAGTGTACATTCTAAGGACAGGCGAGGAGCTCAAGAGCCTCCCATCCATTGGTAAGGTCCTGCTTATGGGTCATCTGGTGGTTGTATTCTTGCTTACCTCTTCCAACATTTATCATTTTTACTAAAGATGACTGTGTTAGTTCTGTTATTCCATTTCATTTAGTGCTATTAAACACATGTTTCTTATTTTAAAATTAATATGTAACTACCACATTCATTTTATATTTGCCTTGTGGCTCAGCTGGTAAAGAATCCACCAGCAATGTGGGAGACCTGGGTTTGATCCCTGGGTTGGAAAGATCCCCTGGAGAAGGGAACAGCTACCCACTCCAGTATTCTGGCCTGGAGAATTCCATGGACTGTATAGTCCCTGGGGTCGCAAAGAGTCAGACACAAGTGAGTGACTTTCACTTTCAATATTATTATATATTAAGCTTTAGTATTTATAAATAATTTTATGTAAGTCATGCAACTTATTAAAGCTAATTCAAGGAATAATCATAAAGGTAGTTGATAGTGATTTAAATAACTAGTTTCTATTTACATCAATTAAGAAGTTCATGCAAGAAATTTTTTTGTTGTTTATTTGATTCCAGTTGTGTTGCTTGATACAACAACTGTGCTGGGAGAGCTAGGATGGAAAACATATCCATTAAATGGGGTAAGTTTAAATATCTTTCAAAATTGTTATTCTGCTGGGTTTTAGGGTGTATTATAATAGTTAAAATTGTTCAGTGTTTTAAGTATGAATTTTAGCATAAAACTTAAATCCTATGGAAAAGATTAAAATACAATTAGAACTGGTAATCAATGGAATGATATATAAAAATGCTTTCTTCTAAATTAGTAATTGTTCTTTAATATATTGTTTATATATAGTAGTATTACAATAGTGCCCATATAAATATTTTCTTTAAAAATAAATGTTTTCTGTGTATATGTTAAATTTGGTAAACTCATTGAATATTTGTATATAAACAACTTTAGATTATCATACCATAAGTCTATTTTACAGATATCATTTGGTGTTCATTAGGAAATATGAATCTTCTAAAGTAGTGTATGTCTTTTGAACTTTTCAAAAAGATACCTTATGGTTAGATTTTTGTTAGCAGAGTGTAGTTGCTTTTGAAAGGCTTATAAGGATGTATAATTTACTAAGTACAGTTTTGCGGGTATTGACATCATTTTAGCTATGGTTGTACTAGATTTTTTACATGTTTTGATATATTTTGCCTCATTTTCACATTCAGTTTATTTCTACATTTTTTATTTCAAGCTAAAATAAAAGGGTGATTTGTGATGCTTTTTACCTTGATTTTGTCTGTTTGCAACAATGGAGGCAGTCAGTTGTTTCTAGATATACTTGGATTAGCTTTTCTTCCTTTTCTTAGAAACTGTATTTTTCTCATTCATGACATTCTCCCTGCTACTATTCTACATTGCTTTTTTCTGTTATATTTACAAATTTAAATCTGAAAGGGGAAGTTGACCCAAAGTTGTTTTGTTTTTAGAATCATTAAAATAATGCTATTTGAGTATGACCTTTATGCCAGGAGTTATTCAACAGTCATTCATTAAATTTTTATTTTCAAATAAAAATCCTGTAAGAGTTTGATCTTTCTTTGTTTAACAGGTTTTTTTGTTTCTTTAGATTTGTTTGTTTATAGCCTGTGATTTTATTGTTTCTAAAGTTTTAAGAGTTATTATCAAGCCATTTCTGAGAATGTATCTTTTAAACTAAGATTATGCTTGTACCTTCATTATCTTATTTTCATTAAAATGAATATACATCAGTATTCATTGAATGTAGTTAGTATGTTATATTAATCACAGTTACTTTGAAGTGAATAAAGCTTCTTTTCCAGAATATCTTTCCAAGATATATATCTTTTTCTCAGTAGATGAAGTAACTTATAAAGACTTACAAATGATTAAGTAGTCTATAAGCCCCACTTTTTCATTTTCTGAATAAAAGGACAAACAATGTTAGCTGTCATACTATCACTGATTTTATGTAATCATAGCCAAAGAATCATATAAGGAACAGTAGGAGTTGTGCCCCTGCTCTGGTGATTGTGTTTGGCTTGATCACAGGGCTGCCTTTCTTAATGCAAACTGGTAACCAGGAGACATAGGGACTTACAGAGTTACAAATAAACTCACTACTATCGTTCTTATAATGATTTTGTCATAGGTGTTATGAATTGGGAATTTTTCAATGTCTGGTTTATTATATAAAGAGAGGACAGAGTTGTCTGAAAAATTATGTTTATTTCATAGTTTTCTATTTGCCAGACACTGCTCTGAGAATTTTATATCCTTTTATTTTTCACAATGGCCCTATGAAGTTTGTCTTAGTTCCATTTCCCTGTGGGAGAAACCTAGTATTAAGGACAATAAGGAACAAAAGATACCAAGAATTTATAGGCCAGGTAGTGAATGATGTGCTTCAATACATGCTGCATTATTTCTGACTCTAGTGCCTGTATACTTATGATGGCCCTGCAAACAGAGGAGGATTGGAAACTATAAAAAGCCAGTTACTTATGTGTGCAAATTGCATAATTGATTCAGATTTTTTTTATCCCCTTGATAAACTTACTGTTAAACTGGTACATTTTGGGCACCAACCAAGAATGAGCAGGAAAAGAGAGAAAGAAGAAGGAAAGGAAACTACAGTAGAAAATAAATATGATAGAATAAGGTAGCAAAGGAAAAGATGGTTAAAAATTCATTGAGCATTTACCACATGCTAGGCTTTGTTCAAAGCACTTTACTAACACGAGTCCTAGAAATCAAGCATAAATTTTCTCTATTGAAAGATGTGAACCTGAGGTACTTTAAATAACTTCTACATGATCACAGAGCGAGGAAGTAATTCAGCAAAATTTCTAAGCCAAACATATTTTAATCTTCACATGTATCTGTGGTCATTTCACAGCTCAGTGCTTTTTATTTAAGATTCTGCCAAGTAAAGATAAAGGGCAATGACCAATACATATAGACTACAGAGGGAAAGTAATACAAGGATTCAGACATTAAAAAGCAACCTGAATACTCAATTACCCTGGGATATCACTGATGGGATAGTCTATATTACCTTTAGATTATCATCCAGATAATAATGCATATATAGACAATGTCAGTGGTAGGACATTGGGAAATTGGAGCACATGGAAATATTTGTAAGAGATATGGATGCAGCTTCATGAATTAGATAAAATAAAGGTGAATCAAGGGAAATAGTAAAATGGATAGATGACATTGGTAAATTTTAAAGAATACACAACTTAAGTTTCTCTTTTAATGAAGAGAATAGGTTACTGACAAGAATAGAGCTTTCAGTTCAGTCGATCAGTCGTGTCCGACTCTCTGCAACCCCATGGACTACAGCATGCCAGGCTTCCCTTGTCCATCCCCAACTCCTGGAACTTGCTCAAACTCATGTCGATCACTTTGGTGATGCCATCCAACCACCTCATCATCTGTTGTCCCCTTGTCCTCCTGCCTTCAGTCTTTCCCAGCATCAGGGTCTTTTCCCGTGAGTTGGTTCTTCACATCAGGTGGCCAAAATATTGGAGTTTCAGCTTCAGCATCAGTCTTCCAATGACTATTCAGGACCGATTTCCTTTAGGACTGACTGGTTTGATCTCTGTGCAGTCTAAGGGATTCTCAAGAGTCTTCTCCAACACCACAGTTCAAAAGCATCACTTCTTCAGCACTCAGCTTTCTTTATAGTCCAACTCTCACATACATACATGACTACTGGAAGAACCATAGCTTTGACTAGATGGGCCTTTGTTGGCAAAGTAATATATCTGCTTTTTAATATTCTGTCTAGCTTGGTCAAAACTTTTCCTCCAAGGAAAAATGTCCTAATTTCATGGCTGCAGTCACCATCTGCAGTGATATTGGAGCCCCCAAAAATAAAGTTTCTGACTGTTCCCATTGTTTCCCCATCCATTTGCCAGGAAGTGATGGGACCAGATGCCATGATCTTAGTTTTCTGAATGTTGAGTTTTAAGCCAAATTTTTCACTCTTTCACTTTCATCAAGAGGCTCTTTAGTTCTTCACTTTCTGCCATTAGGGTGTTGTCACCTGTGTATCTGAGGTTATTGATATTTCTCCTGGCAATCTTGATTCCAGCTTGTGTGTCATCCAGCTGGGCATTCTGCATGAATAGAGCTTTACTTGGTGCTATTTATAGGTTAAAACAAGTGACGAGATAAGCAGAAAGGATGGAAAAACTTTGAGCCATGGTAATTTGAATGGCCATTTTAACTAAAGTTGCCTTTTCTCAGAGATACTACTTAAGTTGGTTTTACAAATATGTAAAGACAACTAGATGATGTATTTGACAATCTTTTGACATAAAGCATATCTGGTGTTTTTCTGAATAAAGTATTTCCTAGGAATAACTTTTAAATTGATAAGATTTTCTTCATATTAAGAAATATTTTTGAAATCATATAAACTATGTGACTTAGTAAATTATCTCATACTGGTTTTATTTTTTATTCTTTTATTTTTTTAACTTAAAATGCCCTTTTTACCCATAGAAACATACTGACTGATGTAGTTACAATAGTAGGCATTCATTTTGTACCTGTAAAGAAAACCATTTCAGGTTATTTGAATAAAACTTCAGCGCCGTTGGTTAGCAAATATGAAAAATAGATGAGTAATCTCAAGAAAATGATTCATTAGGCTTTCAAAAATGAAAAGAAAATATGTTTATTCTGAAATGCTTGTCAACTCATTTTTGCTAATATTGAAATATACTTTTGTGAACATAGATGCAAAAATCCTCAACAAAATTCTAGCAATCAGAATCCAACAACACATTAAAAAGATCATACACCATGACCAAGTGGGCTTTATCCCAGGGATGCAAGGATTCTTCAATATTCGCAAATCAATCAATGTAATTCACCACATTAACAAATTGAAAAATAAAAACCATATGATTATCTCAATAGATGCAGAGAAGGCCTTTGACAAAATTCAACATCCATTTATGATAAAAACTCTCCAGAAAGCAGGAATAGAAGGAACATACCTCAACATAATAAAAGCAATATATGACAAACCCACAGCAAACATTATCCTCAATGGTGAAAAATTGAAAGCATTTCCCCTAAAGTCAGGAACAAGACAAGGGTGTCCTCTTTCACCGCTACTATTCAACATAGTTCTGGAAGTTGTGGCCACAGCAATCAGAGCAGAAAAAGAAATAAAAGGAATCCAAATTGGAAAAGAAGAAGTAAAACTCTCACTGTTTGCAGATGACATGATCCTCTACATGGAAAACCCTAAAGACTCCACCAGAAAATTACTAGAGCTCATCAATGAATATAGTAAAGTTGCAGGATATAAAATCAACACACAGAAATCCCTTGCATTCCTATACACGAATAATGAGAAAGTAGAAAAAGAAATTAAGGAAACAATTCCATTCACCATTGCAACGAAAAGAATAAAATACTTAGGAATATATCTACCTAAAGAAACTAAAGACCTATATATAGAAAACTATAAAACACTGATGAAAGAAATCAAAGAGGACACTAATAGATGGAGAAATATACCATGTTCATGGATCGGAAGAATCAATATAGTGAAAATGAGTATACTACCCAAAGCAATTTACAAATTTAATGCAATCCCTATCAAGCTACCAGCCACATTTTTCACAGAACTAGAACAAATAATTTCAAGATTTGTATGGAAACACAAAAAACCTCGAATAGCCAAAGCAATCTTGAGAAAGAAGAATGGAACTGGAGGAATCAACTTGCCTGACTTCAGGCTCTACTACAAAGCCACAGTCATCAAGACAGTATGGTACTGGCACAAAGACAGACATATAGATCAATGGAACAAAATAGAAAGCCCAGAGATAAATCCACACACATATGGACACCTTATCTTTGACAAAGGAGGCAAGAATATACAATGGAGTAAAGACAATCTCTTTAACAAGTGGTGCTGGGAAAACTGGTCAACCACTTGTAAAAGAATGAAACTAGATCACTTTCTAACACCGCACACAAAAATAAACTCAAAATGGATTAAAGATCTAAATGTAAGACCAGAAACTATAAAACTCCTAGAGGAGAACATAGGCAAAACACTCTCAGACATAAATCACAGCAGGATCCTCTATGATCCACCTCCCAGAATTCTGGAAATAAAAGCAAAAATAAACAAATGGGATCTAATTAAAATTAAAAGCTTCTGTACAACAAAGGAAAATATAAGCAAGGTGAAAAGACAGCCTTCTGAATGGGAGAAAATAATAGCAAATGAAACAACTGACAAACAACTAATCTCAAAAATATACAAGCAACTTCTGCAGCTCAATTCCAGAAAAATAAACGACCCAATCCAAAAATGGGCCAAAGAACTAAATAGACATTTCTCCAAAGAAGACATACGGATGGCTAACAAACACATGAAAAGGTGCTCAACATCACTCATTATTAGAGAAATGCAAATCAAAACCACAATGAGGTACCACTTCACACCAGTCAGAATGGCTGCGATCCAAAAATCTGCAAGCAATAAATGCTGGAGAGGGTGTGGAGAAAAGGGAACCCTCCTACACTGTTGGTGGGAATGCAAACTAGTACAGCCACTATGGAGAACAGTGTGGAGATTCCTTAAAAAATTGCAAATAGAACTACCTTATGACCCAGCAATCCCACTGCTGGGCATACACACGGAGGAAACCAGAATTGAAAGAGACACATGTACCCCAATGTTCATCGCAGCACTGTTTATAATAGCCAGGACATGGAAACAACCTAGATGTCCATCAGCAGATGAATGGATAAGAAAGCAGTGGTACATATACACAATGGAGTATTACTCAGCCGTTAAAAAGAATTCATTTGAATCAGTTCTGATGAGATGGATGAAACTGGAGCCAATTATACAGAGTGAAGTAAGCCAGAAAGAAAAACACCAATACAGTATACTAACACATATATATGGAATTTAGGAAGATGGCAATGACGACCCTGTATGCAAGACAGGAAAAAAGACACAGATGTGTATAACGGACTTTTGGACTCAGAGGGAGAGGGAGAGGGTGGGATGATTTGGGAGAATGGGAATTCTAACTTATATACTGTCATGTAAGAATTGAATCGCCAGTCCATGTCTGACGTAGGGTGCAGCTTGCTTGGGGCAGGTGCATGGGGATGACCCAGAGAGATGTTGTGGGGAGGGAGGTGGGAGGGGGTTCATGTTTGGGAACGCATGTAAGAATTAAAGATTTTAAAATTTAAAAAAAAATAAAAAAATTAAAATTAAAAAAAAATAAAATAAAAAAAAATAAAAAAATAATAATAAAGTAATGTCCTGAATTCCATTTAACAAGTTGCTATTTTACATTCTGGGTGTTAGGTACTCTTTTGAAGTTTAGAAATAATGTCTTCACAGTCTTAATGCCAATGAGAGTATCTTCAGGTAATTCTCAGTATTGTTTTGTGAAAAAAACAATAAAGGGAGGAATGAATTCTGGTCAAGAAAAATTGGTTGTAGGAAGTAACATATCAGTAACGTATCAGCCCTTTCTTATACATTGAAGGAATCATAGGTGGGCTGGAAGAGATGGTAGAAGCACCTTTTAGGAAAAGAGAATGACTTGAAGACAGGCACACTATTCTTAAATGTGTGCATTAGATTTTAGAAATGTTAAGAATATTTTGTGTGGCTGAAGGAAAGAGATGTGGTGGATAGTGAGTGAAAGCTACTTAGTCTTGTCTGACTTTTTGCCACCCATGGACTATACAGCCCATGGAATTCTCCAGGCCAGAATACTGGAGTGGGTAGTTCACTTCTCCAGGGCATCTTCTGAACCCAGGTAACAAACCCAGGTCTCCCCCATTGTGGGTGGACTCTCTACCAGCTGAGCTACAAGGAAAGCCCAAGAATACTGGAGTGAGTTGCCTATCCCTTATCCAGGGGATCTTCCAGACCCAGGGATCCAAATGGAGTCTCCTGCATTGCAGGTGGATTCTTTACCAGCTGAGCTACCAGGGAAGCCATTTACATAAGCTTTCTAAAATATAAAATGACAATATGAAGCAGTGTGACAGGTTGCCTCTGTCACTTATAAACTGGTTTAGAAAGCAATCCCCAGAATTCTAGTAATGCTGTGGAAATATTACCATTTTAATTTACAGCCAGGATAAGCTACATTCAGCTAGGAGCCAAGGGATCTAAGTTCTAGTTGCCATCTTGCACCATGTGATCCTGAATACTCTCAAATTCTGAAATCAGAAGCCTCATGATAAAAGGAAAGGGGGTGAGTCAGGCACTCCTAAATATCCTTTCCACTTCTGTACTTTGTAATTCTGTGAAATCAGAGTAGCATGTCCCAGGCTGTTTAGGATCAGGGATTTGAGAACCTAAGTTCATGTATAGTACTTGTAATCTTCATACTTCTTTATTGAGTCCTGTTCTTATTAAATGTATTTCCACATTCTGTGTATTTAAGTATATTTAAATAGTCTCTCCATCATTGGCAATAAAAAATGTACTATCCATCTAGCTATATCGTAGAAGACTTTGACTTTCAGTGTCTGAATTGATTTCTATATTGTGTATCTCAACCCCAGTAAGTAGAAATAAAAGTAGAAGCTTTCTGAATTCTCTTGAACAGTCAAAAATTATTTAAGCTTTCTTTTGTTTAAGACAATAATATGAATACTTGGAAGTAAAAATTGTCAGGAAATAATGTTCAAAATATAGGCTTCATTGATATGTTGAGAACAGAGTGAAATTGAATAATTGTAGTTAGATAGAATGGGAAAGACTAGAGATCTCTTCAAGAAAATTGGAGATACCAGGTGAACATTTCATGCAAAGATGGGCTCGATAAAGGACAGAAATGGTATGGACCTAACAGAAGCAGAAGATATTAGGAAGAGGTGACAAGAATACACAGAAGAACTGTACAAAAAAGATGTTCACGACCCGGATAATCAAGATGGTGTGATCACTCATCTAGAGCCAGACATCCTGGAATGTGAAGTCAAGTGGGCCTTAGAAAGCATCACTACGAACAAAGCTAGTGGAGGTGATGGAATTCCAGTGGAGCTATTTCAAATCCTGAAAGATGATGCTGTGAAAGTGCTGCACTCAATATGCCAACAAATTTGGAAAACTCAGCAGTGGCCACAGGACTGGAAAAGGTCAGTTTTCATCCCAGTCCCAAAGAAAGGCAATGCCAAAGATGGCCCAGACTACCACACAATTGCACTCATCTCACATGCTAGTAAAGTAATGCTCAAAATTTTCCAAGCCAGGCTTCAGCAATACGTGAACTGTAAACTTCCAGATGTTCAAGCTGGTTTTAGAAAAGACAGAGGAACCAGAGATCAAATTGCCTACATCTGCTGGATCATGGAAAAAGCAAGAGAATTCCAGAAAAACATCTGCTTCTGCTTTATTGACTATGCCGAAGCCTTTGACTGTGTGGATCACAATAAACTGTGGAAAATTCTGAGAGAAATGGGAATACCAGACCACCTGACCTGCCTCTTGAGAAATCTGTATTCAGGTCAGGAAGCAACAGTTAGAACTGGATATGGAACAACAGACTGGTTCCAATTAGGAAAAGGAGTACATCAAGGCTGTATATTGTCAGCCAGCTTATTTAACTTATATGCAGAGTACATCATGAGAAACGCTGGGCTGGAAGAAGCACAAGCTGGAATCAAGATTGCTGGGAGAAATATCAATCACCTCATGTATGCAGATGACACCACCCTTTTGGCAGAAAGGGAAGAGGAACTAAAAAGCCTCTTGATGAAAGTGAAAGAGGAGTGAAAAAGTTGGCCTAAAGCTCAACATTCAGAAAATGAAGATCATGGCATTCGGTCCCATCACTTTATGGGAAATAGATGGGGAAACAGTGGAAACAGTGTCAGACTTTATCATTTTGGGCTCCGAAATCACTGTAGATGGTGACTGGAGCCATGAAATTAAGAGACGCTTACTCCTTGGAAGAAAAGTTATGACCAAACTAGATAGCATATTGAAAAGCAGAGACATTACTTTGCCAAGGTCCATCTAGTCAAGGCTATGGTTGTTCCTGTGGTCATGTATGGGTGTGAGAGTTGGACTGTGAAGAAAGCTGAGTGCCGAAGAATTGATGCTTTTGAACTGTGGTTTTGGAGAAGACTCTTGAGAGTCCCTTGGACTGCAAGGAGATCCAACCAGTCCATTCTGAAGGAGATCAGACCTGGGATTCCTTTGAAAGGAATGATGCTAAAGCTGAAACTCCAGTACTTTGGCCACCTCTTGCGAAGAGTTGACTCATTGGAAAAGACTCTGATGCTGGGAGGGATTGGGGGCAAGAGGAGAAGGGGACGACAGAGGATGAGATGGCTGGATGGCATCACTGACTCGATGGACGTGAGTCTGAGTGAACTCCGGGAGTTGGTGATGGACAGGGAGGCCTGGCGTGCTGCAATTCATGGGGTTGCAAAGAGTTGGACACAACTGAGCAACTGAACTGAACTGAACTTATATAGAGAATAGAGCTTGGTTTTAGAAAAGAATGAATACATCAGTGAATTGGGGAACCAGTGGTTATGATTCTTAACACTGTTCTGTCACTGTCTGATGTTAAGTGTTTTATATCTACATAATTAAAATCTGTTAATAATTTTATCCTGTGACTGTCCTTTCTATTCTTTGTCTGTCAGTATACTACAGTAAGATGGTAAAATGATGATCTGTTAGAGTAGCTAACAGAGTGCCATGATAATCAGTGAAAGAATGCTACATGAATAAAAAATTTTGTGCAGCACCATAGAAGTTACCTGAATACAATCAAAGTGTTTTCAGAAATATTAAGTGTAGGCAGATGCCCTGGAGTTTCTACTTTCTATTAGTAACTAATAACTGGTTAATACCAAATTTTACTATGTGCAAAACTGAAGAAGCTATTTCAATTTTGAAAGTCTCCTGAGAGGGAGACAAATCGTTTTTAAGAATTCATGTTGTTTAAATGCTAATGAGAGAAAAGAAACACAAAAGACATAGCTCATGCAATAACTTTGTACAAAATAAGCAATTTAAAAATATGTATCTCAAAAAAATATGTATCTCGTGAGTTCTCATAATCTGAAAATGTATGAAATAAAATTATATAAATTTTATTGACACATTAACTCTCAGGTTTACTCCTTTTCTTTGATGCTTTTATTTACTCAATTTATTTTTAACAAATAAACCCGTAGATGAAAAGGAATACAATAAGAGGGTATTTTAGTTAAGTTTGACATTCAAATCCTTAATACCCTTTATATATCAGTCTCTGTTCAGTGCCACACAACAGTAGGAGTTTGTCATATTGGGGCATCTTGTCTCAATATTAACTCTTATTAATAAAAAGTAACTGCTATTAACCAGAAAAATAAAAAGGCTTTCATGATTAAAACCTTATATTGTTTTCCTTGAGACTTAGTCTTTATATTTGATACTTCTTAAACTTTAATGGGCTTCCCTGGTGGCTCAGAGATTAAAGCATCTGCCTGCAATGCAGGAGACCTAAGTTCGATCCCTGGGTTGGGAAGATCCCCTGGAGAAGGAAATGGCAACCCACTCCAGTATTCTTGCCTGGAGAATCCCATGGACGGAGGAGCCTGGTGGGCTACAGTCCATGGGGTCACAAAGAGTCCGACACGACTGAGCGACTTCAATTTTCAAACTTTAATAGCCATGTGGCTTTTTTGTTTTAATACTGTAATTGAAAAGGTAATGTTTTTGGGTAGCCACATTATGGCTATTAAAGGTATACATACTTAATAAAACCTGATAGTTAAAGCATAGTATTTTATAATATAATTCCATAAAATAGTATACAATTTAAGCCTAAGATTATATATACTTAATATGGATGGAAAAAATAGATTTTTAAGCATTCTGTTGACTCACCTGAAATATTTTCACCATTTATTTTATTTATAGTAATATTTTTAGTGAGGAAATGAAATATTTGCTTGTTCTGGATTTTTTTCCCCACTCTTCTCTTTTGGTTACTACTGTATACATATAGATCAGATTTAGTTTACAAGGCTGAATGGACACAGATTTATGTACTTCAGTATTCAAAATCCAATTTTCCTTTCAACAGTAAAGTAAGCTTTAACAAAGTTTTAAGAGAAAACTGAATGTTAGTAGGAAGAAAAAGTGCTATTGGATAGTAAGCTGCATTTTATATTGACTATGACAGAGATTGGAAAACTTTCTCAGATGCCAAACATTGGTTTAAAATGTATATTGTATGTATTTCATACACGCGTGACATAGATGATCATTAGGGTTTGAATAATGTAAGGCCATAGAAGATATGTGATCTTATCTGTTAAATATAGTATTAAATCTGTTACATTTACTCTGAGATAGGAAAATAGGGATAAGTCATTCACGCCTAGATGAAAGCTATGAGTGAACCTAGCATTTCAATTACTAATGATTCATATATTGAAAAAAATTTATTATTTTTATAATAAAAGAGGCTTATACCGAGGAAACCAGAATTGAAAGAGACACATGTACCCCAGTGTTCATCGCAGCACTGTTTATAATAGCCAGGACATGGAAACAACCTAGATGTCCATCAGCAGATGAATGGATAAGAAAGCTGTGGTACATATACACAATGGAGTATTACTCAGCCGTGAAAAAGAATTCATTTGAATCAGTTCTGATGAGATGGATGAAACTGGAGCCGATTATACAGAGTGAAGTAAGCCAGAAAGAAAAACACCAATACAGTATACTAACACATATATATGGAATTTAGGAAGATGGCAATGATGACCCTGTATGCAAGACAGGAAAAAAGACACAGATGTGTATAACGGACTTTTGGACTCAGAGGGAGAGGGAGAGGGTGGGATGATTTGGGAGAATGGCATTCTAACATGTATACTGTCATGTAAGAATTGAATCGCCAGTCCATGTCTGACGCAGGATACAGCATGCTTGGGGCTGGTGCATGGGGATGACCCAGAGAGATGTTATGGGGAGGGAGGTGGGAGGGGGGTTCATGTTTGGGAATGCATGTAAGAATTAAAGATTTTAAAATTTAAAAAAAAAAGATATTTTATCCCATATATCAGATCCTATTATTTTCTAATATCATTGTTCCTAAGTTGAAAAATCAAAGTAGAATGTGTTGGCAATAGAGAATAGAATACCTACTAGTTAATTTATGCATCTCATATAGGAAGAACCAATTTATTATAGTACCTGATTTTAGTGCTGCATTTTTTGCACATATTATATTACATTTAAATTATCCAAAACTACATGTATGTGTTTGAATTCTGAGAATGTAAGCTTTAGTGATAATTTAATGTTAAAAATGGATGTCAGTTACTCTTCTCAAAACTGATACCTAAATAGTTTTTTTCTCTGAGAAACTTAACAATGTATATGGTACTTTTCTAAATGTCTATCAAACTAATTTCAATCATATTGTTTCATATTTGAAAGAAATTGCTTTTCAGTTTCAAAGGTTTCCATTGTCCTAGCCTGGCACTCAGAGATTCTTGCCTCAGTTATTCCCAGTCTGCTAATGAGCCACTTAGAGGCATTCTTCATTTTCCATTATATTGTTCTTGATCATTACCATTACTGTTTGATTTGTTCTTAGGATTTCCATCTCTTTGCTTATTACATTATCCCTCTTTTCTTTCCTGTTGTCTAAGTTACCACTAAAGCCCTTAGCATATTAACCATAGATTTTAATAATTCCTGGTCTGATAATTTGAACATTCGTGCCATGCCTGACTCTGGTTCTGATGTTTTTTCTCTTTAAACAGTGATTTTTTTCTGTCAGTATGTCTTTTAAATTTTAATTAAAAGGTGGACATGATATCTGGGTAAAGGGAATTAAGGTAACTAGGCCTTTAGTAGAGTAGTGGTAATGTGTGGGGAAAAGGAAAGTATAGTCCTATAATTAAGTCTAAGTCTTTTTGGTGAGCCTGTACCGCTGGACTATGAAGTTTACCAAGGCTTCTCAATTTTCTTTTCCCTCATTAAGTGGACAGGATGGCTAGAGGGAGCTAAAGTTGGGTTTCTCCCTCCCCTACACAGAAGTCTGGAACTGTTTGGAGCTGGATATTTTCCTTTCCTCGAGTAGGTTAGACTCTGTTAAAACGCCAGATCCCAGCAGGCAGTTAGGGCCCTGGGAAAGTACTTTCTCCTCAGGGCAGGCCTTGTTAAGAAGAGCCAAATGATCTGGTATATTTCAAAGGGATTAATTTACATTTTCAACTATTATCCATATTGTATAGTTAGAAGTGGCTGAAACCTTTGTTTATAGAGTTTCACAAATTATGATTATGCTTAATTTTTCTGCCTTCTGGTTTTATACAAAGAACTTTCTGAATTTTTCACTTTCTTGTCACTTCAATCACTACTGGTAGTAGATGATTTTATTTTTAACTCCATTTAATCTAAAAATGAATCAAGCTTATATGCCTTTGATTGCGTAACATTACTACTGTTATTCTATTAATAAAGCAGGACTTCGGAGTTTCTCGTGACGCAGTTTGAATAGCAGATCATGACACACCCAAGAGCGTGTCAAAATTTAACTTCACATATCTTGACTTCATAGGAGACCTGATAAAATCCTCCCCCAAAACATTCAAATTATTGTCATGAGTCCACACTAAGAACTGTACTTAAGCATTTATATATTTTTCATTTAATCCAAATAATATCTATGTGAAGTATTATTAGCACCATTTTACAAATGAAAAAAAAAAAAAACTGAACCTGAGAAAAGTTATATCACCTGCCCAAGTGTCTAGTGACATTTAGCTGGTACTAAAACCAGGATCACTTAGTCTCAAAGCCAGGATTGTTAGCCATTCAGTGTACCATGAATTGATTTTCAACATTGTCATTGGTGCTATGGAGAATGTAAAATAATCTATACATTTACTCAAGTGCAGTCTTAACCTAGTTATAGTGTTATTACAATGATACAGATTTTGTGTCAAAAGATATGTGGTTATTGGAAAGTGCTAAAACATAGATTCAGAGAAGGCAATGGCACCCCACTCCAGTACTCTTGCCTGGAAAATCCCATGGATGGAGGAGCCTGGTAGGCTGCCATGGGGTCGCTAAGGGCCAGACATGACTGAGCGACTTCCCTTTCACTTTTCACTTTCATGCGTTGGAGAAGGAAATGGCAACCCACTCCAGTGTTTTCGCCTGGAGAATCCCAGGGACGGGGGAGCCTGGTAGGCTGCCATCTGTAGGGGTGCATAGAGTTGAACACGACTGAAGCAACTTAGCAGCAGCAGCAGCAAAACATAGATTAACTCATCTTTGAAGGGCAAAGGATATCCCAAAGCTAAAAGTGGTTAATTATTAAGTATAGTCATTTAGTCAGTGGCATAACAATATTTGGTGCATGTTTATATTTACATTTTTTTTTCTCTTAGAAAAGGACTAAAGAAATATTCCTCTAGTATATTTCTTTGGAGATTTTTCTTTCATGTTTCATTGTTATTAACTACATCTTACATGTATTTGTTATTGACTGTAAGTTAAAGAGTAAAATATAGAGTTCAGTTCAGTCACTCAGTCGTGTCCGACTCTTTGCAACCCTATGGACTGCAGCACACAAGGCTTCCTTGTCCATCACCAACTCCCTGAGCTTGCTCAAACTCATGTCCATCAAGTCAGTGATGCCATCCAACCATCTCATCCTTTGTCCTCCCCTTCTCCTCCTGCCTTCAATCTTTCCCAGCATCAGGAATTTTTTTCCAATGAGTCAGTTCTTCGCATCAAGTGGCCAAAGTATTGAGTTTCAGCTTCAGCATCAGTCTTTCCAATGAGGATTCAGGACTGATTCCCTTTAGGATTGACTGGTTAGATCTTCTTGTGGTCCAAGGGACTCTCAAGAGTCTTCTCCAACACCACAGTTCAAAAGATTATTTGGTTCTCAGCTTCTTTATAGTCCAACCCTCACATCCTTACATGACTATTGGAAAAACTATAGCTTTGGCTAGACAGACCTTTGTTGGCAAAGTAATGTCTCTGCTTTTTAATATGCTGTCTAGGTTGATCACAGGTTTTCTTCCAAGGAGCAAGCATCTTTTAATTTCATGGTTGCAGTCACCACCTGCAGTGATTTTGGAGCCCCTCAAAATAAAGTCTGCCATTATTTCCCTTGTTTTCCCATCTATTTGCCATGAAGTGACTGTGGTGTTGGAGAAGACTCTTGAGAGTCCCTTGGACTGCAAGGAGATCCAACCAGTCCATTCTGAAGGAGATCAACCCTGGGATTTCTTTGGAAGGAATGATGCTAAAGCTGAAACTCCAGTACTTTGGCCACCTCATGCGAAGAGTTGACTCATTGGAAAAGACTCTGATGCTGGGAGGGATTGGGGGCAGGAGGAAAAGGGGACGACAGAGGATGAGATGGCTGGATGGCATCACTGACTCAATGGACATGAATCTGAGTGAACTCCAGGAGTTGGTGATGGACAGGGAGGCCTGGTGTGCTGCGATTCATGGGGTCGCAAAGAGTCGGACACAACTGAGTGACTGAACTGAACTGAAATGATGGGGCTAGATGCCCATAAAATATAGTGTAGTCCAACCCCAAATCCAAAACTCCCTTATCAAAATAAGTATATTAGAAATGTTATAGATATTAGATAACACAATTAGATATATGTTGTTTAGTTGCTAATTCTTGTTTGACTCTTTTGTAACCCTATTGACTGTAGCCCACCAGGCTTCTCCCTCCATGTAATTTCTGAGGCAAGAATACTGGAGTGGGTTGCCATTTCTTTCCCCAAAAGGATCTTTCCCACTCAGGGATCGAACCTGCATCTCCTGCACTGGTAGGTGGATTCTTTACCACTGAGCCCTCTAGGAAACCCAGAGAAATTTTAGAGTTTGTCCTTCTCATGCCATCTTCTAAGTAAATTAACCAAGAGGCATATTGAGGAGTCTCCACTATGGTTAGTGCCTGGATGCTATAATCCCTCAACTGTAACTTAATGAGACAAAGGTAGACACCTGATCAAAAGACACCCAATTAATGGCTTATCAGCTACCTGTCACCTCTCACATATGTTTTCCATAAATGGCTAAATCAATCACATTGTTTTTTAAGAATTTAGTGTTTCTAAGTTCAGAGCTGAAGAGAATTGCAATCAGAAACTTCTGCCATAAAGATACACTTAAAGATTCATGCATGAAAAAGTAGAGCAGAGGAGTTCTGATAAACCAAAGTCATGTGCAAGTAAATGTTTTAAGAGAGTGGGAAACAAAATAAAACAGCAGTTAAAGGGCAAACAGTTAGTAGTAAGAGGAGCATGGAGAACATAGCACATGCAGAGAAAAATCATGAGAAAATAACAGAGTGGGGTAATCAGTACTCCTGGAGCTGACTAGGTTGCTGCTAAATCTCCAAGCCTAGTTCTTTAATATTCTTAAAATAAATCATATTTGCATGAGTTACCAAATTGTAAAGGCAGATTATAAACTTGATGATGATGATGATGACTACAATGATGACAGGAGGAAAAATAGGAGACAGCAGTATATTAAATTCAACCAAGAAATGTGAAAAGCCATGGAAGTTAGGGTTCCTTGTGGAGAATGCAGGAACATGAGCAATAGGCCTTTTTTTATCAACTCTTGCGTGGGTAAATGACCTCCCTTGCATGCAAGCAGTTGGGGAAACAGGTGAATGAATATTATTCATTAGAGTCCATATATTTTTAAATATTTAATACCTGAGTAACTATGAGATGTGCAACTTTTCTCTGCACTATCTCAGAATATTCCTTCCCATATAACAATCCCTGCAAGTAAGTAAGTAAATGGATTTCTGCCTTCTTTTTCACCAGTTTAATGAATGTGTATTAGATAGTGATGAAATTAATTCCATGGGAAGGTGGGGGAAATAAGAGAAAAAGCAGGTAACAAAAAATTAAGAAATCACATGTGAAATTATTTTCTGACATCTGTGAATTTGTAATTAGCTTCATATTCTCAGGGCAACTGAAAAATAAGTATATATGCTCTTCATTTTCCAGTATCTCCATTGTTCTTTAATGTGTAGCCTTAAGGGTGTCTTCTTGTAAACACATCTGTTTTAAAAGATATGGTTTACTTTAATCCAGCTACCTTTGATTTACATAATGTAGTCTTTTCTTTATTCTATTTATTTTTGCATTGTTATTTATAAAACTTTACCTTAGTTTGCTATTTCTAAGAGAAGTTTCCAGTTGTCCTTTTAAAATGAATTCCTAAATTATATAATCCAAGTTAAGGTTCTGGTCTGAATTTGGCAATACGGGCTTCATGAGCTTAGCCACAGTCAACTCCTGGTCTTGTTTTTGCTGACTGTATAGAGCTGCAAAGAATATAATCAATCTGATTTCGGTGTTGACCATCTGGTCATGTCCATGTGTAGAGTCTTCTCTTGTGTTGTTGGAAGAGGGTGTATGCTATGACCAGTGCATTTCCTTGCCAAAACTGTATTAGTCTTTGCCCTGCTTCATTCCGTATTCCAAGTCCAAATTTGCCTGTTACTCCAGGTGTTTCTTGACTTCCTACTTTTCCATTCCAGTCCCCTATAATGAAGACGACATCTTTTTTGGGTGTTAGTTCTACAAGGTCTTGTAGCTCTTCATAGAACCATTCAGATTCTGCTTCTTCAGCATTACTTGTTGGGGCATAGACTTGGATTATGGTGATATTGAATGGTTTGCCTTGGAAACGAATAGAGATCATTCTGTCGTTTTTGAGATTGCATCCAAGTACTGCATTTCAGACTCTTGTTGACCATGATGGCTACTCCATTTCTTCTGAGGGATTCCTGCCCACAGTAGTAGATATAGTGGTCATCTGAGTTAAATTCACCCATTTCAGTCCATTTTAGTTCGCTGATTCCTAGAATGTTGACGTTCACTCTTTCCATCTCCTGTTTGACCATTCCAATTTGCTTTGATTCAGGGACCTGACATTCTAGGTTCCTATGCAATATTGCTCTTTACGGCATCGGACCTTGTTTCTATCACCATCACATCTACAGCTGGTTATTGTTTTTGCTTTGGCTTCATCCCTTCACTCTTTCTGGAGTTATTTCTCCATTGATCTCCAGTAGCATATTGGGCACCTACTGACCTGGGGAATTCCTCATTCAGTATCCTATTATTTTGCCTTTTCATACTGTTCATGGGGTTCTCAAGGCAAGAATACTGAAGTGGTTTGCCATTCCCTTCTCCAGTGGACCACATTCTGTCAGACCTGTCCAAAATGACCCGCCCGTCTTGGTTTGCCCTGCGGGCATGGCTTAGTTTCATTGAGTTAGACAAGGCTGTGGTCCTAGTGTGATTAGATTGACTAGTTTTCTGTGAGTATGGTTTCAGTGTGTCTGCCCTCTGATGCCCTCTTGCAACACCACCATGGAAAAGAAATGCAAAAAAGCAAAATGGCTGTCTGGGGAGGCCTTACAAATAGCTGTGGAAAGAAGAGAAGTGAAAAGCAAAGTAGAAAAGGAAAGATATAAGCATCTGAATGCAGAGTTCCAAAGAATAGCAAGGAGAGATAAGAAAGCCTTCTTCAGCAATCAATGCAAAGAAATTGAGGAAAACAACAGAATGGGAAAGACAAGAGATCACTTCAATAAAATTAGAGATACCAATGGAACATTTCATGCAAAGATGGCCTCGATAAAGGACAGAAATGGTATGGACCTAACAGAAGCAGAAGATATTAAGAAGAGGTGGCAAGAATACAGAGGAGAACTGCACAAAAAAGATGTTCACGACCCGGATAATCACGATGGTGTGATCACTCACCTACAGCCAGACATCCTGGAATGTGAAGTCAAGTGGGCCTTAGAAAGCATCACTACGAACAAAGCTAGTGGAGGTGATGGAATTCCAGTGGAGCTACTTCAAATCCTGAAAGATGATGCTGTGAAAGTGCTACACTCAATATGCCAGCAAGTTTAGAAAACTCAGCAGTGGCCACAGGACTGGAAAAGGTCAGTTTTCATTCCAACCCCAAAGAAAGGCAATGCCAAAGAATGCTCAAACTACCACACAATTGTACTCATCTCACATGCTAGTAAAGTAATGCTCAAAATTCTCCAGGCCAGGCTTCAACAATATGTGAACCGTGAACTTCCTGATGTTCAAGCTGGTTTTAGAAAAGGCAGAGGAACCAGAGATCAAATTGCCAACATCCACTGTATCAGTGAAAAAGCAGGAGAGTTCCAGAAAAACATCTATTTCTGCTTTATTGACTATGCCAAAGCCTTTGACTGTGTGATCACGATAAACTGCAGAAAATTCTGAGAGAAATGGGAATACCAGAGCACCTAACCTGCCTCTTGAGAAATCTGTATTCAGGTCAGGAAGCAACAGTTAGAAATAGACATGGAACAAGAGACTGGTTCCAATTAGGAAAAGGAGTGTGTCAAGACTGTATATTGTCACCCAGCTTATTTAATTTATATGCAGAGTATGTTATGAGAAACGCTAGACTGGAAGAAATACAAGCTGGAATCAAGATCGCTGGGAAAAATATCAATCACCTCAGATATGCAGATGACACCACCCTTATGGCAGAAAGTGAAGAGGAACTCAAAAGCCTCTTGATGAAAGTGAATGAGGAGAGTGAAAAAGTTGGCTTAAAGCTCAACATTCAGAAAATGAAGATCATGGCATTCGGTCCCATCACTTCATGGGAAATAGATGGGGAAACAGTGGAAACAGTGTCACACTTTATTTTGGGGGGCTCCAAAATCACAGCAGATGGTGACTGCAGCCATGAAATTAAAAGACACTTACTCCTTGAAAGAAAAGTTATGACCAACCTAGATAGCATATTGAAAAGCAGAGACATTACTTTGCCGACTAAGGTCCGTCTAGTCAAGGCTATGGTTTTTCCTGTGGTTATGTATGGATGTGAGAGTTGGACTGTGAAGAAGGCTGAGCACCGAGGAATTGATGCTTTTGAACTGTGATGTTGTAGAAGACTCTTGAGAGCCACTTGGACTGCAGGGAGATCCAACCAGTCCATTCTGAAGATCAGCTCTGGGATTTTTTTGGAAGGAATGATGCTAAAGCTGAAACTCCAGTACTTTGGCCACCTCATGCAAAGGGTTGACTCATTGGAGAAGGCTCTGATGCTGGGAGGGATTGGGGGCAGGAGGAGAAGGGGATGACAGAGGGTGAGACGGCTGGATGGCATCACAGACTCGATCGACATGAGTCTGAGTGAACTCTGGGAGTTTGTGATGGACACGGAGGCCTAGTGCTGCAACTCATGGGGTCGCAAAGAGTTGGGCACAACTGAGCGACTGAACTGAACTGAACTGAAGGTTCTGATTTTATCAGTAAGTTCTAATTCTTTTAACTATAGAGTCATTCAGATATTTATAAATCATTTCATTTATAAGTATAATTGTCTATGTCTCAATCCAAAGCAAGCAAATGCAAAATTAAATTCTCTCATGAAAGCCTAAAGGATTATTAATGAAATACTAAACTAGATGATGGCAGAAAGTGAAGAGGGACTAAAAAGCCTCTTATTGAAAGTAAAAGAGGAGAGTGAAAAAGTTTGCTTAAAGCTCAACGTTTAGAAAATGAAGATCATGGCATCTAGTCCCATCACTTCATGGGAAATAGATGGGGAAACAGTGGAAACAGTATCAGACTTTATTTTTTGGGGCTCCAAAATCACTGCAGATGGTAACTACAGCCATGAAATTAAAAGACGCTTACTCCTTGGAAAAAATGTTTTGACCAACCTAGATAGCATATTGAAAAGCAGAGACATTAATTTGCCAACAAAGTTCTGTCTAGTCAAGGCTATGGTTTTTCCTGTGGTCATGTATGGATGTGAGAGTTGGACTGTGAAGAAAGCTGAGCACTGAAGAATTGATGCTTTTGAACTGTGGTTTTGGAGAAGACTCTTGAGAGCCCGTGGACTGCAAGGAGATCCAACCAGTCCATTCTAGGAGATCACCCCTGGATGTTCTTTGGAAGGAATGATGCTAAAGCCCAGTCCTTTGGCCACCTCATGCGAAGAGTTGACTCATTGGAAAAGACTCTGATGCTGGGAGGGATTGGGGGCAGGAGGGGACGGGGACGACAGAGGATGAGATGGCTGGATGGCATCACCAACTCGATGGACATGAGTTTGTGTGAACACCAAGAGTTGGTGATGGACAGGGAGGCCTGGCGTGCTGCGATTCATGGGGTCGCCAAGAGTCGGAAACGACTGAGCGTCTGAACTGAACTGAAACTAGATGAAACATAGTAGGCTACATATTTTTATAAGTTTAGTTATATTTTAAGTGATTAACTAACTGTATTACCTATGACCAGTCATGGTGGTTTAGTTACTAAGTGGTGTCCGACTCTTATGACCCCATGGACTGTAGCCCACCAGTCTCCTCTATCCATGGGATTTTCCCAGCAAGAATACTGGAGTTGGATGTCGTTTTCTTCTCCAGGGGATCTTACTGACCCTGGGATTGAACTCCGGTCTCCCTGTACTGCAGGCAGATTGTCTAACTGAGCTACCAAGGGAAGTTCCATGACCAGCTACCAAATTCTATTGATTCTACCTCCTAAAGCTCTTTCAAATCAGTCTTTATCACTAATGCATCAGTTTGGCTTCCACAAATTATCATGATTGTGTTTTAAAGTGCCCACTTACTTTGGGTCTTCTCTGCCCCTTTCCAATCCATCCTTCATTGTTGCCAAAACTGATCACCTAAAGTGATCACCTATATCATTTAACCTATGGCCCACAATTTCCTCTGTTTTATTTTCAGCCACTCTACCTTCTACTTTTTTGTGAGACTTTCATAGTTTCTTTCGTGTAATTTGTTTCCTCTTATCTCTGAATATAAGACAATGTTGTTGAATTTATCTGGAAAGTACTCTTGCCAACTCCCACCTTCTCTGGCTTTCATATATATATGAAATGGATACACTATACATCATGCATATATATTTATGTATATATATATATATATATATATATACATACATATATATTTTTTAAGACACAGCAGATTTTCTGTCTTTTATGAGAACTCTTATACTGCCAAAGGTTGAATTCAGAAACTTTTCTGAAGATACCAGGGACTCAGTGCATACTCAGAGCCATACCCTTATGGCTCAGCATTTATCTCATGATATTGAAATACTGTCTCTTACTAGATTTTTAACTGTTGGAAGTATGGATTGGGTGTGTCACTTTGAGTTAGTGAATGCCATATGACAAATGTTCAGTAAAAGTTGGTTGAATAGCTATACAGATGTACAAGTGATAAATTTTTTTAACATACGTATTGGTTAAAGGCTTATTATGCAGCTCTCAGTGATGCTGGAACAATTTGTTATTGACTTTGGGCATAATCAGATGTGACAAAAAGACCAAATGATTTTGAAAATTTAACTCTCTTATTCAAGATTAGTTTTGAGTGCAAGTAAAACACTGTATACCTTTACTCTCATTTTCATATTTCACACAATCCATTCATCTTCTTATTATCCATTTTCTCACTAAAATTGATATTGAAAGGTGAGTGGGAAAGATATTTACCTATGAAATAAAAAGACCATAAAAGAGCATATAAGCTATTTAAGCAACACCAATCAAGACATAATACCCTTCCAAAGAATTAATGATCAGTTTAGAAGGGTTGATGATCTGAATCACATCTGGGAAATATTAACCCCAGATGGTTATTGGTACTGTACCTTGTTATTAAGATGAAAATAAAAAATGAACCATATGGATTTTTAATGGTTGATAGATGGACTGAAAACTTTAGAGAATTTATACTAACCAGTTGAGCTTTCAAAAAGCATAGGTCATTGTTAAATGTTAAATAGATTCTGTACTCTGTATTCCATGCAATTAGTATTTTTTATCTAATGTACCACAGTAAGCAAATTAGCTTCTTCTTAAAGTGGCTTGACTTTATTTTAACAAGAAAACAAAACAAAACCAAAAAAATGTTGTGTTCATAAATGTAATGCTTAGCTTAACTTAGTCTTCATCTCCTTCCTGATTAGATAGCAATATATACAACAGTGGGTTTCCCTCATAACTTAGTTGGTAAAGAATCCACCTGCAATGAAGGAGACCCTGGTTCGATTCCTGGGTTGGGAAGATCCTCTGGAGATGGGATAGGCTACCCACTCCAGTATCCTTGGGAAACCCTCATGGCTCAGCTGGTAAAGAATCCTCCTGCAATGCAGTAGACCTGGGTTTGATCCCTGTTTTGGGAAGATCCCTGGAGAAGGGAAAAGCTTCCCACTCCAGTATTCTGGCCTGGAGAATTCCATGGAGTATGTAGTCCATGGGGTCACAAAGAGTAGGGCACACTGAGTGACTTTCACTTTCACAACACATTCACATGACTACACCTAACTGCTAGGGAGGTGGAAAATATAAGTGATTCTGGGAAGAAAAGGAAATGGACTTTAGGTGAATAAACTAAATTGCCAGTCATGAGACAATATTCATTCTCCTTTTTTTTTTTTTTAAGCTCTCATTAACAGAACCTTAATTTTGAGGAAGTACTATATCCAACTAAAAAACCCTCAGTTTCTAGTGTATTTTGCAGTTGTTGTTTAGTCCTTAAGTCGTGTCCTACTCTTGTGACCCCATGGGCTGTAGCCCTCTAGGCTCTTCTCTCCATGGGATTTCCCAGGCGAGAATACTGGAGCGAGTTGCCATTTCCTTCTCCAGGGAATCTTCTTACCCAAGTCTTCTGCATTGGTAGGCAGACACTTTACAGCTGAGCCACCAGGGGAAGATCATTAGTTGTGACCAAAATACTATTCTAGCCGATAAGATGTAAATGGAGGTGTTTTGTGGAATTCCCAGGAAAGTTACTTAAAATGAGCTCTGTCAAATAGAAGTCAGCTTTTTGCTGTCTAGAATCAGATAGAATGTCTTAGAGTTTCAGCAGACACCTTGAATCCTGAGGAGAAATTGAGGATAAGATTGTATGCTAGGATGATAGAGTTGCATATTGTACAGTCATTAAAACTTATGTGTGGTATTAACTTCAATAGCATTAGAATATTGTCCTATATAATATTCAGTTCAGTTCAGTTCAGTTCAGTTCAGTGGCTCAGTCGTGTCTGACTCTTTGCGACCCCATGAATCGTAGCATGCCAGGCCTCCCTGTCCATTAAGTGAAGTAAAGAGCAAAACATTTCTAATCTTTATTTATAAAATGTGTATGCTGTAATAACATGAAAGGAAATAAAACCACTTAAGACTGTTTGACTAAAGGTCATGAGAATATGGTGATTTTTTTTCCATATTTTATATTTTTTTCTCTAAAGTAGGAGATATTCCTTTTAATGTTAAAATTGATATTTAGTAAATGTTTATTTTATGTTCTAGTACATATTTTATTAATTTGTACTGCTGTATAATTTTAAAAGGATTTAGAGTGGTTTCTGTTGGAATTTTCCCAAACATCAAATATTAGTAGAAAATTATATCAAGATATCCCTGGAATTCAGGGTTTAATATATAAAATTAATATAGATTAAATATATTTAGAAATATACCTTAAAAGACCATTGTATATTTTCTGAGATTAGAAAGAAGAATATGCAGAATTTTATTAGATACTAAGAGATGTTATTTATAATTGACATAAAAATAAGAAAGACTGCCTTAATTCAAATGGTAAAAATTGTGATTGAGAGAGGAAAGGATTGTCAGTATTTATTCAGTAGTGTCATCAATTTTTTAAATCTTATCTATCCATCCATCCAGCAACTATTTGTTAAAAGCCTATGATAGAAGACCTTTTATATATGTGTTGTTTTTTGTAAAATTTTCATTTATTTATTAACTTTGATGATTTTAACTACAAATCATCTATTCAAAATGTTATGACCAACCTTTTGCAAAAAGGCATTTAAGATTATCTACTTTTTAAAAAAGTATGATTAATATGTCTGTCTTCTATCCTATTAGTCATTAAAACACTACCACAAAATTAAAATAGTTATTTCTCCCAATATAATTCATGGTATATGATTTTAGGAAAAAATCATATAAAACCAGTTGTTGCAGTTTTGTTGTAATAAAAAGGTAGTATGATTTTTAGCAATGTATTTTATTATCATTCCCATACCAGTACATTGATAACAAAGTTTTGGTATCAGCACCAATTGCAATCAGTAGAGCTTATTTTATGTGTTTTATGCTGAGCTTCAGATCAGTACCACACCTCCCCTACACACACACATATACACATTCTCTCGCCCTCTCTGTTTACTGAGGCTCTTGATGCTGAGTAGTGATTTTGCTGTGTATATTAACAGACAAAATTTCTTCTCAGTGCAGCTATTTCCTCATTATCTAATTTACTTTAAACCAAATCTTAGTAGGTTCTAGCAACAGACCACAGTGGATAAAAAAGAGGGCAAGCTATCATTTGCTCTGGTTCTTTAGATTTACACCTAGGAAGCAAGGAGGATGTTATTCAGTCTTAAAGGCATCTTTCTGTAGTCTCAGCTGTGGACTGAGACTATTTTTAGACTCATTCTTCATTTAGAAAAGCAGTCTGCACCCAGTGTCTTCAAATTATGTTTTTCTGTAGCCCATTTCCTTCTACATAAAAAGAAATGTGTTATTTGTCTCGGGGAAGATGTTAACAAATATAATCAGGAATTCTAATGTAGCTGCATGTATTAGAACAGCAAAATTCAGGGTTGTGCTATTTCAGTTGTGTCCAATTCTTTGCAATCCCATGGACTGTAGCCCACCAAGAGCCTCTATCCATGGCATTTTTCCATGCAAAAATATTGGAGTTGGTTGCCATTTTCTCCTCGAGGGGATCTTCGGAACCCATCTCTGGCATCTCCTACAATGGCAGGCAATTCTTTACCATCGAGCTACCTGGGAGGAGGAAGTTACTAACTAATTTTAATTAAAGTGTAGTTCATATGTCCTTTATGTGAGAATTTTTAAACATGGGTTCCAGAATTCATAAATATTCTGTGAATGTGCTGACTGATAATGTGGACGATGTTATAGAAATCTCCTTAGCAATTTTTGGCCTCAAAATTTATCTGATTTGGTAATTTCTACCTTTGCCCAATCAAAGTACAGTGTGGAGGAATAAACTAATTTTTGTTTTCAATGGTGGACTTGCCAATCCTGCCACTTAGTGCCAGAAGGCTCTTAAGGCAAAAATGTCTTGTCCCTCAATTCATAACTTTTTAATCCTAAAGTCTGAAGACTTCACAACATAAAAGTGAATGAAAAGGAAAACTACTGATACTAAAAATTTTATATTACTGGAGTTTTAAGTAATATTGTTACAGTTACCTGTTTTGAAGTAAATTTTACTAAAGAAACAAAACATTTATTGAAACTAATATTTGAAGTAATATTAAAGAAAGAAATATCTACTAAATGATACATAATTGAAATTTAACCTTAACTAGAACAAAACCTAGAGACAGAAGGCCACTTTTACATAATGCTTTACCATCATTGTCCAAACTGTGTTTAATCTTAAAGCAATGTGTGTGTGCTTAGTCACTTCAGTTGTGTCCAACTCTCTGCGACCCCATGGACTGTAGCCCACCAGGCTCCTCCGTCCATGGGATTCTCCAGGCAAGAATACTGGAGTGGGTTGCCATTTCCTTCTCCAGTGATAAAGTATAAAGTGAATGAAGTGAGTGACGTGAAGTCACTCAGTCGTGTCTGATTCTTTGTGACCCCATGGACTTCAGCCCACCAGGCTCTTCTGTCCATGGGATTTTTCCAAGCAAGAATACTGGAATGAGTTGCCATTTCCTTCTCCTCTTAAAGCAATTAACTCTGCCTATATAATTATTTAATATTAAATTATCAATATTTTATTGTGAGCCATGTGAAGGACATAGATTAATACTGGAATGGGAAAACCATTGCTAATAGAAGTAACTTGTCATGGCATAAACGACAGAGAACACAGTTTAACCTCAGCAATACCTTCCTGCTTTCTGCATCTCCTCCTCATTTTCATGATTGTATCTCTAATTTGGGGAGTCAGAGTAATCACTAAAAATTGTAAGGGATTTTTTTATTCCCATTTTTTCCCTTTTATAATTTAGTTAATTTGTAGAACCAGTGCTTCTTTATGTATACTTGTAAGAAATGTAATTTCAGTAACCCACTAGGTAAAAAGACAAACTAATCAATAATATTATAGATAATACCATATACTGTGTGATGATATTTGTTTATGCTTATCATGTACTAGTTTCCTAGGCTGCTGTGATAAATTTTCACAGGTTGGTGGCTTAAAACAATAGCAGCTTATTCTCTCATAGTTTTGGAGGCCAGAAGTCTGAAATCAAGGCATTGTCAATGTCAAGCTCGCTCTGAAGTCTCTAGGAAAGAGTCCTTCTTTGCATCTTCCGAACTTGTGGCGTTGGCCATTAATCTTTGGCATCCCTTTGCTTGTGGTTGTAGCACTCCATTAGCTCAAATGGTAAAGAATCTGACTGCAATGCAGGAGACCCAGGCGCAATCCCTGGGTTGGGAAGATCCTCTGGAGAAGGGAATGGCAATCCATTCCAGTGTTCTTTCCTGGAGAGTCCCATGGACAGAGGAGCCTGGTGAGCTACAGTCTATGGGGTCACAGAGTCAGACACGATTCAGCAACTAACTACTACTATTTTTGCCTCCGTCTTTCTATGGCTATCTTCTCTGTGTGTGTATTTGGGTCTTCACCGGGTATCCTGAAATGGACACCAGTCATTGGATTTAGGGGGTACCCTAATTCATTATGATCTTATCTTGATTACATCTATATCATCAGATAAAGTCATTTTTATAGGTTCTAGATGAATGTGAAGTTTGTGCGGGTCACTATTCAACCCAGGGCATGTCAGCATATTAACTTTTTGTAATGCTATAAAAGGTATACTCCTGATTTAAAGTAGAGCAATATGACAGTAAAATATGTGGGCTGATTCAATATGAAGTCAGTATTGTTTCTCAGTGTCTGTTTCTTCAAGGTCAACATCTGTTGTTCTGAGTACATCATCAAGTATGTACTCATCAAGAAGTAGCTGAAAAGCTAAGGAGAGTTAACCACATATGCATTAGTAAAAAATATTTGATAGTTATATGCTGGTAAAATAATTGCTCCATGTCTTCTATCTTTTAATATTTCATTATAAGCAGTAGTCCTATTGTCCTAGAGAATCCTGTCTTTAGTAAAATTTAAAGATGTGCTGTTAAATTCCACACAGAGAATAATGGAAATAAAGGAATTTGGGAAATTTGCATACTTTCTCCAAGTTTAGGAAGTAATCTTAATTCACAGTTTTGCTATAGCCTTCAACAGCCTTATATAGATGATCTTGAAATGTTTCTGAAATGATGGAAACATGTAACCATTTTCTATTAACTCTTTGTGGTCTTATGCGTGTTTCCCTCTGTCAGGGTTTGCTCTATCCTGTACTGTGACTCAATGACAAAGTAAATTATTATCCAAGATGGTTCCTTTTGAAGAAGAGATAAGCATTACTTATGATTACTTTGGGATAATAAATATAAGCAGGGTATTAAATCCTTCTAGCTGTTTATTAATTTGCTGATCTTCTTGGTAATTGGAATAATTGTGTCTCTCACATGCCTCAGCACAGATAAAAGTAATGATCAGACATAGCTTCTTTCACTCACAGTTAGTATTTCATAGTCACTGAGCTAAGGAGGGGGAGGATAATAATCCAGTGAGTTGACTATAAATTGGGGTTCTGTTTTGCATAATCCCATGGAGGGGAGAAACTACATATATAATTTAGAAGAAAATATAAAAGGTATTATTTGTTTAAGTTAAAGCCTCTTATGTAACAAATTAAATATTATTCTTGTACACATGTCCCTTTAATCCTGAGTGATTGGATTACTACAAATGATATTAAATATATTGAATATCATCAGAATATTGAAAATGTTCTGAAAGGAGACTTAAGTGTTCTTTAAAAAAAAAGTTCCACTAATCCTGATGATTACCCTTCATGGCAAATTTATAGGGAAAAAATGAAAATAGTGACAGACTTTATTTTCTTGGGCTCCAAAATAACTATAGATGGTGGCTGCAGCCATGAAATTAAAAGATGCTTGCTCCTTGGAAGAAAAGCTATGACAAACCTAGACAGCATATTAAAAAGTGGAGACATCATTTTGCCAATAAAGATCCATACAGTCAATGAAAGAAAGTTACGTGGCTCAAAATAGCCTGGAGTTAAAACTCCCTTCCGGGTCCTCCCCACCATTCTAGGCAAAGCAAAGAACTCTCTACTGAAGGAAAAAACGGACATTAAGTTTGATTACGCCCAGCTCCCAGCTGGTCCCAGCCTCTGACTGATCTCCAGAATTCCTTGCCCCAGCTGTATAAGCGATAACTAGTCTGAACAACCTTGGAGAAGAACAGGCCCCTTTAAGACAGTAGATTTCCATATATACTTACTTTTTTCTTGGGTTAGTGCAGCAGCTCACTAATCTGACTGCTGCACCTTCTCGCCTCATTAAAGGTAATCTGTTCTTGTAAAGTGCCAGTCTCATTCTTTTTCCGAACTTTGCCTTCTCTAACTCGCTTACCCTACAGTCAAAGCTCTGGTGTTTCCAGTAGTCATGTATAGATGTGAGAATTGAACCATAAAGAAGGCTAAGTGCCAAAGATTTGAGGCTTTCAAACTGTAATGCTGGAGAAGACTCTTGAGAGTCACTTGGACACCAGGGAGATCAAACCAGCCAATCCTAAAGTATATTAACCTGAATATTCATTGGAAGGACTGATGCTGAAGGTCACCTGTTGGGAAGAGCCAACTCATCGGAAAAGACCATGATGCTGGGAAAGATTGAGGGCAAGAGGAAAAGGAGGTGATAGAGGATGAGATGGCTGGATGGCATTACTGTCTCAATGGACATTAGTTTGAGCAAACCCTGTGAGATTGTGACAATAGGGAAGCCTGGCATGCTACAGTCCATAGCGTTGCAAAAAGTCGTACATGACTGAGTGACAACAACAATCTTGATGATAACTGTTTTAGAGGGAAAGTATATAATTTTCTTTTTAAGATCCTCAATTCAAGGTAATTGCAAATTAAGTTATATAAATGCATCTGTTGAGTCTCATAGATGCTATGTGGAAAGATATGTTTCAGGGGTATATTTTCAGTGTTCAGTTATAAGACAAAGCAAAGGAAATCAAGATAGAGGAATAAAGAAGACAAAAGTGAATACAGTGTATATAAGAATATAGAAAATATGGAAGGAAAGAGAAGGGGCTTCTGAGGTACAGAGATGTAATCTGTATAGCTGTGATCTCAAACGTGGAAAGAAATGTTTGGTTTTGGAAGTTCTTTATTATCTGTAGAATTTAATGGTATTAGAAGTTTTACAAAGAGGATTTTTGCCACATGAATAGGCTCTGGTGTGTGCCAATGCAATTAAGTATCCTATTCATCTCTGTCAGTCATGGCCCTTCAAAGACTGATTTCAAAGAATTACTGGTTATGATCAGGAGGACATAAGGAAACATTTGAAAGAACAGCTGATTAATGATATTATTACAGAGTCCTGTAACTGTTATACAAAACCTACAGTGTTGTGTGAACAAAATGAAAAACTAGAATGTCTGTGAATTTCCATGTT
Source organism: Capra hircus (assembly GCF_001704415.2). Lineage (NCBI taxonomy): Eukaryota > Metazoa > Chordata > Mammalia > Artiodactyla > Bovidae > Capra > Capra hircus. Next base: position 39,894,604 of record NC_030808.1, read on the forward strand.
CTTAGTCTTTGCCTGAAAAATGTGTTAATAAATCACGCCACAGATTGATGATAAACTTGACTGCCTAGCTAAATAGGAAATGGTGATCAGTATTGATTTTAACTACACATTTGGCTGGGAGTAGAAAAGAATTGTATCATTTCTATTGTGTCATGTTGTGCCTAGAGGGAGCATGTTAGGAGAGGCTAGAACTCATGGAGAATGAAACCTTCAGTAAGACAATACAGTTTTCTCGATTCATGAGATTCACATCAGCCTGGAGATATTGGAGTACTCTGCTATAGGCTCCTTAGGTAAACCCAAAGTATATTCGTGGAACTTGCAGCAGGCCTAAATAATTGAGTATGCTAAATACTTGAGTATGAGGAAAGAGTGCATATACTGGCTGTTAAAGGGAAAAAAAAATTGATGTGAGTGTCTGTATAGATTGATAGACAGTCAAGATGGTTATATATAGGTAAATAAAAGCAGATATTTCAGAACTGCATGCATAACATAACCTTTTTTAACCTTAAAATAATACCTGCCAAAATTATTAGCCATATAAAGTGAAAGTGAAGTCACTCAGTCGTGTCTGACTCTTTGTGACCCCATAGACTGTAGCCTGCTAGGGTCCTCTATCCATGGGATTTTCCAGGCAAGAATACTGGATTGGGTTTCCATTTCCTTCTCCATGGGATCTTCCCGACCCTGGGATCAAACCCGGGTCTCCTGCATTGCAGGTAGACTCTTTCCCATCTGAGCCACCAGGGAAGCACACATTGGTCATATACATATACATACACATATACCTATACATAAATGTGTATATATATGGATAATTTACATATAGTGATAGAAAATACTTGGTGAGTGACCTCAAACTTATTATACTGTGGTAATTCAATTACTTACTGAATGCAGGGTTAGTTTGAGAGGATTCTGGGAAAAGATGATTTTTTATTTTATTTTTTACTATATATCTTTTTATTTAAAAAGTAGAATTATAGATGATATTCACATTCATTTTCCTTCCTTTTTAATAAGGAAAATGCTTAGACTTCTAAAAAGGGGCAGAATTATTAAAATTTTGGTTGTCAAAACAGAATAAAAATAAAACTACATGATTTATAACTTAAACTTACATTGAAAAGAAAGTGAAAGTGAAAGTTATTCACACAGTCCTGTCTGACTGTTTGTGATTCCATGGACTGCAGCCTGTCCCTCTCCTCTGTCCATGGAATTCTCCAGGCAAGAATACTGGAGTGGGTTGCCATTTCCTTCTCCAAGGGATCATCCTGACCTGGAGATGAAACCCAGGTCTCCGACATTGCAGGCAGATTTTTACCAGCTGAACCACTGTTCAGTTCAGTTCAGTCTTTCAGTCAAATCTGACTCTTTGCAACCCCATGAACTGCCACACGCCAGGCCTCCCTGTCCATCACCAACTGCCGGAGTCTACCCAGACCTATGGCCACTGAGTTGATGATGCCATCCAACCATCTCATCCTCTGCCATCCCCTTCTCCTCTTGCCCTCAATCTTTCCCAGCATCAGGGTCTTTTCAAATGAGTCAGCTCTTTGCATCAGGTGGCCAAAGTATTGGAGTTTCAGCTTCAACATCAGTTCTTTCAATGAACACTCAGGACTGATCTCCTTTAGGATGGACTGCTTGGATCTTCTTGAAGTCCAAGGGACTCTCAAGAGTCTTCTCCAACACCACACTTCAAAAGCATCAATTATTCGGTGCTCAGCTTTCTTTATAGTCCAACTCTCACATCCATACATGACTATTGGAAAAACCATAGCCTTGACTAGACGGACCTTTGTTGACAAAGTGATGTCTCTGCTTTTTAATATGCTGTCTAGCATATTGGTCACAAGGGAAGCCCAAACTTACATTGAAGTGACAATAATAGCTTTCCTGTGTTGCCAAGTAGATAATACTGGTGTCTTAATCCTTAGAGTGAAAAAGGTAGAAGGCGATGTGCTACAAAATTCTTCTTGCCAAGGAAAACAATGAGGATACAGGCTTTGTTTTCTGGCTACAAGTCTACAAGTATAATTATAATTTTCAAGAATTTTGAATTGACCAGTGATCAGTTTCCAACAAGTCATAGTAAATATTAGAATTATAAAATAGTTGAATATGCAGTTATATTCACTAATATGCATTTATGTGTCAGATTCTGCCAACCATGTCTTAAATATAGAGGGTATACAGTACCCTTTTTCTTTTGGTAAAAAGAAAAGTTGGAAATTGCCCTGGAAAGTACTTTTTACCTATTGTGCATATAAGTAAAATACAAGGAATTAAAGATACTGCATTTTACTATTAAGTGGGATGATTATGCCAGTGTCATAAAACATATTACTAATTTAACATAGCAGAGTATTATGTTTAAAGAGAATAAAAAATGAGAAAAGACCGTGAAAGGTAGTGGATACCTCTTGGAATTCTTTAGCAAAAACCTCCCTAGTTAATTCAAACAGAGGAATTAAGACAAGCTGTTTACAAATGTGTTAGAAGGACCAGAGAGTAAAAGCATGAAGTAAATATATGAAAATACAAGTATCTGCAAGAAACTACCATTATCCCTTGGGCTGGAGGGGTAAACATAAAATGATTAAACAGGGCCCCATGCTGGAGTGCTGCTGTAGCCAATTCTGCTATTGAAACTACTGACTGTTCCATTTTTCAGCAAGCCAGTAGTCACACTCCTCCTAAATCTAAAGGGATCTTGTAGCCCAAGTGGACTACTTGTAGTGGATTGCTGACACTGTTGGACTTATCTATGGCATGACTGAAATCCACAACTCAGTTGTTGCTTCTGCATTGCCTGGAGCCAGAATCAGTGAGGCTGTGTGGCTGAGACTTCTGAACCTCTCCTGCCTGATCAGCCTCATTGACAGGACCTAACTGGAAGTTGGGCTGCAATAGATTATTAGAAATCACTACCACAGGTACTAATTCTAATTCTGTTCATTAATTCAACAAGTATATATTGAGTCTCTGTGTGTGCCAGGTATATTTTAAACACTGGAGACTCAGACATGGGCATAACAGACAAAGCTTCTGTTTAACATGGTGCTTACATTTTAGCAGAGGGTGAAAGAAAATAATTAAATGCATTGCTATAATGTAAAGTGGGCTTCCCTCATAACTCAGTTGGTAAATCATCTGCCGGCAGTGCAGGAGACCTGGGTTCTATTCCCGGGTCAGGAAGATCCCCTGCAGAAGGAAATGGCAACCCACTCCAGTATTCTTGCCTGGAAAATTCCATGGACAGAGGAGCCTGACAGGCTACAGTCCACAAGAGTGCAAGAGTCAGATACGACTTAGTGACTAAACCACCGCCACCATAATGAAAAGTGATGATAAGCACTAAGAAGACATAATGAGAGAAGAGCGACAGACTAGTGGTGAAATGGTGCTGAATTTGGGCAAGATCTCATTGATAAAGTAATATCTGAGCAAACCTTAAAGAAAAAAAGAGATGGATGATCCATATGAGTTGCAGAGAGGAGTAATCTTGGGAGAACCATCATCTTATGCAGAGGTGTGAGGAAAAACTTGAAAGCCAGCATGGTTAGTGCGAAAGGAGGAAGAGTAAGAGTTGTAGGAATTCAGGCCTGAAGTGTGTCTCCTCTTTCCCTCTGCATTAATGACAATTAACTTCTTTGATTCAGATATTCTATGGGACCTTCTTTTAGAGATTGTTCAAAACGTAGAGCAGAAATGAAATTTTTGGTTACTTTTCAGGATCCCAGCAGTGATAATACTTCTAAATTTGATGTACAGGATGCTGATATGCATGAAGCTTCTGCCAAATAAAATTAGACTTTTAGAAATGAAAATACTGTACAGATAATAACACTGGCAAAAGAGCATTAAAACTAGTGTTCTTGTTCATGCTGATAGCACTGTCTATATTGAAAAACAAATACATACCACAAACCATAATACCAACAACATTCTTTTCTAGTCTTAACATTTATATGAGTCTTGCCTAGGGAGTGGAAAAAGTACAAGTGACATGTGCTTGAAGATGTTAATTGTCTAGTTATTTAACATTTCTAAGAGAACAGAGAAAAATGGATTTAGAATTCAAAGTACATTAATATTTATGATATTGCAAATAGAGTTTCATTAAATCATGGATGTTTGATGGGGACTTGGGTCTATTAAAAACTTCAAGGTCTTCAGATCTTTCCTGTTCTGTGAATAATTTTATAGGAATATTTTGTTTTAAAATTCATTGAACATTATTTTACATGTGATATAGAGTGTTCACTCTGTGTTTGACTTTTTTAAATTTTAATTGTAGCTTTTAATGTTCAGAATTATTGGTCTGAGCATGCAGTTACTCAATCCATGGCACTGAGCTTAATCATCCAGAATCCTTAATTCATCAAATTAAGTGTGAAAAACAGATTAAAAATCATATGTAATATTATTATATCTTTCTGCAAAGAAAGTAAGCACAAAATTAAAGTTACTAATGTTATCTAAACCGAACTAGGTATTCTACAGTTCTGTGGCACTGAGTTCTACAATGATAAATGTTCTTGAAATGAAATCTCTCAGTGTGTTTTGTTACTTGCAAAAAAACACAAAAAACAAAAAAACTCATAGCATGTAGGAAAGAAGACTGTTAGTTATGCTCATTAGGTTTTTCTCATGTTATAGGAATCACCAGGAAGGACAATCTGTATAGATACCTTCAATCTGTACAGATTATCTGTAAGAAGAAAATTTGATTTTAATTTACTATATCTGTGGATATTTTTAAATAGTAAATTTTTAGGCTACACAAGTAATGGATTCTATCATACATTACCTACAAATCATAGAATCTCATGTTTTGATTTTTAAAATCTTACAAATTTATCCTAATCTATATACAAAGATTAGTATAGTTCACAACTTGAAATTGTATATTTTGTATAGTCTGAATATGTAAGGTCTGATGAGTATAGACTATATTGAGAAATCACTGGGAAACCCACTGAATTACCAAAATATTATTTATCTTTCCTTTCTTTTCCTTTTGAAAATTAATGAATTATCCAGATTAATTTACCAGGAAATTGCTATGCATAGCTGCAAGAGACAGGTGGCAGGCAAGATAACTTCCATTTCCCCTACTTTGTCTCTCTCTCTCCCTCTCTTTTTCTTTTTACTTTTATTTCTGCAGATCCTGCAGTCTCAGATTTCCACTCTGTTCTGAGACCAACACTGTATGTGAACTGGCTCAAGTGTCAGCCATCTTCGGTAAGTTTTACTTAAGTTCAGGCTTTTGTCTTCCCTGATTCTCAGTTTCTTTACTCTTGCAAGCCTAATTTTCATGCTTCACACCTGTTCCACATTACGTCAGAACCTTCTTATGCCATGCACTTGCCTATTGAGCATCTTGAACACTCTGCCAGTGAAGGAACTTGTATCATGGCTATTCCACTTCAGGCATCCTGACATGGCATGTGCTCTTGTACCCTTTTTTAAGCATATCTTTGTGTCTTTGCACTTTTGTCTATAATTTCCAGGTACATAATCTGTTCTTTGTTTTAATTTTCTATGTTGCTTCTTGTGGTCCATACGGCTATCTAGCAGCAGAAATATCTATGGTAGTTGGCTTAGGACGACCAATGAATTAGGAATTAAGAATTTTCAAGACATTGTTTTTTTCTCTATAAACTTTATAGTACAGAAAGGCAGTCTAGAATTTGGGCTACCAGAAGTAAATAGGAGAAACTAGGACGTGGGAAAGGATGGAGATTTATGAGAAAGGACACAAGTTCTGCAAGGATAAAATTATCAGTCTTAAGTTTCCGAGACACTAAAGTTTCAGGTAACTGGATTCCTGTTAGGAGTGGTAGGCAGCAGAGGTGGAGGGAATTTGTCACTGAGGAAATAAGGGATGCTCATGGACAAAAGTAGGCCTCTAAGTTGGATTCATAAAAGATGACTTCCTGCTACTTGTCCTACTCTTGATAATATGTCATGAAAGGTATATTTAGCACTTTTAGAAATATGATTAGAACATTTTACCATAGACACTTTGAAAGCAAATGTATTAAGACTGATCATTGAAATATTTTACCTTCTTAACATTCATGTTATGTTTAACCCATTATGTTAAAGGGACAATTTTAGATGTTATTGTATACATCATTGAAAAATGTTTACTTTGATTATCCAGATTATCTGTAAATTATGATGATGGAAAGTTAAAAGCCAGATTTGTTAGCTTCAAGGGTCTTGCAGCTATTGCTAAACATTGACTAAACTTTTATCTATTGTTGATAACAAGCAAACATATTATCTTGATATTTTTCTCAGGAGGTTTTATAATTGCTTTATTTTTTTCTTTTATTTGCATTGATATTGTATCTTTTGTATACATCTTCTGTTTGCATTTATACTCTGAATTTTAGTATTTTCATTATTTTCATTTCATTTCATTCATTATTTTCAAAATGACATATTTTCATTATGTCAGATTTTGGAAGAGATTCAGGGATACCTTATGTTTCTGATTTTCTAAAATTAATAGTTATTTGGTTATTTTATTATTGATTTTAGACTTCCAGTAGACTCTCCTTCAAATTATATATTTGGTGTAATTTAACAAAATAATTTATAATATATACTGAGATCTGTACAACCTTGGAAAAATATCAAAGTTCAATATCGTTCAAATAGGTTATTTTTTTTAATTTTCTCTTTTATGAATCCATAACATATTATGTATAATTTTGCCCTAAAGGCCAGTTTAGTCTTATTTAACAGTTTCTGTTTTTTCTTATCAATAAAGGAATAAAATTTAATTACTACAGAATTTTTCAAAGTGTTTCAGATATTTCACCAGAGATTTCTCATGTCCTATTATCAATGGAATATGACAAAGTGACACAGTCACTGATTTATATGTATTTTTATATGATTCAGTTTTATATTGCATATTTCTCATATTTTCTGTACTTGAATAGCTATTCAGTAAGTAGGATAAAATTATATTCCTTCATTTTTATCTATACATATTTCAGCAATTTTCACTGAATTTCTGAGGTAACAGTATCTATCTGTTATTAATGGAGAGTCCATAAAGTTCAGTGGAATCTGGGGGCAGCTAGCACGGAGGTGGATTGGATTGAGAGTTTGGATATGAAAGGATTGTTGTAAAAAGAGATAAATAAGTATTTGAATTTTTTTTGAAGTTTTACAATGAAGAAAGCATTTTTTTTCCTCTGTTCTTATTGTAAACCATTGAGGACTTTGAGAGAAAAGGCTATTTGAGTTTATTTGGAGGCACTGTGAAATAAAAGGATCATCTTAATCTGGTTTTAAGGGGATAGCTTTGTTGGCCTTAATCTACTATGAGCCAGAAATAAAGTTTTCAGAGATTTGTAAAGTAATTGAAGCAGCTGGGAACGATAAATAGGAGCCAAAGGTCTTTTGCTTTATATTGATTCAGTTAGGGAGCAATAGAGTCTAAGATTTTAACAATAGACACAGAGTGGTGTAGATAGACTTTTGATAGCAGATATCGTATTTTCATGTTAACTGATTGATTTTGTTCTGTTGTTACCTTTTAAAAAAACAGTTTGGAGAGATTCTTTTTCAGGACAGAGCTAAATATCATGTTAACTTCTGAAATAATTAGTTTTTAAGCAATGTAGTTAGTGTGCATGAGGATTATTTGGGTACACTTCTCAGATAATTAAGAAAAAAGCTGATAATTTTTTTTAATTACTTAAGCTAGTGCACTAGATGTATAAACTTTGCCTTCGTTTTCAAAATTAAGTACCTGTGAAAAAGTCAGGGATAAAGGAAAATATAATATGACTTTTGTTTCATAAATATATTTCAGTATTTGATTGGATTTTATTCTTTTCTCTATTAGTCATTTGGAAATGACTAATATACACATGTAAGATATTAAACTGATTGTACAACACATGTATGTTTGTAGTAAAAGTAACAGTTTATATTTGAGTTTTGCTTCCTAAATTTATTTATATTTTACTTCTCTTTGGACAGGATGTGAGGCAACTGATCATAATACTGTGCTTTCTATGTTAACTACTTTATAACATTAAAACTAAAGATAACTTTAATATATTGTAAATTTTAAATCTTAAGATGCCTTCACAGTGCCTTTATGTTAAAGGTGAATAATATATGTTTTTTATATAAATAAAAGAGGTTAAACAATATGACCAATCTCACTGAACTCTGTAACTCAATCAATAGTTATTTAACTATTAGAGCTCTTAACAGATAACTCGAATAGGAGTCTGAATATTGATTTTGCTGCTATATGCTTGACCTTAAGCGGGGTCCTATGTGTCTCTGGGTGTATATTCCTTCAATCATGCAGTGTAGGAGTTGGTCTAAATATAATTTAAGCTTCTATCATTCCATCTGGTGTCTGTGAAAAACTAATTTGTGCTTGCACACTCAACTCACATAAATAGTTAACTTGTTAATTACTGATGATGCCTGATCCATTTCTAGATAATTCTAAATGCCAGTTAAGTCTTTCTTATACTGAGTTAAAGTATGTCTTCCTAAGTTTTGTGTTATTCGTAAGTGTGCCAAGTGTGCCCTTAGTATATTCATAGAAATTATTGATGAAAGTGGTATACAAAACTGTACAGTGTATTTTGTTATGATCACATTTTTTGAAAACAAAAATATCTGTTAATCCACTTTTAAATCAGTACCTTTTGGATGTCACCATTAAATTCATAGTAATCAATTAATTGTCCTTGCAGTTCAGCCAGTTTGTCTCCATTGTGCACAGAAGGACATCACAGAAACTTGATAGATGCCTTACAAAGGCTTGACCCATTTTGATGGCTGCATTTTCTAGGAAGGAAGGAAGAGGGAAGGTACATAGGGAAAGAAGGAAAAATAGAATGGAGGAAGGAAAGACGGAAGGAATTAAATTGTGTAGCTAAGATTTACTATTAGAAAATCTTTAAGGTTGTTTATCCTCAAGAATTTTTATTTTATAAATACCATTTTCTTTGCATCATCATTTTCCCCAGATGTTCTGTACTAGCATCCATGCTTAAAACAATTTTTATTTGACATCAGGGCATGCGTGTTTCACTCTTTCTTCACTTTCTCTGTAGTTTGTGGCTAGTCTTCATTTTCTTTTCTTGTGGAGGCAGGGGACTCACATTCTCACTTGGATGCCTAAAGGGAATTCTCAGCACTCTATCCAAGAAGGAATTATTGATTTTTCTCACACAACAAAAATATAACAAAATCCTCTTTCTGAAATTTCCCAGTCTCAGTAAATTGGAGCCATAATCTACCCAATGGCTCAGGCAGCAAAGAGTCAGACTTGATCTCTCTCTACCATTAAAATATAAATTCAATTTTAACATTTCTTTTTTCACTACTGCCATCTCAGTCTCCGTCTAGCTATAGCCCTCTAATTGCTCTCTCTTCTTTTTACTTCTTACCTTATTCTATTGACAATCCCACGATGATCCTTCAAAATTATGTCACTGTTTTGCTGGAAACCTTCAATAGTATCCTTTCACTCTTAGAGCAAAATTCAGAGGATCTTGTCCTGCAAGACTCTATGTGAACAGACTGGGCTACCTCTCCTGTCTGATCATTTACGCCTCCTGCTACTGTTCTTTCTACTCCAGCCACACTGGCCTTCTTCTTATTCTTTGAACTTGCCTTTAAAGTTTTTCTTTTCTCATTCTTAAATGTTCCTTGGTAAAGTTTTCACATGACTCCTTCCCTCATCATTAGCCAGTTTGCTACCAAGTATCACCCAGCCTATCTAAAATAACTTTCTGAATTCATTATTTTCTATCCCCTTACACTCTATTCTCTTCCTTTGTTGTTCAGTTGCTAAGTGGAAAGTGGAGTCGCTCAGTCGTGTCCAACTCTTTGCAACCCCATGGACTGTAGCCTACCAGGCTCCTCTGTCTGTGGGATTTTCCAGGCAATAGTACTGGAGTGGGCTGCCATTTCCTTCTCCAGGAGATCTTCCTGACCCAGGGATCGAACCAGGGTCTCCAGCATTGTAGACAGATGCTTTACTGTCTGAGCCACGAGGGAAATCTCGCTTAGTCCTGTTTAATTCCTTGAGACACCATGAGCAGCAACACACCTGGCCTCTCTGTCCTTCACCATCTGCGAGTTTGCTCAAACTCATATCTGTTGATTCAGTGATGCCATCCAACCACCTCTTCTCCCTAACACTTGTCTGTTTACCCATAACAATATAAGGTACAAGTCTATCTTTTTTACCCTTCTATACAAAATTCCTGAATCATAGAAGAAGCATAGTAATCATTGTTAACTGAAACACCATTTTCTCTCAAATGCTGTCTCATTTCCATTGCCTTTACATTTTGCGATTCTAAATACCATAATTGTTTTACTATGATATATTTGCTTAAAATTGATCATGACACTTCAACATTTTTCTGAAAATCACGCTATATTTAGGGGTAAAATGCTGATGCTATTATATTAACATGCTAGCTTTATGAAAATTCCACGCACATAGTTATAAATATTATTTACTAAACTATAATTTTAAGTCTAATTGAGTATATATTTTAATCTAATTGAGTATATATTGTAATCATAAAAATTAAAATATTTGTGTCCATATCATGATTGTGGTGATGGTTAAATGGGCATAAGACCATCATATATCTGGCCCATCAAATATCATATACTAATTATGTACAGTTTTTTAGGGGTATATCAGTCATAGGTCAGGGAAGCCATTTAAAAGTAAAATATCAGGAATGAGTTAAATATTTACAACTTTTATTTTGTGATTATAAATCAGAAAGAGAATGCTATTTCTGTTCATTCAAATTAAAATTTTCAATTCAGGGATGCTAAAGCCCCATGTTATTCTTTTTCTAGTTAATCTTGCTTTAATGAAAACATATGGTCATTTTTTTTTTTAATGTGAAGGGCTTTAACTTCTTAAGAACATTTAGTTTAATACAAAAATATGGATATATGTTGTAAAATATAAAAAGTGTGAACCAACTCTAAGATAGCAGTTTCCTTTGCGCATACTCATAGAAGAGAACAGAGAATGTGACCTTTAGTGGTATTTGTAAAAAAAAAAAATTTTAAGCAAAACATACAGAATTAATAAAATCAGAGTTTAACATTTGTTCAGAGGTAATGCTGAGCAAATTCTTATGGCTTTATAATATTAGTAATAACTTTTTATATATTTTAAATATTTTTAATTTAAAAAACCAAACCATAATAAGAAAAATGCTCTCAGTGTGTCATTTAAATGAATCTATAATCTGGCAATCATTGGCTCTAGTATAAATTAAGTTTGCTGTTAAAGATAGGACAGGACAGTTTTTGTTTTTAGACTTCCTAAAGGATTTTAGTCCGCCTGTTTTATTGTATAGGTTTAAATGTCTTTTTCACATTATTTCTTCTAATAGCATTTCTTCTAATTCTGCCTTCTATTACTTTTCCTGTACTGAGTATAGGATGTCTCAGTTTAGATGGCTAGGAACCGGAACCCAAGAAATATAAAAATATAGTTATCCTAAATAAATTTTAAAAATTTTAGATAGGGATGAAGTATATATAAATGAAATACAACTAAATTAAGATTCAGTTTCTAAAACTTCTGTTCCTTTTAACTTCAACATTACTGTCAGTGGTATTAATCTTCTCTTTTTTTTTACGTGTTTTTTCCTTATCCCCTTCATTCAGTCATTAAATATACATAGTTTAACCCTTCTATAATGCTATATATTTTTACCCTAAAAGAGAATCCTGTCATGTTGAAGTGAATAAAGTTATTGGAATGAGCCTTTTGGGTAAGTCAGGAACCTAATGCCAGTCAATGGTGAACACAGCAGATTTGTCTTCATGAAATGTATAGCCTAGAGGGAGATATAGAAAAGTAAACAGGAAATTCACATATTGATATAAAAATACCAGGTGGTATGAAATAGTAAGGAAGCACCTATTGCAGTCACAGAGATTATGGAAAGCTGCTTAGGAGAAGTAGCATCTAATTAGAGACCTGAAGGTTGTATAGGTCTTTGCCAGATAAAATGTAGAAAGGCAAAAGTTTTTTCAGACATAATAACAAATCCTTAAGAGAGAACACAGTGATTTAAAGAAAAGTAACCTGATTCAATATGCTACTGGCATGGATTTTGAGAAAGGGAAAAGCAGTATACGATGAAACTAGAGAAGTGTTCAAGAGGAGTTTTGGAAGGCCTTGTGTATGCCACATTTAAAAGCTGTGGTACATATACACAATGGAGTATTACTCAGCCATTGAAAAGAATTCATTTGAATCAGTTCTGATGAGATGGGTGAAACTGGAGCCAATTATACAGAGTGAAGTAAGCCAGAAAGAAAAACACCAATACAGTATACTAACACATATATATGGAATTTAGGAAGATGGCAATGACGACCCTGTATGCAAGACAGGAAAAAAGACACAGATGTGTATACCAGACTTTTGGACTCAGAGGGAGAGGGAGAGGGTGGGATGATTTGGGAGAATGGGAATTCTAACATGTATACTGTCATGTAAGAATTGAATCGCCAGTCCATGTCTGACGTAGGGTGCAGCTTGCTTGGGGCTGGTGCATGGGGATGACCCAGAGAGATGTTATGGGGAGGGAGGTGGGAGGGGGGTTCATGTTTGGGAACGCATGTAAGAATTAAAGATTTTAAAATTAAAAAAAAATTAAAAATTGAAAAAAAAAAAAGAATGTGAATTTTATTCTAAAAGGGAGTGAGGGAGTCCAATTCACAGTGGCTGCAGACCCTGCTCCATCTAACTATGTATTGTTCACTTTATTTATTTATTTTTTTTCGGAAATAATTCCATAAATTTCCAAACCTGATCATATCCCCCTTTTAGCACTTTACACTTCACCTCCAGAGTGCATGCTATAATTATAACAAATTGTAAGGTTAAATGCTCAATGTCTGATTCTCCTCCTGGGTCATAATCTGTAAAATAGAAGAGATCAAGTGTCTGATTTATTGCTGTGTCCTCAACATCAGGGTCAGTGTCTTTTATATAGTAGATGCTCAGTAAGTATGTATTGAATGAATGTTCTATAGAGAGCAAAGTGTCAGTAATAAATAGTTTTCAAGATCAACTAATAATTTAGCTAAAAACTGAAAGTCAGTATTGATTTTAACATTTTTTTCCCCTCATTCTTATCTATCTGACTGTTTTTAACAAACAGTAATTGAGGAATTACCTTCCCTAAATATTATGATACAAACACAGGAATACAAGTGATTTTGTGTGAAGAAGAAATATTACTATTTTAAGGATTAATGTCTATGGTTCAAGCAGAGGTATGTTGTAGAATACAATCAGCAATATTAATTTGTAGCTCTTGTCGTACCTTATACAACTTAAAGGAAAAGTTTTACCCTTTATGGATTTCTTGTATTTCCGAAGTTACATATCAGCTTTCAAATGATTTTTGTATGCTAATACAGAAAGAATTGCCAGAGCAAGCCTCCTTCTAAAGTGTAATTACAGACTGGTTGCTAGTAATTTATTAACAAATTATCCTAAAAGATTAGAAGAAATTGATGAATTGGAAATGGCAATACTTTTGCTATTCATAAAAATCTACTTAATTTTCTCAATAAATAATGAGTGCTTTTGCATCTAGGAAGGTATTAAGTTACGTAAAGATAAAATGTTTTTAACTAGAAAATTAAATATGATTTTGGATACTGTTGGCAGTCATATTTTTAAAAAAACATTCTAGTTATAATCAGCAACCATACATATTCTGATAAAAGTATCTAAATTCAGAAAGATCTACTTAGATTTCTGGCTTCTAAACTGAATATGACATTGACAAATTTATGAAAAAAAATTAATTTTAGCTCTTAAAGTTATAATTCATGGTTTTAAAAGAATAGGAGTTCCAGAGAACCCAACTCAGTCAATTTATGCAGTGTATGAAGAAATTACTTCATGATCTTTGGCACAACTAAATGAAAACATGGCAGAGTTTACTAGAGAAACTCTTATCAAAGGATGAAATATATTAACTGGAAAGAAAATAAGAGGGAATCTTCTTGTTTCCTGGGACAATGGAGATATATGTATATTCCAGAACAGAATTACCTAGTTTGATTTTTTTTCACATGCTCCTTTTGAAATAGAAAGTAGAAGAATGTTGAAGAAGGTAACCTAATTTTTTTGTGTGTGTCATTTGGAGAAAGTTGTGAGGAAGGTTAAAAAAAAAACTTTCAATATAAGAAAATTACATATTCAAATTAGTGAAAAATATTGTTAAAGAAATATTGTTAAAGGAGAGTGAAAGAGCTGTCCTCAAATGGTAGGAAGTAGATACATATTATAAATATTTTTGTCAGTCGTGTTTAAATATTAAACATTGGTACTATGAATGAACTCTGAAGTTTTTAAACTTATAGGCATATGAAAGCATTGGCTTTTGTTGTTTTTTTGGCCACTCTGTGTGGCTTGTGGGATCCTAATTTCCTGATAAGGGATTGATCCTGGGCCCTTGGCAAAAAGAGCATGTAGTCCTAACCTTTGGAACACCAGGGGATTCCCAAGACATCGACTCTTTAAAACTAAAAGCACTGTGAAAAAATAAGATATATATTCTAAAGGAATATATATTAAAAGTTAAAAGTTGACCCATGGCAGCTAAAAGTTAACATAAGAGAAATGCCACATATATTTGAATTCTTGTTTTTTTCTTATTTTAAATTATGCATTATTTTCTTCATGTGTATTAATTATATAATTTGAATTTAATAGGATGTTTATTTTTTGTAAGTGGTATGTAGTGTAATTTTGGCTATTCCAGTTCATCTATGTTCAAAGAAAACCATTGTTTTCTGGTAGAATCTGTGAAGTAACTATATAATGCATAGGAATGGTTAGATGTAGGTTGAATGGGAGATGAGAGGGAGAAATTCCATGAACAGCTACTGCTTGCCTACACCTCTACTTATATTTTAAAATTTAATTTTCACAAAAATTCTGTCATTTATTACCATTTATTTTATGGATTATTATTTATTTTATAGATAAGATGAAACTTGTAAAGTATAAGGAAATATTTTAGATAATACCAGCATTTCTCTTTTGGGGAGTCAAGTTTAAATTAAAATGTATCTTACTTCAGTACACATTCTTACCTTTATACTTCCGTAGCCCTCACACAATGTTGGTAATGGTAGCAGTTGCTATAGTAGTAGTAATAGTAGTGGTGATTGCACATACCTACTGTGCTTGATGTGTCCTTAGCACTTACATACATTAATTTTATTTAATTAAAAAAAAGAGCCCTATAAAATATGTGCTCTTTTGTCCTTGTTTTGTAGGTGAGAAAAAGAGATTGGGAAATAAAGAAACCACCATTGTACAGGTGTACATAGGCTTGTGGGATATTAATGATGCAAGTGGTGAAATGCAGACCTTTAGTAAAAACTAAATATTATTGATACTATATATTTCAATATAGTTTTAAATATATGTCTTCCTTTAAATAATTTGACTGTTAATTGAGTTCTGAAAAATTATGTAATATTAAAAAGTTCTAAAGAAAAGAGACAATGGAGAATAGAACTATTCATGTTTGTGAATGTGTAAAGAATGCTAGATCATGGAAAAAGGAAGACAGTTCTAGAAAACATCTATTTCTGCTTTATTGACTATGCCAAAGCCTTTGACTGTGTGGACCACCATAAACAGTGGAAAATTCTAAAAGAGATGGGAATGCCAGATCACCTGACCTGCCTATTGAAAAATCTTATGCAGGTCAGGAAGCAACGGTTAGAACTGGCCATTGGACAACTGACTGGTTGCAAATAGGAAAAGGAGTACACCAAGGCTGTATGTTGTCACTCTACTTATTTAACTTATATGAAGAGTACATCATGAGAAACGCTGGGCTGGATTATAAACAAGCTGGAATCAAGATTGCTGGGAGAAACATCAATAACCTCAGATATGCAGATGACACCACCCTTATGGCAGAAAGTGCAGAAGAACTAAAGAGCCTCTTAATGAAAGTGAAAGTGGAGGGTGAAAAAGTTGGCTTGAAGCTCGGCATTCAGAAAACAAAGATCATGGCATCCAGTCCCATCACTTGATGGCAAATAGATGGAGAAACAGTTGACACAGTGGCTGACTTTAATTTTTTGGGCTCCAAAATCACTGCAGATGGTGACTGCAGCCATTAAATTAAAAGATGCTTACTTCTTGGCAAGAAAGTTATGACCAACCTAGACAGCATATTAAAAAGCAGAGACATTACTTTGCCAGCAAAGGTCTGTCTAGTCAAGGTTATGGTTTTTCCAGTAGTCATGTATGGATGTGAGATTTGGACTATAAAGAAAGCTGAGTGCTGAAGAATTGATGCTTTTAAACTATGGTGTTGGGTAAGATTCTTGAGTCCCTTGGACTGCAAGGAGATCCAACCAGTCCATCCTAAAGGAGATCAATTCTGGGTTTTCATTGGAGGGACTAATGTTGAAGCTGAAGCTCCAATACTTTGGTCACCTGATGCAGAGAGTTGACTCATTTAAAAAGTCCCTGATGCTGGGAAAGATTGAGGGCAGGAGTAGAGAGGGACAACAGAATATGAGATGGTTGGATGGCATCACTGACTCAATGGATATGAGTTTGAGCAAGCTCAAGAGATCTAGGTGGTCATTACTTTTCCTTCCAAGAAGTAAGCGTCTTTTAAGGTCTTAGGAAACAATATATATATATAATATAATGTTTGAAGGAATCATAGGGAAAACAATGAACCATGGGAAAGAAGAAATAGGGACTCCAGTATGGAGTGACTAATGAGTAGGAGAGTGAAAGAGCTGTCCTCAAATGGTGGGAAGTAAATTAGGCCTAATATGTCAGAATACATGAAGACTGTCCTTTTAATTAAAAGATTTATTACTATGTGTAGAGATTATTATTATTATTATTTAGGCCTCCAGAGCCGAGTATCAGTAAGTTCAAAAACTGGACTATCAAGAAATACAAGAAGCCCCCAAATTGCAAAGAGTCAATTTTGATAAGTTAATAAAATGTACATAATGAAAAATCAGTATATTAATTGACTGTAATCTAATGCTTAGTAATCTACAAAAAGGTGGAAGATTTAGTATTTGTGCATCACTACCATACCATTACTGACTTGATGGACATGAATCTGAGTGAACTCCGGGAGTTGGTGATGGACAGGGAGGCCTGGCGTGCTGCGATTCATGGGGTCGCAAAGAGTCGGACACGACGAGAAACTGAACTGAACTGAACTGAACCATACCATTAGTTGTCTTCAATTTTATGATCAGAGTTAAAGGATAGTTTTTCTAACATACTCTAATTCTCTTACATAGTTCCTTTCAAAGTTTTTTTTTTTTTTTTCCCCCATCAGTTCAATTTAGTTTATTTGCTCAGTCGTGCCCACCTCTTTGCAGCACCATGGACTGCAACACACCAGGCTTTCCTGTCCGTCATCAATTCCTGGAGCCTGCTCAAGCTCATGTCCATTGAGTTGGTGATGCCATCCAACCATCTCATCCTCTGTCATCTCGTCTCTCCTGCCTTCAGTCTTTCCCAGTATCAGGGTCTTTTCCAGTGAGTCAGCTCTTTGCATCAGGTGGCCAAAGTATTGGAGTCTCAGTTTCAGCATCAGTCCTTCCAGTGAATATTCAGGACTGATTTCCTTTAGGATGGACTGATTGGATCTCCTAGCAGTCCAAGGGACTCTCAAGTGTCTCCTCCAACACCACAGTTCAAAAGCTCAATACTTCAGCACTCCATTTTCTTTATAGTCCAACTCTCACATCCATACATGACTACTGGATAAACCATAGCTTTGACTAGATGGACCTTTGTTGACAAAGTAGTGTCTCTGCTTTCTAACATGCTGTCTAGGTTTGTCACAACTTTTTCCCAAGGAGCAATCATCTTTTAATTTCATGGCTGCAGTCATCATCTGCAGTCGTTTTGAAATCCAAGAAAATTTTCTGCATAGATAGAACAATTTTTATATTGTACACACACAAATCATATTTGGAATATCATAGAAATAACATGTATCCTTACTATTTCCTATTTTTCTGTCTTCTCTTCTCCCTATTCTTTCTCCCTTCTCCTGTCTCCATATCTCTCACTTGCCCTCTGTCCCCCGTCTCTACGGTCAAGACCCACTAGTCTTCCTGTGGCACAATCATGGTTAATATTTTCAAAATATTTTCAGTGCATAGAGATTGGAGCACCAAAACTTATGATTTATGGATAAATAATTGCTACCAAATTTATAAATATGCTGAAGGTTAAAATAGGTTTTGAAGGCATAAAGCAACTTATGCTCTACTCTTCCAACTGGATAAAATCACATTTAAATTTTTCATAATAAATTTCTGTAGCCTAATGTTATTAAAACATGAAGAAGTATACCTTTAAATCCTTAGCTTTACGATTTTAAAAGTTGTGCTGTAATAAATTATGAGAAATTATACTGTCAGTAATAATATATGAAGATACTGCCTGATGGCTAGTCTGTCTTCATGTTTCAGTGATGGAAGGTAGCCATGCAATAAACAATGATATAAATAGGAAATGCATTAAAAGTAATTCTGTTTATAATTTTTTACTCTGGGACTTCAGTTTATGATTTTTTTGAAATTGAGTTTTGACATTTTAGGTAAAGTTATTGGGCTTTAATCATCTTTTAGTAAAGATAAATATATATTTTACTTCTCAAACATGGGTTTGGAGTATGTATAAAAGTGAAGGAAGATATCACTCTATTTTTTTTTTAAATCAGATGATGTAGATACATTTACGGAGGCTAGAAATAACTTAGTTGAAACTTGTTGTAGCAACTCTTGTCAAAGGGATTTGGTAACAGAGCATTTTGTTCAGGTTCTCATCTAGAAGTTTAATGTTTAAGCTTATAAAGCAAATGACCAAATGATACAATTTCCATTATACCCTACTGAAAAAAAAATTTATGGATATAAAACTTTTAAATTTCTTATTATTGTATCACTGAGACTATAATATGTTATGCTGTCTGTACCATGGTAGACAGTTAACTATTTAAAATTCTTTTTTTAAAAAAATGATTGATCATTTTATAAGGTTAACCAGAAATTGTTTTGATTTTATTAAATAACACTTTCAAATTATTTAGTATTTTCAGAGATTGATTTACTTCAGTTTGTTTTACCAGTCTTTATTCTAGTTATTCTTGCCTGGAAAATCCCATGGACAGAGGAGCCTTGGTAGGCTACAGTCTGTGGGGTCACAAAGAGTTGGACATGACTGAGCAACTTCACTTTCACTTCCACTCTAGTTATATGATCAGTTGTGCCTGCTAAGTCACTTCAGTTGTGTCTTACTCTGTGTGACTTTATGGACAGTAGTCGGGCAGGCTCCACTGTTTATGGAATTCTCCAGGCAAGAATACTGGAGAATGTTGAGTAGTATTTAGTACTTAGTAATATTTACTTATTTGTATTGAAAAATGTTTTGATTCCAACTTATAATTTCAGTTCAGTTCAGTCTCACAGTTGTGTCCGACTCTTTGTGACCCCATGAGCTGCAGCACACCAGGCCTCCCTGTCCATCACCAACTCCTGGAGTTCACCCAAACCCATGTCCATCAAGTTGGTAATGCCATCCAACCATCTCATCTTCTGCTGTCCCCTTCGCCTCCTGCCCTTAATCTTTCCCAGCATCAGGGTCTTTTCAAGTGAGTCAGCTCTTTGCATCCGGTGGCAAAAGTATTGGAGTTTCAGCTTCAACATCAATCCCTTTGATGAACATCCAGGCCTGATCTCCTTTAGGATGGACTGGTTGGATCTCCTTGCAGTCCAAGGGACTCTCAAAAGTCTTCTCCAATACCACAGGGGTAACCAAAAACTAATTGTAGTGATATGAAAGCATAATGTGAGTTTTGCCTCATTATTTATGTCACATGCTTATGTACTTAATTTTCTGATTAGTATACAGGTTTCTATTGGGACAGAAGGGTTTCTTTTCTATAATACTACTTAATGAATTTAATATATTCTTAAATTAGTTCTTAAAGTAAATTAAGCAAACAAGGATACACTACTTTAATGAAATATGCATGTCACACTTTCTTAGTATATGCAGGTAAATTTTATAGTTAAAATAAAACCAAATATAAGTTATTCCTTGTTCATTATACTACATTATTCATAAATGAGATATAGGCAACAATAGAATATAGTTGTTTTTGTTAAGTATCTAATTGAAAAAATGCATAGTTTTTGCAAGGCTTTAGGATATTGTATATTTTTTATATTAATAAAAGTAATAAATAATTAGTAAATTAGAGAATACTAATATGAAAACTAGGGAAAGTATGAGGGAGTATAATGAACTTCAAAAGTAGAGAATCTTTTTTGGAATGAAAAACTCTGCTAGATTCAGATTTGAAAGCAAGGAGTAAATTTACATGGCTATAATAAAATACATAATGAAAGAAGTTTTAAGAAGAATTAAAGTTTGTGACAGTATAATAGATTTCACAGAAATTCATAAAAATACATTAATATTATCTACAAAGGAATGTTGTCTCGCTGAAAAAAAGACTCATCTAGGCACTTCATTTAATTTAGCTTTAGGGAAAATTTTTTATATATGCCTGTTTCAATAAGAGAAACTATCTTTTTTCAGTCTGCTGAGACAGGGATTATAATTGACTATAATAACTTTTAGGTATTAGATACTATTTAAAGTTTCCTAGACCTAAAATCTTATGCCTTTGGCCAAAGTAGAAATTTGTGTCCATCTATAATAATTTTCTTAATATTTCATCACTTGACAAATTGCATTCCTTCCAGCTCTTCATGCTAATAAGTAGTATGGATATTTTTTCCTTATCTTCCAAACTGTTTTGTCCAAGGATTATCCTGCCTCATAGAAGAATAAAAGGACTACATCAAATCATAATACATTTCTAAGTGTACATCTGTAATTTGTGAAGTTCTCCTTTACCAATTCCTCTGCCATTTGATTCAAGTAGTCATTAAATAACTATTTTTAATTAAATTGTAGCATGTATAAAAGCTAAAATCATAAGGAAGTAAAATCAACAGGAGAATACATTTTCTCAAATAGGCAAAAATATCCTAAGCTCCATCAAAATACTTGCATTACAGATTAAGAAATAAAGAAAAAGGCAACAGAGGTTGGTTTTAAACTGATGGGAAAAGTGCAAAGAATTAAATTAAAAATTCTCATTTACCTATTAGATAAATTAGGAAAATCTCCTGTCATTATATTACAGTGTAGAGAATGTAGCAGAGAACATTAAACACAATGAAAATATGCCTTTATTTATTTGATTCACAGTATTTTTACTGAATGTCTATGTAGTGTTAAGACCTGCTTTGTAGGAGTTTTTAAAACCTAGTGTCAAACTTCTCTTGGTTAATTATGTACCATTTACAAAAATAAACACACCTGTAAACATGTTTCCATTTAAATAAGCTATCCTTGTGTTAGCAAACAGAATTTTTTTTTTCAATTTCATTATTCCAGAAACCTTTAGAGAGGACTTCCCATATAGTTTTCTTTATAGTTGTATATATTTATTGTTGTTGTTCAGTTGCCCAGTCGTGTCCAACTCTTCATGACACCATGGACTGCAGCATATCAGGCTCCCCTGTCCCTCACCGTCTCCCTGAGTTTGCCCAAATTCATGTCCATTAGACTGGTGATGCATCGAGCCATCTCATCTTCTGATGCTATCTTCTCCTTCTGGCCTCAGTCTTTGCGAGCATCAGAGACTTTTCCAGTGAGTTGGCTGTTCTCATCAGGTGACCAAAATACTGGAGCTTCAGCTTCAGCATCAGTCCTTCCAGTGATTATTCAGGGTTAATTTCCTTTAATATTGACTAGTTTGATCTCCTTTCTGTCCAAGGGACACTCAAGAGTTTTCACTAGCACCACAGTTCAAAGGCATCAATTTTTTAGCACTCTGCCTTCTTTACGGTCCAACTGTCATAACTTTATATGACCCCTGGAAAGACCATAGCCTTGGCTATACGGACCTTAGTTGGCAAAGTGATGTCTTTGCCTTTCAACCCACTGTTTAGGTTTGCCATAGCTTTCCTGCCAAGAAGCAGTTGTCTTCTGATTTCGTGGCTGCAGTCAGGCTTTAGTGTAGTTGAAACAGAGGTAGACATTTTTCTGGGATTCCCTTGCTTTCTCTATAATCCAGCGAATGTTGGCAATTTAATTTCTTGTTCTTTTGCCTTTTCTGAAACCAGCTTGGATGCCTGGAAGTTCTTGGTTCACGTAATGCTGAAGCCTAGCATGCAAGATTTTGTAAATGACCTTACTAGCATGGGAGATAAGTCCAACTGTCTGGTGGTTTGAACTTCTTGAGTACTATACTTCTTGGGAATTGGGATAACTGAATAATTGGGAATTTTCCACTCCTGTGGGCTCTGCTGGGTCTTCCAGATTTGCTGAAATATTGAGTGCAGCACTTTGATAGCTTCATTGTTTAGGGTTTTAAATAGCTCTACTGGAATTCCATCACATCCACTAGCTTTATTGATAGCAGTGCTTCCTCAGGCCCACTTGACTGATTGTGTGCATGTGTGTCTATAATACATTCTATATAAAATTAAGATGCTTGTGTTGTTTTGTGTTTTGGGGATATACCTCACCCCATTTATAAAAATAAGTCCATGGAATAGTTCAGCTTAATAAAATTTTTATCTCCAATGAAAATTGAAATAATTGAAATTTATATATATTTGTTCCATTTTTGCATAGTATTTTTGAGTTACAGTTTTATGTAGACTGTAAGAGGAAATTTTATGTAATAAAAATTTTATGGTTTGCAAAAAGACGTTAACTTCAAGCCAGCTTCTGCCCAGAATTCTTTAAGGCCATTAATTACCTGTATATAGAAAAGGACTTAACTCTAATGCAGATAGTATTAGAGTAGTGAATACTGAATAGTACTGTCTTTGTTTAGACTAATTGTGTTTTACTTTAAGACTAAGGATATGCATAGAACGTTATCCAGGAGAATAGTTAAGAAAATATATATAGTAAAAACTCTTACTGAGATATTTTTATATGTGATTTAAATTTTCTTTATGATTAGCACTACAGTGAGAGCATGTTACTTTCTAAAGGTGCTAAAATCATGTGATAATTGAAAATTAGCAAGTAGTTCTTTTTCATGTAATACATAAATACAGGAACATATTAATTAACTATGTAAATCATTTACTTTTTGCATTTCTTATATTACTTTTTCAAATACATTTATGTTTGGCTAAATTTATTAAAAATGTTAGAAATATTCAGAAAATAAAGCATACCATTTTTTAAATCATATGCTTTTATGATGATTTTATCCTAGTATAGATTGTTAAAATATTCATGATTGTCATAAATTCATAATGGTTAATCTCTCAATGTATTTATTTAGCTCTTAAATAGAATAACTAAAGAGTGCTAAATAAATTTCAGAAGTGATTTTGAAATTCATTAAAAGTCATAGATTTTAATGCACTCTGTGCATATTTGTGATAACATATAAGCCAGTGTGATGAAGCTTCTGTTGGCCAAGATTATGAAAATTTGAGTATCATAAATATCTTGATGGACATATTTAAATATATTAATATCCTTCAGGCTACCTTGTTATGAGAAAGAGGGAGAGGGATAGAGAAAGCATAAAAAAGAGCCTTATATTTGATGATACCTGTTATACCAAATCCTTACTTAGATTATTTATAATTAAAGAAAAAATTAAGCATTTATATTCATTTTCCAGTAGGAGATCTGTTGCTGGGTAACCAGATGGCATTAGTTCATGAGGGACAGTTTTTCATTATAGAAAAAATTCCTCCTACTAAATGAAGAAGAAATGATAGAATTAGAAAATCACCATTTTTCAAAACTTAATGGAATAATTAATTCAAAAAAGACTGTCAAAGACTATTAAAGTCACTAGATGAAATATTTAGGGGAAAAAATTATTCAGGTTAAAAACAGAGAGCCAAATGCGAGACATAGACCTTGATAGGATATAAAAGTAAATCTGAAAAATGACTATATTAAATACTAAAGAATTAAAGAATATTAAATATTAAAGAAGTACTGTCAGTTTTAATAGATATGATAGTGATATCATGGTTATATAGGAAACTGTATTTTTCAAAGAGTAGTTATAATTAAAATGTTATATTATTTTGAAAAGTTAAAATGTTAAAAAATATAGTGCTTGTTATTAAATTTAAGTGATGCAGCTCATCCAACTTTATATCCTCCTGTTTTTTGTTTTTTCCTATTTGAGGAGAAAATTTTTGAAACAAAATAGCTTAGAAACTGTTAGCAAATACAGTTTAGTTACACAGCATACCTTTTGCTTTTTATTATTATCAAAAGCTTATAAAGAGTGAACTTTTCTTCTACTATTTAACATTTTCCACATTACTTAAATCACATTAATTATAAATAAAGACAAAAAATGATGAATGTTCAATACAATTAATCTGCAGTATATCTCCCTTCTACTAAAATATGTTAGTTGCTCAGTTCTGTCTAACTACAGTGCTACCCACTGTAGCCCACCAAGCTCCTCTGTCTATGGAATTCTCCAAGTAAGAATACTGGAGTGGTTAGCCGTTCCCTTCTGCAGGGAATATTCCCCACCCAGGAATTGAATGTGGGTCTCCCGCATTGCAGGTAGTTTCTTTACCATCTGAGTGACTAGGGAATCCCTTTTACTAAGGACACATTTAATTATTTTAACTCCAAGTCTCCAAAGTTTCAGACCTTTATTTTCTCATCTATTAAAGATGTTTATTTTAAAAAAAAAAAGTGTATTTTTTATACTTTTAGAATATTCACCTTGCCGCAGACAGACATCTAGCTTCTTAGGATTCTTCTACATCTACTTCTGTTTTCAGATTTCTCCAGATGAAATCAGTCATGTTATAACAGAATTCTCTTGTAATGCCATAGTTTTATTAGCACCTAGCAAGAAGGTCCCACTTCTGAACAGGAAAGAATCAGGATTAGGTCGCAGATCATTGAAAGTAGAGGCAGCTTAGGATATATGACATTTTTTTTAATGAATTTAGTATGAAATTATAGGGATACAAAGTATGTGACTATAAATTTCAGATTGAAATTGGAGGAAAGTTAAATATGTGAAACAGCCATCTAGCTGTGGATTGAGGAGTTGGACAAGGGAGAGAGTGTAGATACTTGCTTCTGTTTTGGACTACCATAAAAAAGTACTGTGATGATCATCTTATGCAGAACAGGAAATGACCAGACAACAGTTGTCATTATTTGTAAGAAATACCTTTATTTCTGTTGTTTTATGGCAAAAGATTATGAAAAATAAATGATGAAAAAAGCTCTGGATTTGAGGTGATGCATTATTTTTAATGTAGAAAACAAGTTTAAGATTTCTTACATTAAAAATAATTTTGCTTACAGTGTGTTAGTCACTTAGTTGCGTCCATCTCTTTCAAACCCCATGGACTCTAGTGCGCCAAGCTCCTCTGTCCATGGGATTCTCTAGGCAAGAATAGTGGAGTGGGTTGCCATTTACTTACTACTGTTTGTACAAATGCCAGAATATTATGGCATTTTCCTTTCACAGCTTGAACATACATGCACTCGTACAGCCATATACACACTCAACACAAACACATTCTTGTCTGCTAGTTTTGCTTTCTTGAGGCAGTTAGCAGAATTTATACAGATGATATTTTCAAGAAAAGAATTTTTACAAAATAAGATTCTACAGCCAACAGCATAAACTCCATCATACGGCTTGATAATAATTAAAAATATTTTCTTCAGTAAGCCTGAAAAATAAAGTTTATGTACATCCGTATAATGTAAGAAATTTGATACCAATCATAAAGCTTACGAGAAGTAATTTTTACAAAGGCAGAGGTTTTTATGTGCTTGGTCACAGCTATCCCAAAAATTAGACTTGGGAAACAGTGAACAGAAATTTAGTAATTGCACTTCCATCAGCAACATATAAGAATCTGCTTCACCAAAGCTAGTAAGTTTTTTTTTTTTAATACTGTGAAACCATATGGCAAGATTGCTTAAAATAATACAAATACAAATATTATACATTGGCAAATAGTCCCCATTTATGCAGCTAGTTCACCCTTTTCACCAAGCAAACCCACGTTTTATTCAATTGTTGTCTTTTTTTGGAAGTTAATGTTTATCATTAATATTGGGTTTTATCTGTTAGCCAGTTCAATACACCAAAAACATTTCAATTTGTAGTACTTTGCTTGCTGGTCGCTTATTGGAGTTGACCATTGATCTATTTTTTTTTTTTTTTGGTAAATTATTTGATCATGCATTTTACTAGTCCTCAGAACTTCTTCACAGCGCTTGCTTTTTAGCTGTTTCCCATGCATGTCTTTGAACTTCAATACTTCACCCAGTTTTCATTATCATTACCTAAATATTCCATCCTGTGAGACAGATTTCATATATTCATCCTACTCTACCATACCAAGGAAAAGAATGCAGTGGCTACAACCCATCCTAGAAGAGAAATAGTATAATGTCAACAGTGATGTTTTAAAAATGTATATATAGAATATACGAAAAGAAGCAGAGGTCACCTCATCACTTGGTAAATTAAACCTTTCAAAAAGTACTTTAAGGTCATTATTATATTTATTATTTTTTTCAACTTGGAGATCTAGACTTTCAGGTAGTTCAAATCTCTTAAATTTCAGAGCTTAATGCTATTGTTAATTGAGCAAAAACTACTCTTTCAAGTTTACTTTTTTAACTATTTGTAAAATAATTCATGTGTTAGTTTTCAGACCAAACGAATCATGTCTATAATTAAAATCTCCCAAGTTCATAATTTTAAAAAGAAGCTACAATTTTCTTTTTTTATTTATGCTACTTGGAATTTACTAAGCTTCCTGAATCTATGAGTCTCTCTGATGAAATTTAGAATTTTTTTGTTATCTTCCTTTTTCAAAATAATATTTATGCCCCAATCTCTCTTCCCTTTGTATCTGGGACTCCAAAAACATGTATGCAAACCATTTCATACTGCTGCTCAGGGCATTGAGCTTTTATTCTCTCTTCTTTTTAAAAATCTTCTTTTTTTAATTCTCTGTATACTTTGGTGTGGATAATTTCTATTAATCTGTGTTTCAGGTTCAATGATCCTTTTTTCTGTTTTGTCCAATATTCATTTAATCTCATCCAATAGATTTTTTTTTCAAACGTTGAATTGTTCAATTCCAGGATTTGTTTTCTTGGTTGCTTTGCTTTGCCTTGTTTTCTTTTGCAATTTTTATATCTCTTGATTCATTATAGTCATCTTTTCTATAGAGTCCTTAACAAATTTATTTAAATTATTTAAAATCTTCTTTACTAATTTTGATATCTGATTTGTCTATTTAATTTCAACTGACAGAGTTTTCTCCTAATATAGAATCATATTTTCCCATTTCTTTACATATTTAGTAAATTCTTATTGTGTACTGGACATTATGGATAATACCTTTTTATCCCTCATATCTTGGGGGATTGGTTCCAGGAGTCCCCAAGTACACCAATATCCACAGATGCTGAAGTTTCTTATAATGTAAAATGGCATAGTACAATGCATTTGTATATTTATTGAAAAATACTTTGTGTATGAAAGGACCTATGCAGTTCAAACCCATGTTGTTCAAGAGTCAACTGTATTTTAGAGACTCTGCATAATGTAATTTTCCTCTAAAATTTTTTTAAATTTCCTTCTGTTTAATTTAATGACTCACAGACACCATGATGTTTTGGAGGTTTAATTTTAGGCTGTGTCAGGGCTATTTCACCCTGCCATGATTTTGTGCTTCGTTATGGAGACAGTCCCTTAGTCTGGAAACAAGGTCTTTTTTCCTAATGCATGTCTTTTCTGGTAATTTACTGGAAAGCTAGGGTGCTTACACGGAGAAGGCAATGGCAACCCACTCCAGTACTCTTGCCTGGAAAATCCCATGGATGGAGGAGTCGGACACGACTGAGCGACTTCACTTTCACTTTCACTTTTCACTTTCATGCATTGGAGAAGGACATGGCAACCCACTCCAGTGTTCTTGCCTGAAGAGTCCCAGGGACAGGGGAGCCTGGTGGGTTGCCGTCTATGGGGTTGCACAGAGTTGGACGCGACTGAAGTGACTTAGCAGCAGCAGCAGGGTGCTTACAAAGTCTCTGAATTTGTTGGGACTTGAGCTACAATCTTACCTCCTTTGGGGTGGGCTGCTGCTAAAATCTCTACTGAGCTCTTTCAGGCTTTCAGCTCTTTTCCTCAGAGTTGCTTTTAGTTTTGCCCAGAACAAGAGCAGTTTGTTAGCTAAGGGGTGACTAAGTCAGCTAAGTCATCTGAGGGGTGAATCTATGCAGTTTTTGGAGTCCTCCTTCTCTGTCTCTGTACAGCTATACCCCACCCCCAATTTCCAGCTCATCCAAAATCCAAAAAGTCCAACCTCTGATTCCTCAGTGGAGGTGTGTGTTTGTGTATAGGAGGCTGTGGAGTGGCTGGGTGTTGTGTAGAGATAGGGGAAGGAATCAGTAAAACTGCACATTTTAGCTTGAGCTATTTCTACCCCCGTCTAGCAACCCCATTCCCTGTGTTATAGACTGAGTTGTGCCTTCAAGGTATACGTATGAAGTATCTAGAGTGTGACCTTCACCAGTGTGATACTTTTCTTTCAAGGATCTTAGTTGAACTCCTTTAGTTTCTACTTCCCTCAAGTCTCTTCCAGTTCGCTTATCCTCCATCATTTTTAGAGTTTATTCTTTTAACTAAAGACAGTCCAACATAAGCACTTTTACCCTTATCAGAAGCTGAAAATATCCCAGAATAGTTTTTCAACAGTCTTTTAAAAGAACTAATACCTCATGGTGATATTTAAACCATAGGGCTATGAAACTTTATTTATCTTTAAAGATTTATTTTGTGATTCTATGAGGCTACGCTTTCATGGTATTCCCCCTTCTCTTAGTTGCCATCCTATCATGGTTTTATGTTACTTTCACCTTCTGCCAATATTGTATGCAGAGTATACTTTAATTTCTTTTTGAAGAAAAAATTCTGAATATATTTAATACTATGCTGTATAATCAAATGAAGTTTAATTCTTAAAACAATTTTTTCACTTTTAGGTCAGAAAAGCAGTTAGTTCACTAAGAATGCACTGACTGGAGTCATCACTCTAGGATGGAATGTTCAGAGTAGAAAAGTCCCAGGGTTCCAGGAGTATTGCTGCTGCTGCTGCTAAGTTACTTCAGTTGTGTCCAACTCTGTGCGACCCCAGAGATAGCAGCCCACCAGGCTCCCCCGTCCCTGGGATGCTCCAGGCAAGAACACTGGAGTGGGTTGCCATTTCCTTCTCCAATGCACGAAAGTGAAAAGTGAAAAGAGAGAAGATGGATTAGTGCCCTTTTATGCCCAAGACTTAAGGACTAGTTCTCTGTACCCCTGAAGGAATTTCAGAACTAGCAAGCACTTTGATCATCTTACCTATTATTAAACTTAAACTAGGGTGGGAGGGAGGCTCAAGAGGAAAGTGATGTATGTATACTTATGGCTTATTTACATTGTACGGCAGAAACAAGTACAACACTGTAAAGCAATTATCTAATTAAATTTTAAAAAGTAAGTGAAAAATTAACTGTGTTCAGTCAGATTCTGAAATTGCTAAGAGATTTTAAATATTTGCAGTAGCAACTCAGCAGAAACTTTTACCATTTTTTAATCTAAGTCTCTCCCATTGCACATTTAACTCATAGGCCATTGTTATTTAGAGTGTATACTGGAGAGAGATGCCCCATAATGGTTTCACTGAAAATGGGACATAGAGCATACCACTGTTAGTAGGTAGTCCTAAATTAAAAGGTTTTTAAAGACTGAAATTTTTTATTTTAATTAGAGAAGTAAGTAATACAAATACACAAAATATTTAAATTTGATTTTCCAAAATTTATTTTACCAAGGAGTCCTTTTTGGTGATTATAGTTTTCTCATTTCTACCTGCTGCTATGGAGAATTGTTCAGTGTGGCACTCCTAAATTCAGATTGGCCTCAGTCCCTCCATGGAACCCTAGCAGTTGTCTTATATTGATTCTCTTTTGCCCACTAGACTGACTAGACACACACCTGGCAATGTTAAAACTCTTCAGTAATCAACTAGTTGTATTAATCTTTATTTTATTCTCTAATAATTTTTATAATTAATAATGTTCATGAACTTGCTATCATTCTCTTGTTTCATTTCTCTACTTATCTTTGTATCTGAGGATCCAGTGGCCTTTGAAATTTTCACCTCCTTACCTTTAAGCTGCAATTTGTACTCCATCTCTTATAAGATACTGCCTTAAATTGCCTAAAACAATTTGGTACTTAACACTTAAAATGTTTCTAACATCAGCTAGTACACATGTGTGTCATGTCTAGCTATTTTTGTAATCTTCCAGTGAGAAAAAGAATTTGCAATTTTTCTCCTGTTACAGCATCTGTGATTTGTGAACCCCATATTTAATTACTAAATCGTGAAAAATTCAGTTTTCACTAATTTCACCAATATAATATACCTAGTTTATTTGTCATAACTTAGGGAAGGTTTCTCTTGGTCTGTCCTTGTGCCCAGCAACAAACTTTTCCCTGCTTCTATTGTTTTTATTTATTTCTTTCTTTCACAAAGCATTCTTTTCAATCTTTTGAATTTGGCTTGCTACAAAGTTAGCAACCCATTGGCCCAAAATTTATGAGAATTACATTGATTTTCTGGTTGCTAGTGTTTTGACTTTGACCTCTTCAAATTAGAAATATATTGATATGTTTAACACTTAATCTTTTATGAACTCTTATGAACACTTAATTTTTTTAAATAAATTGGAAGGACTTAATTTGTCTCTGTGCAACTTGCAATCCAACAGGTTTTGTGATTGTTATTATTAAATTATTTTGTGTAAACATGTACAGTATAATGAACATCTTTCCTTATAATATTCTGTCATTAAACCATAGGTTTCTTGCCCACAATATTGTATTGTTCACACTACAATGTTACTAATAGAGTTTCCCTTTCAAATTATAAAATGTATTTTCCTGTTTTAATGAGCTTTTTTCTCATTGGGGGAAGTAAATTTCCACACATTTACACCACAAAGAATACTGATTATAAATAGCATACTTCACTCTGACTGACTAGGCTATTTTGATTTTTAATTTAAATGTCATGGGGTCATTATTAATTTCTGTCATATTTTCCTTTTGTTCAACTTGAGTCTTCATATGAACAAACATTGTTTTCAGAGTTTAAAGATTAATTTTGGTTTTCTCTTATTCTGCCATTATTATTAAAGGAATTACATAAAACATTTGTGTTTTCTAATCTTAGTTGTAAATTCTCATTTTCAAAAGTGATCATTTGATTTTTTAAAATAATTTTTCAGCATACCTTATTAATTTCTAACTATGGCTTTGATATAACCAAATACAGATTTCTAAAATAATCAAAAGAAAAAATATGTCAAGCAGATAGATATTTCTAGTGATTTCATGTTTTGTTAAGTGAGCTACATATTGAGTAACTATAATTGTAGCCTAACTATGTCATGGCATATCATAAGAGGGTATAGAAATTTTTTATGAAAATTAATGTGTAACTGATATTTATATTACTTTACAATGTTTTCAAATATTAGTGAAGTTTAAAGTTATTCATTTAAGAAGAGGCAATTAGGAAGGCAAATGTGACTGAAATAAGTATTAAGGTACCATAACAGAACCACATGGTTCAAATATCTTTTTCTAATCGATTTTCAATCCTAAATATTAAAACATGAGTTAGAAAAAAAATCCATCAAATATAATAGCCTTAAATATTATTTTTTCTCCTAGCAATATGAAAGTCGTCTTAATTAATTGTTTTTAATATGCTATCACTGTGAAGAATGATGAAACCATTTAGTTTATCACTTTCAGTTTTTATACTGGAATTTGAATAATATTGATTCTCTACTGTCTACCCAAGCCTTATATAAGTCTAAAAGAGGCAATAAAACTATAAGAGCATTTAGATTAGCGGATACTGATTTAGCAACCCCTCTCCTTTTATGTATTTTTACTATATTCATTTTCACTAAACCTGAAGGCAATACTCATGTTAACATTGTTATGGATTTTAGAAAATAGCTGTAACTAAATAATCAGTAGTTTTACTACATGTCAGATAGTCAATATTGGGGAAAAATCAAATAAAAAATACTTTTTATGTTTTAACTAATTACACTGATCATTTGAACAAAGTAAGGGTGATGTATTCCTGCCATCATACATTCTTATTTTTTTAATTCAAGTTAATATAGTCAGTGATATTATCATTTTGGCAAATACATACCTAATATTTTATATATAACATATGTTTATAAAACTAATCCATGTATATGGAGAAGAAAATGGCAACCCACTCCAGCAGTCTTGCCTGGAAAATCCCATGAACGAAAGAGCCTGGAAGGGCTATAGTCCATGGGGTCACAAAGAGTCAGTCATGACTGAGCAACTAACACACACACAATTGATGTATTACACGTGGAAGTAAGTTATCCTTATTAAATGATCATTTAATATTTCCTAGACTGTATAAGCAAAACAGGTGTCTGAGGAGGCCTTACAAATAGCTGTGAAAAGAGAAGTGAAAGGCAATGGACAAAAGGAGACATATACCCATTTGAATGCAGAGTTCCAAAGAATAGCAAGGAGAGAGAAGAAAGCCTTCCTCAGCAATCAAAGAAATAGAGGAAAACAATAGAATAGGAAAGACTAGAGATCTCTTCAAGAAAATTTGAGATACCAAGGGAACATTTCATACAAAGATGGGCTCAATAAAGGACAGAAATGGTATGGACCTAACAGAAACAGAAGATATTAGTAAGAGGTGGCAAGAATACACAGAAGAACTATACAAAAAAAGATCTTCCAGACCCAGATAGTCACAATGGTATGATCACTCACCTAGAGCCAGATATCCTGGAATGTGAAGTCAAGAGGGCCTGAGGAAGTGTCACTTATAACAAAGCTAAGAATTAAGGATTTAAAATTAAAATAAATAAATTAATTAATTAAATAAATAAACAACAACAAAAAAGAAAACAGTAAATGCTAGCTTTTGCAGAAAACAAAAACAAAAACAAAGCTAGTGGAGGTGATGGAATTCCAGTGGAGCTATTTCAAATCCTAAAAGATGCTGCTGTGAAAGTGTTGCACTCAATATGCCAACAAATTTGGAAAACTCAGCAGTGGCCACAGGACTGGAAAAGGTCAGTTTTCATTCCAATTCCACAGAGGCAATGCCAAAGAATGCTCAAACTACTGCACAATTGCACTCATCCTGCACGCTAGTAAATGTAATGCTCAAAATTTTCCAAGCTAGGCTTCAGCAATATGTGAACTGTGACCTTCCAGATGTTCAGGCTGGTTTTAGAAAAGGCAGAGGAACCAGAGATCAAATTGCCAATAGTCGCTGGATTATCGAAAAAGCAAGAGAGTTCCAAACACATCTATTTCTGCTTTATTGACTATTCCAAAGCCTTTGACTGTGTGGATCACAATAAACTATGGGACATTCTGAAAGAGATGGGAAAACCAGACCACCTGACCTGTTTCTTGAGAAACCTGTATGAAGATCAGGAAGCAATAGTTAGAACTGGATATGGATCAACAGACTGGTTCCAAACAGAAAAAGGAGTACATCAAGGCTGTCTATTGTCACCCTGCTTATTTAACTTATATGCAGAGTACATCATGAAAATTACTGTACTGGATGAAGCACAAACTGGAATCAAGATTGCCAGGAGAAAAAACAATAACCTCAGCTATGCAGATACCAACACCCTTATGGCAGAAAGTGAAGAAGAACTAGAGAGATCATGGTATCTGGTCCCATCACTTCATGGCAAATAGATGGGGATATAGTGGAAACAGTAGCAGACTTTCTGTTTTTGGGCTCCAGTATCACTGCAGATGGTGATTGCAGCCATGAAATTAAAAGAAGCTTACTCCTTAGAAGGAAAGTTATGACAACCTAGCCAGCATATTAAAAATAGAGACATTATTTTGTCAACAAAGGTCTGTCTAGTCAAGGCTATGGTTTTTCCAGTAGTCATGTATGGATGTGAGAGTTGGACTATAAAGAAAGCTGAGCACTGAGGAACTGATGCTTTTAAACTGTGGTGTTGGAGAAGACTCTTGAGAGTCCCTTGGACTGCAAGGAGATTCAACCAGTCCATCCTAAAGGAAATGAGTCCTGGGTTTTCATTGGAAGGACTGATGTTGAAGCTGAAACTCCAATATTTTGGCCACCTGATGCGGATAGCTGACTCATTTGAAAAGTCCCTGATGTTGGGAAAGATTGAAGGCAGGAGGAGAAGGGGATGACAGAGGATGAGATGGTTGGATGGCATCACCGACCCAATGGACATGAGTTTGGGTAGACTCCAGGAGTTGGAGATGGACAGGGAGGCCTGGCGTACTGCAGTCTATGGGGTCACAAAGAGTCGGACACAACTGAGTGACTGAACTGAGCTGAAGACTGTATAAGAGCATACAATATTTAAGTATCTTTGAAATTAGCTTATAAAGATAGTATATCAAAGTTAGATTGTCTTGAAGCATCCTGTTTCATTTTGTTTAAAGATTTGATACTAAATATTTCAGCTTTCCCTAGAAATAGTTTTATATTTTCAAATATAACTTGATTTCAGTTACTGCAATATAATTATTTTTATCTGAGGATATTGTTAATTTTGCATAGGAAGACTCATTAGTGACGATGAATATGTAATGCCATACCATAGAACACTTTCACTAGACAAAGTTGCTAAAGCCGTACAGAACAAACCTCCTAAGGAAAATTTGATATAGCTTTCCTGTGCTTTTCCAGACCTATTTTCAACACTGCTAAAAGGGGGGAAATTCAAGAAAGCACTGAAGAGGCCGCCTCACCAGACCCTGATGTTACTTCTCCTCTGGAGGTACATGCTGCAGCTCCATAGGTGCCAGGTTGGAAAAGTTTCTAGGAAAACAAAATGTTCATTAGTAACTTTTTTTAAGTAGAAACATTATTTTTCTATGAGACCCTGTCTTTTAGACACCAGAATTTAATATATTAAAAAGTCTGTATGTTTAGCTTTTTTTTAATATCAGTGAAAAACATCTGGCTTCTCAAAAGCATTTTTAAAATATAATGGTTCTAAAGCATGCAAAATAATCTATTTAGAAAATGCCATGGTTCCGTTTTATGCAAATTTTTAAAAAATCAAGCTGTTAACCATTCATTATAATGATAGAGTGTGAAGTTGAATTATTATAAAATTATGTATCAAATTTTTCAAGATTTTTACATATACTACATGAAAGGTAGTAGGTAGTTTCTATAATGCTGATTTTTCCTATACCTCAGGCTCAAGGAAAAACATATTATTGCTCTTGCTTTTAAATTAAAGTTTAAACATATGCAGTATTTATATAATGTTGCTAATTATGTATTACTGAAAAGACTCCAGGTCAGTGAGTTAGCAAAGTGACTTTAAAAGGACATTTTTTTCTTTCTAGGACTAATCGCAAAACCTATATTTTGGATTTTATAGACTTTAAAATTGCAGTGAATTTCCACTCAGAATATTGCAGTGGAAGTGAGAGTTGCTCGGTCATGCTCAACTCTTTGTGACTCCATGAACTGTACAGCCCATGGAATTCTCCAGGCCAGAACAGTGGAGTGGTTAGCCTTTCCCTTCTCCAGGGGATCTTCCCAACTCAGGGATCAAACCCAGATCTCCCACACTGTAGGCAGATTCTTCACCAGCTCAGCCACAAGGATTTGCAGTGTAAGAATTAAAGATTTTAAAATTTAAAAAAAATAATAAATAAAAAATAAAAAAATTTAAAAAATAAATAAATAAATAAAAATAAAAAATAAAAAAAAATAAAAAAAAGAAGTGACAATAATTCTGTGATTAGAAGTTGCACAAAATAAATATGAGTTAAATAATGCATTTTTTAATATAGTCAATATTTTTAAAGATATATTTGTCTAGTTGATCCCCGGATCAGAAAGATCCTCTGGAGAAAGAAATTGCAACCCATTCTGGTATTCTTGCCTGGAAAATTACATGGACAGAGGAGTCTGGAAGGCTACAGTTCATGGAGTTGCAAGGAGTCAGACACGCACACAATCAAAATATATAAATATGAAGAATGAAAAAAATTAACTATGGCTATAATTAAAGAACTGATAAATTAATTTTAAACAAAAATATCAAAGAAAAGCAATAGCTAATATTCCTGACATTTTAAAGTCTTTTTAAAAATTTTTATTTTATATTGGGATATAGTTTATGATGATGTTGTTAGTTTCAGGTATACAACAAAGTGTTTCAGTTATACATATGCATATGTCTATTCTTTTTCAAATTCTTTCCTAAATATGTTGCCCCAGAAT
Organism: Capra hircus; assembly: GCF_001704415.2. NCBI lineage: Eukaryota > Metazoa > Chordata > Mammalia > Artiodactyla > Bovidae > Capra > Capra hircus. Next base: position 39,931,156 of record NC_030808.1, read on the forward strand.
AGTGAGTAGAGTTCCCTGTATTATACAGCAGGGCCTATTGATTATCTGTTTTATATATAGTGGTATATATATGTTAATCCCCAATCCTAATATATCCCTCCACCCTGCCTTTCCCCTTTGGTAATGGTAAGTTTGTTTTCTGTATATGTGAGTGTGTTTCGGTTTTGTAAATAAGTCCATTTATATCATTTTTTAGGATTCCATTTGTAAGTGAGATCGTAGGAATTTTGTCTTTGTCTCACTTAATTTAATAACCTCTATGTCCATCCATGTTGCTGTGAATGGATTTACTTCATTCTTTTATTTTTAATTTTAAATTTATTTTTAATTGAAGGATTGTTTCTTTACAGAATTGTGTTGTTTTCTACCAAATATCAGCATGAATCGGCCATGAGTGTATATATGTCCCCTCCCTCTTGAAACTCCCTGCCCCCTCCCTTCCCATCCCACCCTCTAGGTTGTTATGGAGCCCCTCTTTGAGCTCCCTGAGCCATACAGCATATTTCATTCTTTTTCATGGCTGAGTGTTATTCCTGTATGTCTGGGTGTTTGTAGGTGTGTGTGTACCACACCTTCTAGATCTGTTCCTCTGTCGATGGGCAGTTAGGCCACTTCTGTGTCTTAGTTATTGTAAATAGCACCAAGACACTATTTTGGTGCATTTATCTTTTCAAATTATGGTTTTCTCCAGATGTATGCTCAGGAATGAGATTGCTGGATCATACGTTGTCTCAATATTTTGTGTTTTATGGAACCTCCATACTGTTCTCTATAATGGATGTCCCAATTTACCTCCCACCAACAGTCTGACATTTTAAATCTGAAACATTAAGTGCACAAAAAGGAAGAATTATCTATGCATGTATACAAGAGCTAGTGTTAAAAAAAATATTATCTACATGTCTATTATATTGTGAAACTTCTGAAGTTCTGGCTCTCTCTAATTGCTTACCACTGTTAACCTTTTAAGAGAAAAATCAGTGATCTATATATGATTAATAGCCTTTATGACACTTGCCTTGTATTATAATTATTGTTTCAAGAGAGTTTATTTTTCTTGTTATTATTTTTCTTTCACTAGCATTTTAGTGAAAACTCCTAGAGAGAAGTGATTATGTCTCAATATACCATTTAGATTTCTGTCTCTTATGAGATCTAATATGTTTTCACATTTTAATTCTTAGAAAGTTTGTTGATAGAACTAAGTGTACAAAGTTAGGCCTTAATAACAGTACTTGGCCAAAAATTGTGCTTTATTGACTTGTGTGAAAATAAGCCATCAGCTCCTAACATTTTTTGCCAATTCAAAACCATTTATGAGTCCATCTGCCTAGAGAATGTAAAGTAACTTTGGCAAATGTATGTGTCTACTCTCTCTTCTTACTGGCCAAAGACAATGCTGATTTGGACAGAATTATGATGGTGATCCAAAGCATACTATAAAATTCTAAGCTTTTCATACTTCATTGGCTATATACTCAATGAAACTGAAGTTCCAGTAATCATACTTATTTAAAAATAAAGTAAACAATGATTTAGGATTCTTTGTTTTTTATGAGACAAATATGGTTGTTTGAAGTTCTGTAGAATATAGTATGAATCAGAAAAAATGAAAAGAGATAAGGCAGCAATATTTAAGAGGAAAATGGGCCAATGAACAGAATTCCCAAACAGGTTGAGATATAGAAGAACCAATGCATTAACCGGTTAATGAGTGTATAACTTGATTAATATAATAAACATTATTTTAGTGAAAAAGAAAGGGTCTTAAATAGGTCAGCTTCAGGAGTTCATAGTGACAAATGAAGACAAGCAATAATTCTACAAATATCTGCTCCCAGTGAATGAAGTAGAACTCCAAAGAAGTTGTAAGAAAGAATTGCTGTCCCTTAGAAAGTCTGGCAATTAAGAGCTAATTTAGTTCAACCCTCTCGTGTGTCCCCTAAGATTATTTACATTTCTCAGTCAGTCAGTCAGTTCAACCCTTCACTTGTGTCTGACTCTTTGCGACCCCATGGACTGCAGCACATCATACCTCCCTGTCCATCACCAACTACCAGAGCTTGCTCAAACTCATGTTCATTGAGTCAGTGATGCCATCCAACCATTTCATCCTCTGTCTCCCCTTCTCTTCCCATCTTCAATCTTTCCTAACATCAGGGTCTTTTCAAATGAGTCAGTTCTTTGCATCAGGTAGCCAAAAGTATTGGAGCTTCAGCTTCAGCATCAGTCCTTCCAGAGAATATTCAAGGTTGATTTCCTTTAGGATGGATTGGTTGGATCCCTTTGCAGTCCAAGGGACTCTCCAGAGTCTTTTCCAACACCACAATTCAAAAGCATCAATTATTCGGTGCTCAGCTTTCTTGATTGTCCAAATCTCACATCCATACATCACTAATGGAAAAACCAATGCTTTGAATAGACAGACCTTTGTTAGCAAAGTAATGTCTCTGTTTTCACTATGCTGTCTAGGTTTGTTGTAGCTTTTCTTCCAAAGAGTAAGCGTCTTTCAATTTCATGGCTGCAGTCACCAACTGCAGTAATTTTGGAGCCCCAGAAAATAAAGTCTCTCACTGTTTCATTGTTTCCCCATCTACTTGCCATGAAGTGATGGAAGTGGATGCCATGATCATTTTTTGAATGTTGAGTTTTAAGCCAGCTTTGTCACTCTTCTCTTTCACTTCCATCAAGAGACACTTTAGTTCCTCTTCAGTTTCTGCCTTAAGGGTGTTGTCATCTGCATAGTGAGGTTATTGGTATTTCTCCTGGCAATCTTGATTTCAGCTTGTGCTTCATCCAGCCTGGCATTTTGCATGATGTGCTCTGCATATAAGTTAAATAAGCAGATGACAATATACAGCCTTGATGTACTCCTTTCCCAATTTAGAACTGGTCTGTCGTTCCATATCCAGTTCTAACTATTGCTTCTTGATCTCCATACAGATTTCTCAGGAGGCAGGTCAGGTGGTCTGATATTCCCATCTCTTGAAGAATTTTCCACAGTTTGTTGTGATCCACAACAGTCAAAGGCTTTGGTGTTGTCGATAAAGCAGAAGTACATGTTTTTCTGGAACTACGTTGGTTTTTCTGTCATCCAGTGGATATTGGCAATTTGATCTCTGATTCCTCTGGCTTTTCTAAATCCATCTTGAACATCTGGAAGTTCACAGTTCGCATACTGTTGAAGCCAGGCTTGGATAATTTTGAGCATTACTTTGCTAATGTGTGAGATGAGTGCATTTGTGGAGAAGCATGAACCTTCTTTGGCATTGCCTTTCTTTGGGATTGGAATGAAGACTGAACTTTTCCTGTGGCCACTGCTTAGTTTTCCACATTTGCTGGCATCAAATGCAATATTTTCACAGCATCATCTTTTAGGATTTGAAATAACTCAACTGGAATTCCATCACCTCTACTATCTTTGTTCTTAGTGATGTTCTGAAGGCTCACTTGACTTCACACTTCAGGATGTCTGGCTCTAGGTGAGTAATCACACTATCATGATTTTCTGGCTCATGAAGATCTTTTTTATATTATATAGTTCTGTATGTTCTTGCCACCTCTTCTTAATTTCTTCTTCCGTTAAGTCCATAACATTTCTGTCCTTTATTGTGCCCATCTTTGCATGAAATGTTCCCCTGATATCTCCAATTTTCTTGAGGATATCTCTAGTCTTTCCCATTCTATCCTTTTTTTACATCTCTATGAGTGTGTATATATATATATACACTCAAACAGATATTTGTGTGTATATATATCTGTGTATATATACATATATCTGTACATAAACATAATAATATTAAAAATTGAAAGATGAACTAGCTTCCTTCATTTCCCTAGAGAAGAAACTGTAAAAATTAAACTATTAAAAATGGAAAGACCTAAGGAAAATTTATTTAAGATTTTAGAAATTATGATTGAAATATAAGAAAGATGAGTTTTCCTGCTCCTGGTTTGTAGTTTCTGATATTAAGAATGTTATTCCAACACATCATCAAATATGCTGTAGTATGTTAATCTCTGTGCAACTGTTATACATTTTTCTATATAATTCTTTGAAATATTATCTGTATATTTTCTCCCTTTACTCTCCACGAAAGAAGTGTCTTTACTCCCTATCTTTTCCCACAAAACCACTCTAGTTAGAGTTTGGTCCAGCTGCTCCACCAGAGTAACTCAAGATTACCTGTAATCTAGAAGTCAGTTTTCAACCTTCAGCTTATTTGATTTATGAACAACACTTATTCCCTTACTGAATATAACTACTTTTTGTGGAAACAACTGTATCATTTGGCTTCCATAACATCACATTTTTTTCTTTTCCGTTTTTTTTTTTTTTTCCTGGTTCTCATCCAGGGATCAATAATTTGGCTTATATTGTCATTTATTCTCCATATAGTCTTATTCAGTCTCAGGACTTTAAAAATCTCAGGACTTTAAATATGTTAATGACTCCTGAATTTGTTTTTCAGCCTGGTCTTCTCTGAACTCAGACTTCTATATATCCAGAATTATACCTGTTCAACTTAGAGTTCTGTCAGAAATCTTACATAATACCTCCAAATCTAAAATCCTTATCTACTTACTTCTTTGATAGTCATCATCATTTAATAAAAGAGAAACTCTAATATCCCAGTATTTCTAGACAAAAAATTGAATTTATATTTGACTTCACTTTTTCTCAAACTTTAAACAGCAAATTTCTATAGCTTTACCTTAAAAATATATTCAAAATTTGATCATATTTAACACTATTTTTGCAACCACTTTGGTCTGTAATACCACCATCTTTACCCAGTTAATATACTAGCCTCCTTAGATTTTCTGATTCCATACTTACCATCCCAATATCTTATTTAACATTTTAGATCTCTAATGTGTAATATTACAGCAGAATTGATGGGTTTCTTGAAATGAAGTTATCTTCACTCACGCTGCAATGTCAGAATTATACCTATGGGAAAATTGAACAAGCAGCTAACTCACTTATATATCACCAAGGCTAACAAAGTTTGTGTAAGATGAACCTGGGCAAACTTTGGGAGATGATGAGGGACAGGGACAGGGAGACCTGGTGTGTTGCAATCCATGAGGTCACAAAGAGTCAGACATAACTGGCTGACTGAACAACAACAAGCCAGATATTGCAGTTATGACAGGTTCCTAAATTATTCTTATGAGGTGAAGTGAATGAAAGTCACTCAGTCGTGTCTGACTCTTTGCGACCCCATGGACTATACAGTCCATGGAATTCTCCAGGCCAGAATGCAGGAGTGGGTAGCTGTTTTCTTCTCCAGGGAATCTTCCCAACCCAGGGATGGAATCCAGATGTCCTGCATTGCAGGCAGATTCTTTACAAGTTGAGCCACAAGGGAAGCCAAGTAGCACATATTCCTGCTGCTGCTGCTGCTAAGTCACTTCAGTCGTGTGCAACTCTGTGCGACCCCATAGATGGCAGCCCACCAGGCTCCCCCATCCCTGGGATTCTCCAGGCAAGAGTACTGGAGTGGGTTGCCATTGCCTTCTCCAATGCATGAAAGTGAAAAGTGAAAGTGAAGTCGCTCAGTCGTGTCCAACTCTTAGCAACCCCATGGACTATAGCCTACCAGGCTCCTCCATCCATGGGATTTTCCAGGCAAGAGTACTGGAGTGGGGTGCCATTGCCTTCTCCAGCACATATTCCTAGCCTCCCCAAATAAAAGTATACACCTTTATAAGTGACTAAGTGAAGTCGCTCAGTCATGTCCGACTCTTTGCGACTCCGTGAACTGTAGCCTACCAGCCTCCTCCATCCATGGGATTCTCCAGGCAAGAGTACTGAGGTAGGTTGCCACTTCCTTCTCCATACACCTTTATGAATGAATTCAAAAAATTTTTGAATATATTTTTAAGGTGTATGAATGAATACATATATATGTATATATGTATGCATTCATGTATGAATACATATATGCTATATGAGTGTGTATACACACTCATGCATATATACACACACACACACACACACATACACTCAAGCTCAGTTGTTAAAAAATCCGCCTATAATGCCAGAGACCTGGATTCCATCACTGGGTTGGGAAGATCCCTTGGAGAAGGGAAAGGCTACCCACTACAGTATTCTGGCCTAGAGAACTCTATACAGTCCATGGGGTTGCAAAGAGTCGGATGCAACTGAGTGACTTTCACTTTCATTTCTTGCCTCCCAAAGTAAAAGTGTACACTGTATGACTTTAGTCAGATCAGTTAGCACTTATATAGAGAGATATAGATATAGTTTCCTCATCTATAAAATAATAATATTATGTACTTTATAGATTTTTTGAGTGCTAAGTAAAAAATTATATAAATCAATTAGTGCAGGACCTACCTACCTACTAGAGATTCTCTTATTTTCTATTTCCTAGTTTGGCTCACACTGCTCAATCCCTAATCCAAATGCTGATTCTATGGCTAGTATGTGAAGCCTAGGACATGTTAGAAAAGAGGTAGTTGCTAATGAGCCTGGAACCCCATGGTACCCTGTGCACAAGTTTGGTATTCTCTTTACTGCTCTCACCCTCAGACAGGGGCTGAGGCTTTTTCTCAGTTGGAATATATTAGTTAATGGAAAAAATGGCTGTATAATTGGATTCTTAAAACTGAAACAACTGAACAATGGAAGTTGAACAGAAACAGCTAATCATTGTTGTCAGTCATGACCAGCTCTTTGTGAATCTATGGACTCTCGCCTGCCAAGCTCCTCTGTCTGTGGGATTCTCCAGGCAAGAATACTGGAGTAGGTTGCCATGCCCTCCTTCATAGGATCTTGTGGATCCAGGTATCAAACCTGAACCTCCTATGTCTTTGTCATTGGCCAGCAGATTCTTTCCCACTAGTGCCACCTGGGAAACCCCAATTGGATTCTTAAAATTGAAACAACTGTACAATGGAAGTTGAATGGAAACAGCTAGTCATCATTATTCAAGAGAGAGAATCTTCAAAAGACACCCTTACTGCTTAATAACTAATTATTTGTCAACTTTTAAGTCTCCTGATTCTATGAAATAATTTTGAATATTAATGCTTTAGTATATATATATATATATATATATATATATATATATCTCCAAGTTTACCTTTATTCATTTTCCATTAGTTTATATATCTATATTGCTATACACATCATAATTTCCATTTTCCATGGTTATATATTAATTTCCTACCAGTATCTATGATGTCTAGCTAGTCTTTCATTATTAAACATTAAAATATTTGGAACTGGAGTTAGTATTTTGAAAGAGAGGGTGCTGCCTAATTATAATTTTCTTATGATTTAACCCACATTTATTTTTTCTTCTTTTACTATTCCTTAGTTATGAAATATATTTTATGTTGACTTCCTGGGCATTTTTTTTTGTTAAGAATGATAGTCACTGTTTTGTTAGTGACATTATGACATTGAAAAAATTTATTTTTTCTTTAATTGCTTTAGTATTTCAAATCTCATTTGTCTCAGTTGTACAACTTACTGATTATCAATTTTTAAAGTTTAAACTTCATTTATGGTTAGTACAAGATATTGGCTATATTCCTTTTGTTGTAAAATACATCCTTATAGCTTCTCTTAAACACAGTACTTTGTATACTTTAATCCCCTACCCTGAATTACTCCTCCGTTGTGTGTATATGCCACCTTTATTTATCAATTCAACTATAGATGAACACAGGTTGGCAATTGTAAATAATGGTCTTGGAACATTGGGATGTATGTATCTTTTTGAATTAGTGTTTTTGTTTTCTTTAGAAGCTTACCCAGAAGTAGAATTGTTGGGTTATAAGGTAGTTTTATGTTTAGTTTTTTGAGAAATCTCTGTACTGTTTTCCACACTGGCTGTACTAATTTATATTCTCACCAACAGTGTACAATGGTTCCCTTTTCTCATATCCTTGCCAACAATTGTTATTTGCATTATTTTTAATGATAGATATTCTGACGTGTGAGGTGACATCTCACTGTTGTATTAATTTGCATTTCTCTGAGAATTAATGCTGTTGAGCACCTTTTCATGTGCTTGTTGGACATCTGCATGTCCTCTTTGCACAAATGTTTTTCTGGTCTTCTGCTCATTTTTTTTAAATTGGATTTTTTTTGTGTGATGTTGAGTTGTATGAACTGTTCTTATATTTTGAATAATAACCTCTTATCAGTATTCATAACTCAACATTCAGAAACTAAGATCATAGCATCCAGTCCCATCACTTCATGGCAAATAGATGGGGAAACCATGGAAACAGTGACAGATTTATATTTTTGGGCTGCAGAATCACTGCAGATGGTGATTGCAGCCATGAAATTAAAAGACGCTTGCTCCTTGGAAGAAAAGCTCAGGATGGAGAACACGTGTATACCTGTGGTGGATTCATGTTGATGTATGGTAAAACCAATAGAATATTATAAAGTAATTAACCTCCAATTAAAATAAGTAAATTTATATATTAAAAAAATAAAAGCCACAGTCATCAAGAGAGTATGGTACTGGCACAAAGACAGAAATATATATCAATGGAACAAAATAGAAAGCCCAGAGATAAATCCACACACCTATGGACACCTTATCTTCGACAAAGGAGACAAGCATATACAAATGGATTAAAGACAATCTCCTTAACAAGTGGTGCTGGGAAAACTGGTCAACCACTTGTAAAAGAATGAAACTAGAACACTTTCTAACACTATACACTAAAATAAACTCAAAATGGATTAAAGATCCAAACATAAGACCAGAAACTATAGAACTCCTAGAAGAGAACATAGGCAAAACACTCTCCAACATAAATCATAGTAGAATCCTCTATGACCCACCTCCAAGAATACTGGAAATAAGAGCAAAAATAAACAAATGGGATCCAATTAAAATGAAAAGCTTCTGCACAACAAAGGAAACTATAAGCAACATGAAAAGATAGCCTTTGGAATGGGAGAAAATAATAGCAAATGAAGCAACTGACAAACAACTAATCTCAAAAATATACAAGCAACTCCTGCAGCTCAATTCCAGAAAAATAAATGACCCAATCAAAAAATGGGCCAAAGAACTAAACAGACATTTCTCCAAAGAAGACATACAGATGGCTAACAAACACATGAAAAGATGCTCAACATCACTCATTATCAGAGAAATGCAAATCAAAACCACAATGAGGTACCATTTCACACCAGTCAGAATGGCTGCAATCCAAAAGTCTGCAAGCAATAAATGCTGGAGAGGGTGTGGAGAAAAGGGAACCCTCTTACACTGTTGGTGGGAATGCAAGCTAGTACAGCCACTATGGAGAACAGTGTGGAGATTCCTTAAAAAATCGCAAATAGAACTGCCTTATGACCCAGCAATCCCACTGCTGCGCATACACACCGAGGAAACCAGAACTGAAAGAGACACATGTACCCCAATGTTCATCACAGTGCTGTTTATAATAGCCAGGACATGGAAGCAACCTAGATGGAGCAGATGAATGGATAAGAAAGTCATGGTACATATACACACTGGAGTATTACTCAGCCATTAAAAATACATTTGAATCAGTTCTAATGAAGCCTATTATACAGAGTGAAGTAAGCCAGAAAGAAAAACACCAGTACAGTATACTAACACATATATATGGAATTTAGAAAGATGGTAATGATAACCCTGTATGCGAGATAGCAAAAGAGACACAGATGTATAGAACAGTCTTTTGGACTCTGTGGGAGAGGGAGAGGGAGAGGGTGGGATGATTTGGGAGAATGGCATTGAAACATGTATAATATCAAATAAGAAACAAATCACCAGTCTAGGTTCGATGCAGGATACAGGATGCTTGGGGCTGGTGCACTGGGATGACCCAGAGAGATGTTATGGGGAAGGAGGTGGGATGGGGGTTCAGGATGGGGAACATATGTACACCCGTGGTGGATTCATGTTGATGTATGGCAAAACCAATACAGTATTGTAAAGTAAAATAAAATAAAATCTGAAAAAAAAGGAAAAGAATAATCAAATGACAAAAAAAAAAAAAGAAAAGTTATGGCCAACCTAGACAGCATATTGAAAAGCTGAGACATTTCTTTGCCCACAATGGCCCACCTAGTCAAAGCTATGGTTTTTCCAGTAGTCATGTATGGATATGAGAGTTGGACTATAAAGAAAGCTGAGTGCCAAAGAATTGATGCTTTTGAACTGTGGTGTTGGAAGAGGCTCTTGAGAGTCCCTTGGACATCAAAGAGATCCACCCAGTTCATTCTAAATGAAATCAGTCCTGAATATTAATTGGAAGGACTGATGCTAAAGCTGAAACTCTAATACTTTGGCCACCTGATGTGAAGAGCTGACTCATTTGAAAAGACCCTGATGCTGGGAAAGATTGAAGGCAGGAGAAAAAGTGGACAACAGAGGATCAGATGGTTGGATGGCATCACCAACTCAATGGACATGAATTGAGTATGCTCCAAGAGTTGGTGATGGACAGAGAAGCCTGGCATGCTGCAGTCCATGGGGTCGCAAAGAGTCAGACATGACTGATCGACTTAACTGAACTGATCTGAACCTCTTATCAGTTATATCATTTACAAACATTTTCTCCCATTTTGTAGATTGTTTTTTGTTTGTTTGTTTGCTGATGGTTTCCTTTGCTATGCAAAACCTTTTAAAACTTTTGTTTTTATTTCAATTTATATATTTTCAGTTGGAGGATAATTGCTTGACAATATTGTGTTGATTTCTGCCCTTTATCATCATTAATCATCCATAGGTGTACGTATACCCCCTACCTTGTGAGCCACCCTCCTACCTCGCACACCATTGCAACTTAATTGGTCCCCTTTATTTATTTTCTGGTTTTACTTTTTGCTTTAGGAGTTAGATCCAAAAACATTTTGCTATTTTTTATGTCAATATTTTTCTGTAGGGGGTTTGGTTTCAATCCATCTTGAGTTTATTTTTGTATATGATACTAGAGAATGTTCTAATTTCATTCTTTTTTTCTTTTTTTCTTTTTTGATGGTATCATTTTTTTTTTTTTTATTTTACATGTAGCTATCCAGTTTTTCCTGAACAGGTTATTGTGGAGAATGTCTTTTCTCCATTGTATGTTCTTGCCAGCTTTGTTGTTGATTAACTTATCATAAGTATGCGGGTTTATTTCTGGGCTCTCTATTTGTGTGTTTGTTTTTGTACAATTACCGTAGTCTTTTGATTACTCCAGCTTTATAGTATAGTCTGAAGTCAGAGAATGTGATTCCTCCAGGTTAGTTCTTCTTTCTCAAGATGGCTTTAGCTATTCAGGGTCTTTTGGGTATATATACACATTTTAAAATTATTTCTTCTAGTTTTATGAAAAATGCCTTTGGTATTTTGATAGAGATTGCATTGAATCTATAGATTGCCTTGGTTAGTGTGGTCTGTATTAGTGCTCTCAGCCCATGAAAATGATCTTTTAACCTCTCACTTCATTTAATTCTTTGATCTTCTCTGCCTTATCTCGTATTAGTAATGTAAATAAATCAAAATAAGCACTTTAGCTTGATTTTGTTTTACTGAAGATTTATAAAATACTTTTTAATAAACTGCATGCATGCTCAATTGTGTCTGACTTTGTGACTCCATGGACTGTAGCCCACCAGGCTCCTCTGTCCATGGAATTTTCCAGGCAAAATAATGGAGGGGGCTGCCATTTCCTACTCCAGGTGAGCTCCCTGACCCAATGCTTGAACCTGTGACTGACTCCTACATTGGCAGACAGATTCTTTACTGCTGCACCACCTTGGAAGCTAACTACTCAAGTATTGATTTCTAATTTCTCCTAGTAAAGAGGCACATAATTCTTTGTTGACATAATTAATAGGATAATGACAATTGAGTATTATGATATAAGGGAGTATACATTTTATATCTCATCATAATTATCATAGTTGTTTACATTATATTTTATAGTTTATGAAAAACTTCATTTATGGAAATATAACATCCTCATATCTAACCTCTGATGTTCTTTGTTTTATGTTCTTTATTTTATAGATATAGGACTTGAGGATGAGATAAGTTTAAGTAACTAATTCTAACTTACTCAAATTAACATTTTGAAGCAGTGGGGTAAAAATCACATTTTTTGATTGAATTTTCCAGGTTATATCTCACATGTTATTTACTGGACAGAAAATAATGCACTCACTGCATTATAAATGCAAACTTGGCATTATAGTCCATTAATTTAGAACAATTCAAAGAAAGAAGGGATGTCTATGACCTTGGATAGTTGTAAATGTAGCATGGTTTCTAGCAGGAAGAAAGATAGGAATTAGAGAGAAGAGTTACTTACTTTTGTTTTTCAGCAACCTAGAAGCTGTGGTTTACTTGGTTTGATCTCAGCTGTGGTTTACTTGGTTTACTTACTACTTGGAAGGTGGGTAGGCCTAATTCTGACAGCCAGGGCTCTTGGGCAGCATGATTCTTTCTTATCACCGAAGCTGGGTACTTGTCTTATTGCTTCACTCTGCACTGGGACTAAATGATCATCATTTAGCATCCCCCAAAACACCTATCCAGGCAAGAGGATGAGCTAGCTGTCGTCTGAGCGGTCTGTTTAATGGTATGATAAGTGCCAGTGATCATGGTGACTGTCACATAATAGATATGTTTTCTAAACTTACTATTGCTCAGGCTCAGGGTCAGTATTTGAATTCAAGATTTTCTGGATTTTTCTGTAGCCTGTATTATTCCACCATACCATGTAACTTAGGTTTACTATACTTTCTTATATGCCAATAAAATATTTTATTTTTATATGAAAAAAAGTGTTTGGAAATTAAATTTACTATTTATATTATTAAAAAATAAATATTTATGTTTCTAAGTATTAAATCATTATTTATTGAGAAATTGTATTTGGAAGTTCATTTGTTATTTATATTATTTGAAATTACAAGTCAATTATCAGAACTATATTCTACATTTATTTTTAAATGCGCATATATGTTATCATCTCTTCTTTCTTTCAGTGAGGAAGAGATTTTAAAATTGCTATAAAATTACAGAAATAATACAGACTAGCAATAAAATACTTGAATTATTCCAGAGTCCATGAAGTAAAAAGTGAGTTTCTAGCTCTGCTTCCTTTCTAGAGTTAATTGCTACTGAAACTTTGTATCTGTCTTTGCATTCCTTTTTTTAATAGAAATATCCAATTCTACACATTTTTATGCAGATTTCTTTTATCACATTTGACAGCATATCATGGACAACCTTGTATATCAGCATGTTGAACAATCTCATGCTTTCCATTTCCTCTTTTATGTGCCATATCCAATTTAGCAAGTCCTATCAGATCAACCTGAAAATGTATCTAGAATCATTACACTTACTGCAGCTCTCCTATTCCAGGATTTATCTCCTCTTACTTGGACTGTTTCAGTAGCATCTTAACTGATGATTCTTCCTCACTTGCCTTTTGCAGCTTGTTATCCAGAGAGTGGCAAGAATGACCCACTTAAAATATAAGCCAGATATTGTCACTCCTCACAAAGCCTTCCAGTCATTTGAAGTCTTAAGAGTAAAAGCCAGACTCCTCAGTATAGGCTGCTTGAGTCTTAGTGATCTTTGCTTCTTAGCTATCTTTTTGAACTCATTTCTTACCACTCCCACCCTTGCACACTGAACTCCAGACACACTGGCCCCTTGCTGTTTCTCACATAAGCTGTGCTTGTTCCCGCTTCATGCCCTTTGATATATTTATACTTCTTTTAATGCTTTTCTCCCAGACATTTCCTTGTCTTGCCCCCTCAGTTAAGTTTCAAATATCACTTGATTATTTCTTATAAAATAAGTCCCTCAATCACTCACAACTCCTTTACCTTATCTCACCTAAAAGTCCCTCAATCACTGACAACTCACTTACCTTATCTCACCTTATTTTTCTCTATAGTACTTTTTACCACTGATATTTTGTTTATTTCTTTTAAAACATTTTCTTTAAAACAAGCTGTCAGCTAATAAACATTCCATGAAAACAGAAAATTTGTCTTACATTTTCACTGATTTGTACCTAAATAGAACACTGTGTGGCACATAACATGTTCTTAATAAATGTTTGTTGAATGAATTATTGAATAATTTGAATGATTAATGAACTACATTAACAGGTATAATGCATTCTAAAGTATACTACTACTACTAAGTCACTTCAGTCGTGTCCAACTCTGTGCTACCCCATAGACGGCAGCCCACCAGGCTCCCCAATCCCTGGGATTCTCCAGGCAAGAACACTGGAGTGGGTTGCCATTTCCTTCTCCAATGCATGTAAGTAAAAAGTGAAAGTGAAGTCGCTCAGTCATGTCCAACTGTTAGCGACCCCATGGACTGCAGCCTACCAGGCTCCTCCATCCATGGGATTTTCCAGGCAAGAGTACTGGAGAGGGGTGCCATTGCCTTCTCTGTTCTAAAGTATGAGTTCAGTTCAGTTCAGTCGCTCAGTCGTGTCCGACCCTTTGCGACTCCATGAATCGCAGCACTCCAGGCCTCCCTGTCAATTACCAACTCCCAGAGTTCACCCAGACTCGCGTCCATCGAGTCAGTGATGCTATCCAGCCATCTCATCCTCTGTCGTCCCCTTCTCCTCCTGCCCCTAATCCCTCCCAGCATCAAAGTCTTTTCCAATGAGTCAACTCTTCGCATGAGGTGGCCAAAGTACTGGAGTTTCAGCTTTAGCATCATTCCTTCCAAAGAAATCACAGGGCTGATCTCCTTCAGAATGGACTGGTTGGATCTCCTTGCAGTCCAAGGGACTCTCAAGAGTCTTCTCCAACAGCACAGTTCAAAAGCATCAATTCTTCAGTGCTCAGCCTTCTTCACAGTCCAGCTCTTGCATCCATACATGACCACTGGAAAAACCATAGCCTTGACTAGACGGACCTTAGTCAGCAAAGTAATGTCTCTGCTTTTGAATATACTATCTAGGTTGGTCATACTTTTCTTCTAAGGAGTAAGCGTCTTTTAATTTCATGCCTGCAATCACCATCTGCAGTGATTTTGGAGCCCCCCAAAATAAAGTCTGACACTGTTTCCACTGTTTCCCCATCTATTTCCCATGAAGTGATGGGACCGGATGCCATGATCTTCGTTTTCTGAATGTTGATCTTTAAGCCGACTTTTTCACTCTTGTCTTTCACTTTCATCAAGAGGCTTTTTAGTTCCTCTTCAGTTTCTGCCATAAGGGTGGTGTCATCTGCATATCTGAGGTTATTGATATTTTTCCCGGCAATCTTGATTCCAGCTTGTGTTTCTTCCAGTCCAGCATTTCTCATGATGTACTCTGCATATAAGTTAAATAAGCAGGGTGACAATAGACAGCCTTGACGTACTTCTTTTCCTATTTGAAACCAGTCTGTTGTTCCATGTCCAGTTCTAACTGTTGCTTCCTGGCCTGCATACAGATTTCTCAAGAGGCAGGTCAGATGGTAGTTCTATCTCATTCAGAATTTTCCACAGTTTATTGTGATCCACACAGTCAAAGGCTTTGGCATAGTCAATAAAGCAGAAATAGATGTTTTTCTGGAACTCTCTTGCTTTTTCCATGATCCTATGGATGTTGGCAATTTGATCTCTGGTTCCTCTGCCTTTTCTAAAACCAGCTTGAACATCAGGAAGTTCACAGTTCACGTATTGCTGAAGCCTGGCTTGGAGAATTTTGAGCATTACTTTACTATTGTGTGAGATGAGTGCAATTGTGCGGTAGTTTGAGTATTCTTTGGCATTGCCTTTCTTTGGGATTGAAATGAAAACTGACCTTTTCTAGTCCTGTGGGCACTGCTGAGTTTTCCAAATTTGTTGGCATATTGAGTGTAGCACTTTCACAGCATCATCTTTCAGGATTTGAAATAGCTCACCTAGAATTCCATCACCTCCACTAGCTTTGTTCATAGTGATGCTTTCTAAGGCCCATTTGACTTCACATTCCAGGATGTGTGTCTCTAGATGAGTGATCACACCATCGTGATTATCTGGGTTGTGAAGATCTTTTCTGTACAGTTCTTCTGTGTATTCTTGCCATCTCTTCTTACGTATAGATCAGCTCTAATTTATCCACTGACCTATTGTAGATATTTCAGTTCAGTTCAGTCACTCATTCATGTCCGACTCTTTGTGACCCCATGGACTGAAGCAGACCAGGCCTCCCTGTCCATTACCACCTCCCAGAATCTACCCAAACCCATGTCCATTGAGTTGGTGATGCCATCAACCATCTCATCATCTGTTGTCCCTTTCTCCTCCTGCCTTCAATCTTTCCCAGCCTCAGGGTCTTTTTCAATTAGTCAGTTCTTCGCATCAGGTGGCCAAAAATATTGGAGTTTCAGCTTTAACATCGGTTCTTCCAGTGGGTATTCAGGACTGATTTCCTTTAGTATATTTCATGTTTCTCTAATTTTTCATTACCAGAAGAATTGCTTAGTAAACATTCTTGTGCTATATTTCTGTAGACATGTTTCTAAAAGAACAAATACTGTATCAACCAGAATACATTTCCAATTTGATATGTTATCGAAGAGTTGGACACGACTGAGCGACTTCACTTTCACTTTTCACCTTCATGCATTGGAGAAGGAAATGGCAACCCACTCCAGTGTTCTTGCCTGGAGAATCCCAGGGATGGGGGAGCCTGGTGGGCTGCCATCTATGGGGTCACACAAAGTCAGACATGACTGAAGCAACTTAGCAGCAGCAGCAAGATACCCTAAAATTTTGTATCCTCTGTATGTTTCCAATACTGCATGTTTTTATACATAGAAGTGCTATATCTCTTACATTTATTCAGGTCTTCATGTATTTTAATGAATTTAATCGTACATGTGAATAGACTTGATATTTATTTGTATATCTATATAAAAAGCATTTAAGATATTCGGTAATGCATACTTTCCAAGGAAGCAGCAGTAAAACACTTTAGGTATATGAAGAATTCCCGCTATTGCTGTGAAAGTTAGAGTAGGTCACAGGATTCCCAGTCTTTTTTAAGCTCATTTTTGGTAAATTTCAAGATTAATGTCAGAAAGGAGTATATGAATTGAAATATATTATGATGATGCATCTATAGAAGCAGACAGAAACTTTTAAATTAGGGTCAAGGTTGGTGCTTTTTACTGAGTGATCTTTATTTTAACCTTCACAGACAGAATTCAATGATTGAAAAAGATATATAATGAAAACCACTCATTTTATTATCCATGTCAGTGGATCTTTTATTTCCCACCTTCTCACCCATCACCCTAACTACTTTTTAGATGAATGTATTTTAATTTAAAAAAATTTAAATTATTGCAAGTAAGAGCAAATATAAACTGGTTTGTGTGGTATGAAGAATGCTTTGCAGAAGCCAGCTGAAGAATCTTTTGCTGATAGCTGTGAGGAATAAAAAATATTTAAAACAATTGCCTTTTTATATTACATTAATCAATATTCAGGGCTTCCCTGGTGGCTCAGAGGTTAAAGCATCTTCCTGGAATGCAGGAGACCTGGGTTCGATCCCTGGGTTGGGAAGATCCCCTGGAGAAGGAAATGGCAACCCACTCCAGTACTCTTGCCTGGAGAATCCCATGGAGGGAGGAGCCTGGTAGGCTATGGTCCATGGGGTTGCAAAGAGTCAGACACGACTGAGCGACTTCATTTTCTTTCACTTTCACTTTCAATCAATATTCAGCGGAAAATTCAGTAATAAGTATGCCCTCTGTGTTCCTGGACAAATGTTTCAACAGGTCAGTGTCAAAAGGTTGCTAAATGGAAAAACATTTGATGCTGTAAAAATAACATGAAAAAAATTTAGAACATTATTCAGTAGATATGAATCTCATTACAGGTGTCTTTGTAAGCTATTCACACAGAGAAGTGGTTTACAGATTGGTAATTAGAAAAATATTATTCCTTTGCATTCTCCCCTGTCTAGAAAGGTTAATGAGAAACTGCTAATGAGTTACTTAGGTGATAGTAACTAATCCTGATGAGTGAATCAGAAAGTTTAAGGATATCTAGATAGCTATGACCCACTGAACTAACTGGACTGTTCCTAACCCAGCATAATTCAAATGGATGCAAAAGCTTATCCAAAGGTGGAAAACACTTTTAAGGTTCTCTGAGGAAATCTAATGGACTCTGTTGGTATTTTCATTCCTCTGTTGAATGTCATGCCTATGGAATGAAACAAAGATATATGAAGTAAACAACAGGTTACAGAGGTTAGAATTCCATAAAGAAAGGTTCCTGGAAGCTAGAAGATATATTTTACAAAGACCTGAATGAATTAACTTGTCAGGAAAATTAAACATTAAAATAAAGGGGGAAGGGAGTTGTCCAGATAATACCACAAACCTAGTACAGTAGAGAGACTAGAAGGTATAGAAAATTTGATTCACAGTGATGAGAAAAATAAAAATTTAATGAAGTAGAATATTTATGGACTTAGCTTCTGTAAATTGAACAGAGCAAGGATAATGTTCAGAGTGATTTAGAAAATAACAAGAAGTCTTTTAAAGGAATTTGTGTAAGAGCAGTATGATGGCATTGGTGGGTCAAAATTTAGAACCCAAACTGAAGGGCAATTTATGAAGTTGAAGAGTATTTGGAGAATATTTGGAATAAAGGAGAAAAAGTAGTTTTTGACACTGTTGGATGACTAAGGACATTATTGTATTTTTTAGAGGTTCTCAATTTAATTTTGAAAATGTAAATCAAATTAAGATCTGAAATGGGGCCTCTAAATATCTGGAAATTTCATATATGCAGAAATATGTTTTACTTTAATGAAACTTTTCTATTTCACAATGTAAATAATTTGTAATTAGGAATATATTAGACATTTGAGAACCTTATAATTGCAAAGAATAATAGAAGTTATTAAATTTCAATCACTTACAATTACTGTCAATAGAGCACTGAATGGAATTGTGAAAATAGTGCAATCCTTGGGAGTAAGTAACCAAGTTACATTAGAATTCTCATTAGTTGAGTAAAATAAGGTGGCTGAAAAAAGTAATAATTTAGTTATCTTAATTTTTATTTAACTTAGGGAGATCTATAATGATCTAACTGGAATCTACCCCAAAACTGAACTAGTAGATCACAAGTAGAGATAATAGTAAAGCTATGCCTCATAGCAGCAGGTTCAAGAGAGTATGAAATCTCAGCAGTGGGAATTTATGGGTCTGTATTCTGTTGTTTTCCAATAATGTGTCTCAAATGCTCATTGAATATTGGGCTCTTTCTTCATTATCTACTATCATGTTTCCCCTAAGAAATTTTCATTTCTGCTGTTTGCTGATTCTCTGACTTGGGAAGTGGATAACTTTTAAAGTGACCCAACTTCCGTAAGATTTAGTCATCCTTATATGTAAAATGTGGATAATATTATATACCTTATAGATTTTTGTGAGGACTGAAGGTGGTTTGCGTGTGAAGTCTTAACACAGTTAACACAGTGGTTATACTCATTCAAGAAGTACTATTAATAATATTGATCAGTACTTTAATATTGGTGAGAAATGCTGGACTGGAAGAAACACAAGCTGGAATCAAGATTGCCAGGAGAAATATCAATAACCTTAGATATGCAGACAACACCACCCTTATGGCAGAAAGTGAAGAGGAGCTAAAAAGCCTCCTGATGAAAGTGAAAGAGGAAAGCGAGAAAGTTGGCCTAAAGCTCAACATTCAGAAAACGAAGATCATGGCATCCGGTCCCATCACTTCATGGGAAATAGATGGGTAAACAGTGGAAACAGTGTCAGACTTTATCTTTTTGGGCTCCAAAATCACTGCAGATGGTGACTGCAGCCAAGAAATTAAAAGATGCTTACTCCTTGGAAGAAAAGTTATGAGCAACCTAGATAGTATATTCAAAAGCAGAGACATTACTTTGCCGAATAAGGTCTGTCTAGTCAAGGCTATGGTTTATCCTGTGGTTGTGTATGGATGTGAGAGTTGGACTGTGAAGAAGGCTGAGCGCCGAAGAATTGATGCTTTTGAACTGTGGTGTTGGAGAAGACTCTAGAGAGTCCCTTAGACTGCAAGGAGAACCAACCAGTCCATTCTGAAGAAGATCAGCCCTGTGATTTCTTTGGAAGGAATGATGCTAAAGCTGAAACTCCAGTACTTTGGATACCTCATGCGAAGAGTTGACTCACTGGAAAAGACTCTGATGCTGGGAGAGATTGGGGGCAGGAGGAGAAGGGGACGACCGAGGATGAGATGGCTGGATGGCATCATGGACTCAATGGACGTGAGTCTGAGTGAACTCCAGGAGATGGTGATGGACAGGGAGGCCTGGCATGCTGTGATCCATGGGGTCACAAAGAGTCAGACATGACTGAGTGACTGAACTGAACTGAACTGAACTGAACTGAATGATATTTCTTTGATTTAGATGTTCATGTACTGACCTTTTGCCTGGCGCTTCTACTGTATATATTTGTTGGAGGGTGAAATGGTTGATAATGTGACATTAACACGAAGTACTCATTTGTTATTTCTGTTGCTAAAATTCAGCCTTCATAGTCATATTGGTGAGTCTTACCAATAATTATCTTACTTTTATCTTCAAAGGCTCACCTTTGCTCCATTATAATTGCTAAATGGATCATCAAGGGGCAGGATTAAAAGCAGCAGAGAGACTAGTTGTACAGCAGTTGCAACAGTACTAGTAATAGTAGATTACTATTTGAACAAAGTTGTTGGCAACACAGATGGAGACAAATGATGTGTGTTGTATGTGTTTGCAAAGTAAAGCTTTGCAATTATTACCAATTGAATTATTTATCAGATATGATGGGGAAATAAGTAAAGAATCACTGTTAGAGTGTTGCCTTGACTGCCTGGTAGATTGTAGATTGTGGTTGCAGTTACTAAGATGGGTAAGACTGGCTGAAGAGTAGAGGTGTAGAGAACAAGAATCAAGACTTTTATTGCAACTATGTTTTGTGATGCCTAGTAGACAGCTGAGCAAATATGTCAAAAAGAATGTTGTATATATGAGTTCAGAGTTCATTAAAGAAGTCAGAGCACTAAATACAAATTTGGGAATTATTGATATGAAGATGATATTTTAAATCATCAGACTGATTGAGATCACCTAGTGAAAAATGTAGACTTAAAAAAATAGTCCTTTGTAAGATTTGCTTCAACATTGCTCTCCTGGTCTTTCTGGTAACTCTATATGATAAACTTTCAGATTTAGTTCCAAGCACTAACTTGGCCTCCCATATACACCCTACCTGCACATCATGTTTCTCTTAGTTCACATTTCTGAAATGGAATATCTGATTGACCTGTATTTCCTAATCATTAAGATAAGGGTTTACCTCCCTTCACTAACCTAGGTAACTTTTCTATGGATTACAAACCAATATTTTCAGTATATACTCCATATTAGATATTATGCTATACATTTTACTTGTTTTATCTCATAAATGATTGAAATAACCAATGATGAAGGCAGTTTAAATTTTATTTCATTGATTGTAAATTAAAAATAAAAATAAATCTCCTGGATCATGTAGTTTGTAAGTATGAATTTGGGATTTGCAGACAAGCCTACATACCTTCGAAATCTAAGTTTAAGAAGAAAAAGTTATAAGAATTTAAGCCTAAATTGCTTGTCACCATGTTTACACGAACAAACTCCATGTACTGTAAGGCAGACGAAAACCATTTTTCCCTGTGACTAGCTCCATCCCTTCTTTTTCTGAGGTACTATAGAAATCAGTAAATTCTGTTTTTTAATTAAGACTATTCAACTTACAGATGGACTGTCTTAATATAGCTATGATGTATAATGGAGAAAGTGATGAAAATTACTATTTAATATACTTATCAATAAGTGTTGCATAATTAGTAAAGATGTAATTCACATACTATAAAAAATCACATACTTGAAGTATACAATTCAGTGACTTCAGTATGTTCAGCGTTGTGCAAACATCCTCCCAAAGAGACCCCTGTATTCATTAACAGTCCCTCTCAGACCACCCCCCCACCTCAACATACCCCAGCCCCTAGCGCTAGGCAAGCATCAATCTACTTTTTCTATAGATTTGCCTATTCTGGACATTGCATCTAAGTTGAATAATACTTTATATATAGTGTTTTTTTTTAACTAGCTTATTTCACTTATTAATAGCATAATGTTGTAAAGATTCATCTATGTTTTAGCATGGATTTTTTTTCATTTAGCATTTATTTATTCCTTTTGAGATATATATATATATATATATATATATATATATATATATATATATATATATACTGAATTTTGCTTACCCATTCAAATGTTGGTGGATATTTAGGTTATTTTCACTTTTGGTTAGTATAATAATGCTGCTGTGAACATTCATTTATAAGTTTTTGTATGGCAGTATGTTTTAATTTTTATTATTGTCTGTCATTTTGTTTAAAGCCATATAATATATCTAGTGGGTGTTAAGCTGTTTCTCAGTTTGGTTTTTATTTATGTTTCCCAAATAGTTAATGATTTGAGAGCCTTTCATATGCTTATTAGCAATTTTCCCATTTTCTTTGGAAATTTTTCTATTCAAATTCTGTGCCCAATTTTTAATTTTATTGTCTTTTTTGTTGTCTAGTTCAAAGAGTTCTTCACACTGGATACAAATTCTTTGTTAGGTATACAATTTACAAATAGTTCCCCCCATTCTGTGGATTGTTACTTTCTTTATGGTATTTTTTACACCACAGAAGTTTTTAATTTTGAAGTCCAAGTAATCTAGTTTTCTTTTGTAGCTTGTTCCTTCAATTTCATATTTAAGAAACCACTGACTAGTCCAAAGTCACAAAGATTTACTCCTATGTTTTCTTTTAAGATTTGCATGGCATTAGCTCTTATATTTAATTCTATGAATCATTTTGTATTAACATTTGTGTACAGTGGAAGAAAGTGATCTAGCTTTGTTCTTTTGCATGTAAGTATCTTGTTGTCTTGAATATTCTGTTTTTTTCTGTAATAAATGCAATGTTTATGAAATGGGGAAAAAAACTTGGAGAAATTAGGGAAGTTTTCTTTAATATGTAGCCTTTGAGAGTTTCCTGAGTTGTGGATAGAATTTCATGGGTAGAGCAGTACTAGGGAAGAGAATGTTATACACAGGTAAAAGAGAGAAAGGAGCAAAAAAGTTAAAGTAATGATTTCTTTTTGGCTGTATCATGGTTCACCGAAACCCAAAACCTAAACATAAATCCAGAGAAAAAGGCTTAAGTGCAGATGTCTTGGGTAGGTGCCTTGGAGTTCTTTGCCGCTGGAGGCAAACGAGCTGTTGTGTCTATAAACCAGTTCTCTAGAGTCCTTTGTGTTGATTCACCAGAGTTTGTGACCTCCTCTATCATTTTTGGAGAAGGGAAAGGCTACCCACTCCAGTATTCTGGCCTATCATTTTTGAAATCATCCTCGAAGTGATTTGGCTTGCTTTTAAGTTGATGGATTTGGGGTTTGAGAACTGTTATAGTGGAGGGAAGTGTAGTATAGGATAGGGGAGTACAGGTTTGGGATAATGGCTTCATTGTCAGGGTTGACATAAGCCTTGATGGCTTCTGGTGTGAGCATTTTTGGTTCAGCAGTTTTCTCACTGGTTTCTGTTGTTGTTGTTGTTCAGTTGCTAAGTCTTGTCAAACTCTTTGTGACCCCATGAACTGAAGCATGCCAGGCTTCCTTATCCTTCAGTATCTCCCAGAGTTTGCTCAAACTCATGTCCAACCATCTCATCCTCTGTCACTCCCTTCTCCTGCTGTTAATCATTCCCAACATTAGAATCTTCACATCAGGTGACCAAAGTATTGGAGTTTCCACTTCAGCATCAATCCTTCCAGTGAATATTCCAGGTTGATTTCCTTTAGAACTAACTGGTTTGATATCCTTGCTGTCCAGGGAAATCTCAAGAGTCTTCTCCAGCACCACAATTCGAAAGTGTAAATTTTTAAGTACTCAGCCTTCTTTATGGGCTTAATTTCACATCTGCACAGGACTACTAGAAAAACCATAGCTTTGACTATATGGACCTTTGTTGGCAAATGATGTCTCTACTTTTTAATATGCTGTCTAGGTTTGTCATAGCTTTCCTTCCAAGGAGCAAGCATCTTTTCATTTCGTGGCTGCATTTATGGTATATTGGTTTCTAATCTGCCTCATTTCTGAGGGCTTCCCTTGTGAAATCAGCTGGTAAAGAACCCGCCTGCAATGCAGGAGACCTAGGTTCGATTCCTGGTTTGGGAAGAACCTTGGAGAAGGGAAAGGCTACCCACTCCAGTATTCTGGTCTGGAGAATTCCATGGACTACATAGTCTATGGGGTCGCAAAGAGTCGACAGGACTGAGCGACTTTCACTCACTCACTCACTCATTTCTAGGACCATGTGATCTGTTAGTGCCACAGATCCTGATGTGTCAGTGCCTCTTAGCTGCCATTTAAGTTTGGTTACCCATTTTTGCATTTAAAACAATTACTTCTGCCTTCCTCTTATATTTAAGTGTCACTGTCTGGCCTCTGCTATTCAAAAATCTCATCATTCTTATTGAAACTAGGTAAACAATTTCATAAGCAGACTCCCAACTCTATCCTTTATTGATCAATAATCCCTTTTACCTAAATGAAAGGAGAATATTTTCATTGTTGGATTTTATCAAGAAATTATTTAATTTGTAGCCTATAAGCTTAAAAGAGGTGGAGAGGGAGATTTTGAAGAGGGTATAACATGAATTTTAGCACACTCCTGGTGATAGTGGAAGACAGAGGAGCCTGGCATGCTGTGGTCCATGGGGTTATAGAGTCAGACACAACTTTCTTCTGGCTGAACAGCAACAACATCAACAAGGCTTTGTCTTGCTAGATATCCACCTGAGGTGAGGCCATTTCTATTGACCCACAGATTTTAGGGAAATCTGGGGACTCAAGTTCTCAAATAAATTTATCTGTCTCTGTTCTAGGTCTTAGATCTTTCCCTATCCATGTTTGACTTTATGTGAGAGATTCAACAAGGCTGTGAATTCATCCTTCTCTGAAGTTTGGTTCCTAGCACAGTCGGATCCTGAGCTGGTTAACATCCCTGACACCTTTTGGCTGTAAGAGACTAGTGTCTCTGTGCATGTTAAGTCACTTTAGCTGTGTCCAATTCTTTGTAACTCTGTGGATTGTAGTCTGCCAGACTCCTCTGTCCATAGAATTTCACAGGCAAGAATATTGGATTGACTTACCATGCCCTCCTCCAGGGGATCTTCTCGACCTAGGAATTGAACCCACATCTCTTATGTCTCCTGTATTGGCAGGTGGGTTCTTTATCACTAGCACCAGCTGGGAAGCCTGTGTATCTGTAAATGATATTATTTTAAAAATAATATTATTAAATGATATTATTTTTTAAATGATATTTGATTTCATACTATGTGGGCGATTTGTCTTGGCTGAGTTGAGTATCTCATTTTTCTTTCCTCAGTGCTATGATGGCATTTAACAGTAACTGTTGTCCTTATAATTACCTATAGGAATGCAACACATAAAATTCTTGTTCACCACAGGTAAGAATGTTAGTAATTAAGAGACTTTAGAATGCCAGGGGATTATCACTACTCACTCACTACAGCACTGAATTCTTGTTACCATTTGGTTAGTTAGTAATCCAGTTATAGGGCTACTTAATTCCTAGAATTCTTTTGTTTTGTTTTGTTTTGTTTTGTTTGACACCAGTTGACTTAGTGGCGGTTCCCTTGTGATCTGATGCTGAGATGCTGAGATAAGACTTTGAATGCAGGTAGTTTAATGGTTGATGCAGGCAGCATTGGTCAGAGGGGAAAACTGATACAGAAAAAAACGATAGGAATAACGAGTGCTTTAATAAGCTAGTTAATACCATGGATAACTGGAGGTTAATGCCACTGGGATGTTCAGGGAAATGGTATAAAACTACATCTCATACACTAAATTCCATGATTCATCTGTAGAGGGCTTTTCCCCAAGGGATGTTTATTCTTTAGCGGTTCTGACCTGTGTACACACAGACACTTATGCAATTTTGAGGAATAAAATGACAGCCCTCATGCCCAAAATTGTTAGAGAAACCTGAAAGGTCAAGGAAGTGGGCAGCTTGCTGACAGCATCTGCTGCAGGGAAGATGTGAAATTAATGTTGATTTGGTGCAATCTCAAAAATGACAGAATGATCTCTGTTTCCAACACAAACCATTTAATATCACAGTAATCTAAGTCTATATGCCCCGATCAGTAATGCTAAAGAAACTGAACAGTTCTGTGAAGACTTACAAGAACTTCTAGAACTAACACCACAAAAAAGATGTCCTTTTCAGCATAGGGGACTGGAATGCAAAAGTAGGAAGTCAAGAAGTATCTGAAGTAACAGGCAAATTTGGCCTTAAAGTACAAAATGAAGCAGGGCAAAGGCTAACAGAGTTTTGCCAAGAGAACAGGCTGGTTGTAGCAAACACTCTCTTCCAACAACACAAGAGGAAGCTCTACACATGGACATCACCAGATAGTCAATACTGAAATCAGATTAATTATATTCTTTGCAGGCAAAGAGGGATAAGCTTGGTACAGTCAGCAAAAACAAGACCGGGAGTTGACTGTAGCTCAGATCATGAACTCCTTACTGCCAAATTCAGACTTAAATTGAAGTGGTTAGGGAAAACCACTAGACCATTCAGGTATAACCTAAATCAAATTCCTTATGATTATACAGTAGAAGTGAGAAATATATTCAAGAGATTAGATCTGATATACAGAATGCCTAAAGAACTATGGATGGAACTTCATGACATTGTACAGGAGGCGGTGATCCAGACCATTTTCAAGAAAAAGAAAGGCAAAAAGGCAAAATGGTTGCCTGCGGAGGCCCTGCAAATAGCTGAGAAAAGAAGAGAAGCTAAAGGCAGAGGAGAAAAGGAGACATATACCCATTTGAATGCAGAATTCCAAAGAATAGCAAGGAGATATAAGAAAGCCTTTCTCGGTGATCAATGCAAGGAAATAGAGGAAAACAATAGAATGGAAAAGACTAGGGATCACTTCAAGAAAATTAGAGGTACCAAGGGATCATTTCATGCAAAGATGAACACAATGAAGGGCAGAAATAGTATGAACCTAACAGAAGTAGGAGATATTAAGAAGATCTGGTAAGAATACACAGAAGAGTGCTACAAAAAAAATCTTTATGACCAGATAACCACAGTGGTGTGATTACTCACCTAGATTGAGACATCCTGGAATGTGAAGTCAAGTGGACCTTAGGAAGCATCACTACAAACAAAGCTAGTGGAGGTGATAGAATTCCAGTTGAGCTATTTCAAATCCTAAAAGATGATGCTATGAAAGCGCTGCACTCAATATTCCAGCAAATTTGGAAAACTCATCAGTGGCCACAGAACTGGAAAAGGTCAGTTTTCATTCCAATTCTAATGAAGGGCAATGTCAAGTAATATTCAATCTCACAGTTGCACTCATCTCACACCCTAGTGAAGTGATGCTCAAAATTCTCCAAGGGAGGATTCTGCGGTTTGTAAACCATGAACTTCCAGATGTTCAAGCTATATTTAGAAAAGGCAGAGGAATCAGAGATAAAATTAGCAATATCCATTGGATCATAGAAAGATCAAGAGAATTCCAGAAAAAAAAAAAAAAACACCTACTCCTACTTTATTGACTACGCCAATATCTTTGTGTAAATCACAGAAAACTATGGAAAATTCTTCAAGAGATGGGAATACCAGACCACTTGACCTGCCTCTTGAGAAATCTGTATGCAGGTCAAGAAGCAGCAGTTAGAACTGGACATGGGACAACCGAGTGGTTCCAAATTGGGAAAGGAGTGAGTCAAGGCTGCATATTGTCACCCTGCTTATTTTACTTATAGGCAGAGTGCATCATGCAAGATGCTGAATGAAGCACAAGATAGAACCAAGATTTCTGGGAGAAATATCAATAGCCTGAGATATGCAGATGACACTACCCTTATGGCAGAAAGTGAAGAGGAACTAAAAAGCCTCTTGATGAAAGTGAAAGAAGAGAGTGAAAAAGCTGGCTTAAAACTCAACATTCAAAACACTAAGATCATGTCATCTGGTCCCATCAGTTCATGGCAAATAGATGGGGAAACAATGGAAACAGTGAGAGACTTTAGTTTCTTGGGCTCCAAAATCACTGCAGTTGCTGACTGCAGTCATGAAATTGAAAGACGCCTGCTCCTTGGAAATAAAGCTATGAACAAACTAGACAACATATTGAAAATCAGAGACATTACTTTGCCAACAAACTTCCGTCTAGTCAAAGCTATCGTTTTTCCAGTATCATATATGGATGTGAGAGTTGGACTATTTAAAAAAAAAAAAAAAAACAAACAAGCTGAGCACTGAAGAACTGATGCTTTTGAACTGTGGTGTTGGAGAAGACTCTTGAGAGTCCCTTGGACTGCAAGGAGATCCAACCAGTCCATCCGAAAGGAAATCAACCCTGAATATTCATTGGAAGGACTGATGCTGAAGCCGAGACTCCAGTACTTTGACCACCTGATGCAAAAAAACTAACTCCTTGGAAAAGATCCATATGCTAGAAAAGATTGAAGGCAGGAGGTGAAGGGGATGATGGAGGATGAGATGGTTGGATGGCATCACAGAAGCAATGGACTTGAGTTTGAGCAAGCTCTGGGAGTTGGTGATGAACAGGGAAGCCTGGTGTGCTGCAGTCCATGGGGTCTCAAACAGTCAGACTTGACTTAGCAACTGAACTGACTGAATATCAGGTCATGGAGCTTGTTGAATGTCATTCAGGCAAGAACCCATATTTGATTATCTCTCTATTAAGGAAGTTACACTGAAGTGGCTTATTATACAAACTGGGGAGCAGAGACTGAATTGGGTAGTATAGTGGAAGTGGATTATAGCATGATCTT
This sequence comes from Capra hircus, assembly GCF_001704415.2. Lineage (NCBI taxonomy): Eukaryota > Metazoa > Chordata > Mammalia > Artiodactyla > Bovidae > Capra > Capra hircus. Next base: position 39,960,106 of record NC_030808.1, read on the forward strand.
TCTTCTGTTTCCCACTCTGATTAGGACCTGCTCCCAGTCTTAGTACTAAATCGAGTTTTAGAAGTATTCACTAGATAGGAGAGCATTCTGAGTATACTACAGTAGGATTTCAGATCAAAAGAGATCCAGTTTTAAAACAGTTGGGGATTTAGCATGAATGTAGGCAAGTGTTCCTAAGATTAATTTTCTGTATTCCATTGTGAAGATTCACAGAAAATTTCCTCTTCACCTTGAATTTTAAGTATCTTGTTTTACCTAAAACACTTTACCTTTATTCTGACAGAAACAGCTATGTGTAGAGAGAAGCAGCAAAGTCCATGCCTGCATTTCCTAGACTGTTGGGCTTGTTCAGTCACCTATATGTGCCCTTTGAATCCATTTTGTAATTCTTCATTTCTAGTAGTGATTTGCCAAAGACAAGAAGCAGAAATTATGTGTGTATGAAAAACACAAGTGATAAAGGAGAACATATTGGGGAGTGTGTTTTGGACTATTTTGAAACCCATTTAGAAACAAAAGAGTAAAAACTAATGAGATATTTGTACACCTTAATCACTGTTCTAGTAGTATGTGCATTAATGTGTCATCTCCATAAAGAACACCAAGAGGCAAATTAGGCTAACTCACCCACTCATACAAACTTTCTTCTCTTACAAAACCTTGTCCACTTTGACTGTTTCTGGGATTTATACTCAAAACTGTCCAACTTTCCCATGTTGAGGAGGACCTTGTTACTGGGGAGACTTTAGTTTGGCTTTCTTCTTTCTCTTGGAGGTATTCTCTACAAGTGTTACAACTTTCTGCAACAAATCCAGTGGAAAGACCTCTGTATTGTGCAGTAGCTTCCTAGACATGCTTGGGTATTTCTGTATCCACAATGGAGACAATTTATTCCCAGAGAACTCATCATGTGCCATGTAGTATTGTTCTTTCTATAGTTTCACTTTTTTTTTTTTAAATCCCTAGACAGGTTATCTGTCTATATAAAGTTAAAAAAAAAAAACTGTGGTAATCAGATATTATACAAAAGTCTAGCTTGGGCAAAGTAATAATATCTCCAAAATATCACAACCCCATTTCCAAATTTGTCAAGATTAGAAGGAATCACACTTTTCATGTTGCTCTCTCCTATCAGTTCAGTTCAGCTCAGTCGCTCAGTCATGTCCAACTCTTTGTGACCCTATGAACTGCAGCACACCAGGCTTCCCTGTCCATCACTAACTCCCGGAGTTCACTCAAACTCACATCCATCAAGTCAGTGATGCCATCCAGCCATCTCATCCTCCGTCATCCCCTTCTCCTCCTGCCCCCAATCCCTCCCAGCATCAGAGTCTTTTCCAATGAGTCAACTCTTCACATGAGGTGGCCAAAGTGTTGGAGTTTCAGCTTTAGTATCATTCCTTCCAAAGAACACCCAGGACTGATCTCCTTTAGAATGGACTGGTTGGATGTCCTTGCAGTCCAAGGGACTCTCAAGAGTCTTCTCCAAAACCACAGTTCAAAAGCATCAATTCTTTGGTGCTCAGCTTTCTTCACAGTCCAACTTTCACATCTATACATAACCACTGGAAAAACCATGACCTTGACTAGATGGACCTTTGCTGGCAAAATAATGTCTCTGCTTTTGAATATGCTATCTAGGTTGGTCATAACTTTCCTTCCAAGGAGTAAGCATCTTTTAATTTCATAGCTGCAGTCACCATCTGCAATTGATTTTGGAGCCCCCAAAAATAAAGTCTGACACTGTTTCCACTGTTTCCCCTCTATCTGCCATGAAGTGATGGGACCGGATGCCATGATCTTCATTTTCTAAATGTTGAGCTTTAAGCCAACTTTTTCACTCTCATCTTTCACTTTCATCAAGAGGCTTTTTAGTTCCTCTTCACTTTCTGCCATAAGGGTGGTGTCATCTGCATATCTGAGGTTACTGATATGGTCCTCTACAAACCTCCGAATTTCTATGGTGATTTCTTCATGTGTGAGCAGTGAGACCTATTGAGTCTTTCCATTCTCTTGGAGAGAGGTACCTGTAGTGCTTGGAATAACCAATCATGTCTGCCTCTTAATTCTGGCTACTTATTAGTTCAGTGTCACGTTATCATTATTAATCTGTGAAAGTCCTCTCTTGCTTTTTTTTTTTTAAATCCTACTTCCTACACATATTCCTCTTCTTTTACCATAGACAATGATTCTATTGTGTTTGAAGAGAAAACTTTTATTTTATATATGGTTTTAGGCAATGTAATTTATCTTGTAAATATATTATTTTGGTTTTCATAAACTATAGATCTCATTTATATTCTCAATATATTTTATAAGCCCTATGTTTCAAAATCTGTATTTGTTGCTGGATATTCATTTACTCTTCTAGTACTAACTGCTGTGAATGTAGATTTTTGCTATTTGATTCTACTACAGTTTACTTATCTGTAGCAATTACCTCCAAATTCTAGTTAAAATAAATTGTGCTATCTGAATGTACTTATACATTTCAAGTTATAGGCCTGCAGAAGATTTCTTTAGGGTTTATATATTTGTGAGTGTGTGTATAAATGTACATGCCATAATATATATGCATACTTAATTTAAGTGCCATAAGATTGCCCTCCTTAATAGCTCTGAGTCTGTTCTCTCATCAACAATTTATAAAGCTTCTTACTTACCTCTGTCTTGAAAGTACTTAAAAAGATGGAGTTTTTTTTCATTTTTGTCAGTCTTAAAGAGTCTAAAATTTTAGTATTATTTCAGTTTCTTTAAGTTTAAATGAGTTTCAGAGTATTTTCATATACTTGTTTGTGTTATCCTGTATCCTTAACTATTTTTGCATTTAGATTGGTGGGTTTATTTTTATTATTGCTTTATAAGATTTGCTTATATAGTATAGATATTTTTCCTTTATAGCTCTTTTTTTTTAAATTTTTCTTTATTTATATACTGCCTCAAATCTTAGTTGCCTAATGCAAGGTCTTTTGTTGCTGTGCATGAACTCTCTAGTTGTAGCTCATGGGCTCAATAGTTTGTGGGTAACAGTTGGATTTTACTAGAAACTCTTGGCATTTTTATCTTTTAAAAGTGGATATTTAATAGTTATTGTTGATATTTAATAGTTACTGTTTTGAAATATATATTTGACATCTATATTTTGCCTTCTGTCATGATATATTTTATGCTTCCTATTTATGTGCTTGTAAACTGTGGAAAATTCTGAAAGAGATGGGATTACCAGACCACCTGACCTGCCTCTTGAGAAATCTGTATGCAGGTCAGGAAGCAACAGTTAGAACTGGACATGGAACAACAGACTGGTTCCCAATAGGAAAAGGAGTACGTCAAGGCTGTATATTGTCACCCTGCTTATTTAATTTATATACAGATTACATCATGAGAAACACTGGACTGGGAGAAACACTGGACTGGAATAAACACAAGCTGGAATCACGATTGCCAGGAGAAATACCAATAACCTCAGATATGCAGATGACACCATCTTCATGGCAGAAAGTGAAGAGGAACTAAAAAGCCTCTTGATGAAAGGGAAAGAGGAGAGTGAAAAAGTTGGCTTAAAGCTCAACATTCAGAAAACAAAGATCATGGCATCCGGTCCCATCACTTCATGGAAACAGATGGGGAAACAATGGAAACAGTGTCACACTTTATTTTGGGGGGCTCCAAAATCAATTGCAGATAGTGACTGCAGCCAAGAAATTAAAAGACACTTACTCCTTGGAAGAAAAGTTATGACCAACCTGGATAGTATATTCAAAAGCAGAGACATTACTTTGCCGACTAAGGTCCGTCTAGTCAAGGCTATGGTTTTTCCAGTAGTCATATATGGATGTGAGAGTTGGACTGTGAAGAAGGCTGAACGCCGGAGAATTGATGCTTTTGAACTGTGCTGTTGGAGAAGACTCTTGAGAGTCCCTTGGACTGCAAGGAGATCCAACCAATCCATTCTGAAGGAGATCAGCCCTGGGATTTCTTTGGAAGGAATGATGCTAAAGCTGAAACTTCAATACTTTGGTCACCTCATGCGAAGAGTTGACTCATTGGAAAAGACTCTGATCCTGGGAGGGGTTGGGGGCAGGAGGAGAAGGGGACGATGGAAGATGAGATGACTGGATGGCATCACTGACTCGATGGACGTGAGTCTGAGTGAACTCTGGGAGTTGGTGATGGACAGGGAGACCTGGTGTGCTGTGATTCATGGGGTCGCAAAGAGTTGTACGTGACTGAGCGACTGAACTGAACTGATACAATTTTTCATCTTACTCCTCTTAAGATTTTTTTTTATTGTTTTCCATATTCTATTTTGCTATATATCTAATTTCTCATATATGTGTGTTCATTGATTTTTATATTAACTTATAAACTTGCATTTTACTTAAATCATTGATCTAAAATATTAACTATTTTTAGTATATGTTATGGAGAAGTTAGTGGCAACCCTTCCAGTATTCTTGCCTGGGAAATCCCATGGACAGAGGAGCTTGGCAGACTACAGTCCATGGGGTTTCAAGAGTTGTACATGATTTAGCGACTAAACACCACAAGGAGTACATGTTAGACTTTTTAAGTATATATAAGAGATGATCCTGACTTTGAATGTAAGCTTTGCAACTTTGGCAGCCATTTCTGTAAGTATGTGTATCACTTAATTCCCTGTCCTTTTAATTTTATATACTTTAGAAGTGTGCCATGTTTTGCTTATTGGATTCATGAATTGTAAACTTTCATAGAAAAATGTAATATAATTAACACAGAAACATTTTTTCAATGTATTTTAATAGTATATTCATATGAAAAGTATTTCATACTATTTATTGATCATATTTTTTCTGTTCTTCCACCTCAAGAATACTGAGTTAATGAGAAGTATGCATGATATTTACCATGCATCTAATTATTTTTAGCTATTACAAAACACCTACATATTGATTACAAAAGTACGCTAGGTCATTGATCCCATATATTTTAGAACTGAAAGATTTATGTTCCCAACATGACATTAATATTCTATGTGGTATATCAAAAGGTTTTTTTATTACTATGCTGACAGCAATTTTAGTTTATTATTCTGTAGAATATAATATGTAATATCCAGGGATAGTTTTTCCTTGAATTTTGCAAGATGAATGGTAAGTGTTTTTATTTAATTAGGTTCAAATATTATTTTGCTTTTTTCCCTAATAAAAAATAATTAATGAAACTTTTTCTAAAAGTTGTTTGAAATAACAGGGTAAGTTTATTAGACTGTCTGGCTTATTGCACATTGATGATTGTGTCAGATACTATTTAAAAGCATGCAGTTCTTTTAAACAGTCTTACAGAAAGAATACATCCAAACCATACTCCAGGTAATCAATAATTTGTGATATTAAAAGTGAGGTGTAGAGAAAAATTCCCAACTTATCAGCATGAAACTTCCCTCTAAATGCTACTAATTTAGTATTCTAAGATATTTTTCTAATAATTGGAAATCAGTGCCACATAGTTATTTGAAAGAAGAGAGCTCAACTTTTGTATATCTCTTAATAATGTGTGAGGTTTAGAATCCTGATATGAGAAACAGTAGTTTCCCATCAGTGGAAACATTCAGAGTTTAATTAGATTTCCAACCTCTGTTACTCATTTCTCTAGTTGGTAAATATTAAGAACCTACTGTGATCAGGGTATGATATTCCCCTGGTGCTAGGAATATAATAATGAACAAAACAAAGTCCCTACTCTCACAGAGATTATATTCTACGTAAATGTATTTGGTTAAAATCTCCGTATGGACCAATAGGATCCCCTAGGTACTTGTGATAATGTTTCTTCTGATTGCTTTGAAAACTCAGATAGGTCAGCTCCCTCCTTTAAGTCAGTTTCCTCATCCATGAAACCAGGATAATATGTTTTATTATCTCTACCATATTAAAATGAAATTAAATATGATTTTGGGATTATATTCACATGCTTTCTGTATTTCCCTGGTGGCTCAGATGGTAAAGTGTCTACAATGTGGGAGACCCAAGTTTGACCCCTGGGTTGGGAAGATCCCCTGGAGAAGGAAATGGCAATCCACTTTAGGACTATTGCCTGGAAAATCCCATGGACAGAGGAGCCTGGTAGGCTACAGTCCATGGGGTCGCAGAGTCGGACACAACTGAGCAACCTCACTTTCACTTTCTTTCTTTTCTGTATTTGTGAAGTCTTATGGAAAGTAGCAAGTAATTCATGTATGTTGAACATAGAATAATTAAGGTAAATATTTTATGTAGCTTTATTGTAGAAATGGGTTTTTTCAACATAGGTATTTTATTTTTATTTTATTATTATTATTATTATTATTTTTATTTTTACTTTGCAATATTGTATTGGTTTTGACACACATCAACATGAATCCGCCCCCAAAATCATCTATAAAAAGCATTTCTTTATTGTAGAAATGGTTTTTAATGGTTGATTTTGGGGGCATTTTATTTATTGGTTAAGTGAAAATCTTAACTTTGTGTACCATTTAAGGGTTGCAGACTTTCAGAAGATGCACCCTCTTTAATAACTTTGGTGGGCTACAGTCCATGGGGTCACAAAGAATTCAACACGACTTAGCAACTAAACAACAACCTTTGTGAATATGTGACTCTTTATTGGGAGCATCATTCCCAGTTAATAGGAATTATCCTTGTGGTAACATTTTGGTCTTATTAATAGGATAGATGCATCCAAAGTTATAAATTTATTTATGAAACTTAGTCTTAGTAGTTGTCTTCCAGATATGCCAATGAGATCTTAGTTTTTTTATTAAATATCTTTGTAGTGCTAATAAAAAAGTTTTATGTTTGCCCAAAGTGAAATAGAAATGTATCTGCACATGATGCATTTTGCCTCTTGTTTTATTCTCCAAAACTAGTTATCATTTAAATGCAGAGCCTTCACTTTTCTCCTGCAACACAGATTTATGTTATTAACTACATGCCTCACAGCAGAATTCAGGGCACTAATTTTCTAAGTTTATGTCAGAATATTGACTCAAAATGAATATTTAAGTGGTTCACAGGAAAATATCACATTAGAGTAAGAAGGGCCATTTAACAAACTTTCCTTTGGTAGAGAATATTACATATTTATGATTTAAAAATTAAGCCACTACAGGTTGCAAAATGAGATGCCTATGTACATTTAACCACTTTAGTTTATTTGGATTATGCAAGGTAAGAGCTAGAATATTTGGAACAAATCAGGCATATGTCATATTAAAAGTGAAGACTTCTTTTCATTCTCACCATTTCTATTTTTTATCATTCTTAAAATGAAGTTAGAGACCTTTTTCCCCCTCCTTTGCTCCCTTTCTCATTTAAATTTAATTTAATCTTGAGGAATAATTAGTTCTATTCATATACTACTAAACCCTTTGTAACAAGTTATAACAAGTTAAGAATTATGGATTTATCATAATTTTGTTGTTTCTTTGTTTCATTTAAATCTGCCTTTAGATTATATTTTACTTTTGGAAAAATATCAGATAATGATGGACTATTTCATTTTTTTATTAATCAATCATCTACCAATGTAATGCTAGCTAATTTTAAGTCATTTGGTCTTTGGATTGCATATCTTTGAAAATGAACTTTTGTAATATTTCATATCCTTTTTGTATTTCCCCTTTATGTATTTATCATAACTACATTTTGAAGAAATAAATTAAAATATCTTTTTTACTACATATTAATTTCCTATATAGATGATAGCTGGGATCTATTACAAATGGAGACAGACAAATTTAAAAGTTACTAATTAAAACAAAAGAGTCTGAAATGCAGTACTTGGGTGCAATCTCAAAAACGACAGAATGATCTCTGTTCGTTTCCAAGGCAAACTGTTCAATATCACAGTAATCCAAGTCTATGCCCCTACTAGTAGTGCTGAAGAAGCTGAAGTTGAATGGTTCTATGAATACCTAGAAGATCTTTAGAACTAATACCCAAAAAAGATGTCCTTTTCATTATAGGGGACTGGAATGCAAAAGTAGGAAGTTAAGAAACACCTGGAGTAACAGGCAAATTTCTCTTGGAATACAGAATGAAGCAGGGCAAAGGCTAATAGAGTTTTGCCAAGAGAACACACTGGTAATAGCAAACACCCTCTTCCAACAACACAAGAGAAGACTCTACACATGGACATCACCAGATGGTCAACACCGAAATCAGATTGATTATATTATTTGCAGCCAAAGATGGAGAAGCTCTATACAGATGGCAAAAACAAACTGGGAGCTGACTGTGGCTCGGACAATGAACTCCTTATTGCCAAATTCAGACTTAAATTGAAGAAAGATGGGAAAACCACTAGACCATTCAGGTATGACCTAACCAAATCCCTTATGATTATACAGTGGAACTGAGAAATAGATTTAAGGGACTAGATCTGATAGATAGAGTGCCTGATGAACTATGGAGTGAGGTTCGTGACATTGTACAGGAGACAGGGATCAAAACCATCCCCATGGAAAAGAAATGCAAAAAAGTAAAGTGGCTGCCTGAGGAGGCCTTACAAATAGCTGTGAAAAGAAGAGAAGCAAAAAGCAAAGGAGAAAAGGAAAAATATGAGCATCTGAATGCAGAGTTCTAAAGAACAGCAGAAGAGATAAGAAAGCCTTCCTTAGTGATCAATGCAAAAAATAGAGGAAAACAACAGAATGGGAAAGACTAGAGATCTCTTCAAGAAAAGTAGAGATACTAAGGGAACATTTCATGCAAAGATGGGCTCAATAAAGGACAGAAATGGTCTGGACCTAACAGAAGCAGAAGATATTAAGAAGAGGTGGCAAGAATATACAGAAGAACTGCACAAAAAAGATCTCCATGACCCAGATAATCACGATGGTGTGATCACTCATCTAGAGCCAGACATCCTGGAATGTGAAGTCAAGTGGGCCTTAGAAAGCATCACTACGAACAAAGCTAGTGGAAGTGATGGAATTCCAGTTGAGCTATTTCAAATCCTGAAAGATGATGCTGTGAAAGTGCTACACTCAATGTGCCAGCAAATTTGGAAAACTTAGCAGTGGCCACAGGACTGCAAAAGGTCAGTTTTCATCCAATTCCAAAGAAAGGCAATGCCGAAGAATGCTCAAACTACCACACAATTGCACTCATCTCACATGGTAGTAAAGTAATGCTCAAAATTCTCCAAGCCAGGCTTCAGCAATACGTGAATGGTGAACTTCCAGATGTTCAAGCTGGTTTTAGAAAAGGCAGAGGAACCAGAGATCAAATTGCCAACATCTGCAGTATGGATCACAACAAACTGTGGAAAATTCTGAAAGAGATGGGAATACCAGACCACCTGACCTGCCTCTTGAGAAACCTATGTGCAGGTCAGGAAGCAATACTTAGAACTGGACATGGAACAACAGATTGGTTCCAAATAAGAAAAGGAGTACGTCAAGGCTGTCTATTGTCACCCTGCTTATTTAACTTATCTGCAGAGTACATCATGAGAAACGCTGGACTGGAAGAAACACAAGCTGGAATCACGATTGCCAGTAGAAGTATCAATAACCTCAGATGTGCAGATGACGCCACCCTTATGGCAGAAAGTGAAGAGGAACTCAAAAGCCTCTTGATGAAAGTGAAAGATGAGAGTGAAAAACTTGGCTTAAAGCTCAAGATTCAGAAAACAAAGATCATGGCATCCGGTCCCTCACTTCATGGGAAATAGATGGGGAAACAGTGGAAACAGTGTCATACTTTATTTTTGGGGGCTCCAAAATCACTGCAGATGGTGACTGCAGCCAAGAAATTAAAAGATGCTTACTCCTTGGAAGAAAAGTTATGACCAACCTAGATAGCATATTGAAAAGCAGAGACATTACTTTGCCAACAAAGGTTTGTCTAGTCGAGGCTATGGTTTTTCCTGTGGTCATGTATGGATGTGAGAGTTGGACTGTGAAGAAAGCTGAGCGCTGAAGAATTGATGCTTTTTGACTGCAGTGTTGGAGAAGACTCTTGAGAGTCCCTTGGACTGCAAGGAGATCCAACCAGTCCATTCTGAAGGAGATCAGTCCTGGGTGTTCTTTGGAAGGAGTGATGCTAAAGCTGAAACTCCAGTACTCTGGCCACCTCATGTGAAGAGTTGACTCATTGGAAAAGACTCTGATCCTGGGAGAGATTGGGGGCAGGAGGAGAAGGGGACGACAGAGGATGAGATGGCTAGATGGCATCACTGACTCGATGGATGTGAGTTTGAGTTAACTGTGGAAGTTGGTAATGGACAGGGAGTCCTAGCACGCTGCAATTCACGGGGTCGCAAAGAGTCAGACACGACTGAGTGACTGAACTGAACTGAATTTTAATATTAGAGTACATGTGGTTTTTAAAAAAGCAGACAGAAAAAGGGAAGAGAGGAAACTGGTTCTACATGCATATAAAGAAGTACTTAATCATTAGGAAGCACAGGTAAAGGCAAAAGCCCATATGTGTGTGTATATATATATATATATATATATATATATATATATATATATATATATATATATATATATTTAGCTATCTCTTCTTTTATTAGAATGCTTCCTTCCCTAGTCCCTGTGTGCTTATATGCTCAGTCATGTCCGACTCTTTGCTACACCATGGACTGTAACTAGCCAGGGTCCTTTGTCCATGCAGATTCTCCAGGTAAGAATACTGGAGTGAGTTGCTATTCCCTTCTCCAGGGGCTCTCCCAGCTCAGGGATTGAACCCAGGTCTTCCACATTGCAGGTGGATTTTTTACCATCTATGCTACCAGGGAAGCCCTCCTATCAGCATATTTATATGTTGTTTGTTTTTACTGATGTATATATACATATATATATTTTTTTAACTGATTTTTCTTTTAAACCGATCAGGCCTGGCACTGTTTATTATTAAGGTATTAAGGAATCTAGAAATCACTGGAAAAAATCGGTGATTTTTTTCCCCTCCCTTTCCTGTCTGTAGATAAAGATGTTAAGAATTTTAGTGTAAAGTTTATTGCTCTTTTCCTTTGCTAAAATTTTCTTAATCTATGCCCTTTGAGAAAGTTATCACTTTTATTATCACTGTTAATAAAACAGTTAGAGGGAAGAAGGTGTAAACTTGAGAGATGCAAGTTTGAATTTTGGATGTTTAAGTCAGTTTACCAACACAGTCTAATTATCTGAATATTCTTGCCTAGAAAGGCTATTTGATTGCCTTATTTTGTTCTCTGAGGGAAAAAAAAAAAAAAGCAGTCTGATTCCACAGTGACTGCCGGTCACTTTAGGAATTAATTTCCTTGTTTTGATTTTCTATACCCAAAAGGAATCCAGCTTTTGGTCTAATTTATTTAGCTTTCTATGGAAACAAAAATTCACCCTGTGAAGATAGGAATGGATTTTTAGAAAACCCTCAAGCATCAATAAAGGACTATTCAAAGCATTTTACATCACTTCTAACAAAGATTAATTTTATTTTATTTTAAACATTTTATTTTCTTTGGGGATACAGTTGATTAACAATACTGTGATTGTTTCAGATGAACAGTGAAGGGACTCAGCCATAGGCATACATGTATCCATTTTCCCCCAAGCAGGCAAAGATTCATTTTAAATGAGACTGCCCAAGAGATCTATCAGTGGAGAAATAGTCTTAGGTGATGTACGGGACTAAGCTACATGTACAGATTTCTGGCAACTTTAGCTATATACCAAGTGTTTTCCAGTGGGTTAAAGTCCTACCTCTATTTAAGACAAGCACATATATAACTTACTCTCCAGTTTGAAATGTGTAAATATACCTAGTAATTACAGAAGTTGATGAAATAATTAAACTTATCATTAGGTCTTCTGTTGAGTTGGTCAATTCTGTCAGCAGTTTGCTTTTACAAAAAAGGAAGTAAATTCAAAATATTTTAACTCTTCCATTTCATATTGTTTATTTTAATTTTTCATATTTTCATATGACTTAAAATACCGATATATAAAATAATTCAGTATTATATAATATAGCAAAAACCTCAGTAAAACAAAACTCAACATATACATGTGTTAAAAAAATACACTGAGGCATAATAAAATTTCTAAGAATTTATTTGAAATAATGAAGCCACACTTCTTCTTGGATGTCACTTGAATCCCGCCACACCTCAGATTGATCCCCATGATCCCTAGCTTAGGAGGTGACTTGAAAGCACTGTCTTTTAACTGAAACCACTCACCTGGTATCAGGAATTAATGAAGCTTCAGTTCTTTTGTCTCTTCTCAGAAAGAATTCTGAGTGAAGCCAAATAACAGACAGAGATTGAGTTTATTAGCATAGGAAGCTTGTGAGAGATACAAATGGGCAGCAAGGGAGCATAGCCCCAAGAGAAAAGAGGGTTACATTTTCATAACCAAAAGAAAAGTAAGGAGGGAAGAAGACTACCTTCTTCATCATTCTTAGGTAGATGTCAAGGTTTACATCATAGTTCTACCTTTGACCCTATATGGTTTAGCTGAGATCGCCATGGCCCTATTTAAATCATATGTATATTAACAGTAAGGTGAGAACATATACTAAAAAAAAAAAAAAGTAATTCATCTCAGATTTTGGTGTAGTGTCTCCTTTTACCTAGTTTGTTTCCGCTTTCACCTATATTCCTGTCTTGGCCACATGCAGAAGAGCTCCTCTTCAAGGACAGTTAGCTCCTTGACCTCATATAACAAGATTCAGACCCCATATCTATTGTCTTGTATTTTAACTATCAAAACTTGTGACTTGAGTGTGCACCTGGTCTTCCATTGAGTAGGTTACTGGATTCTTTTCTTGCATTGTCTTTAGCTTACAGTGGTTTCCCAAACTCCCTTAATGCTAAATTATTCTACTCTATCCCTATCACTAATTTCAGTTTGAATCAGACAACATCAAATGAAAAATGTTTAGGCTTACTCTTCCAACAGCAGCTATGTATAGCAGACATAGAAGCAAAGCAAGGGAATCACTTGATTGGCTATAACTTAAGTGAATACCTTATTTGGGAGAGGCTGGTTGGCTGTTTGCGATTGGTTGGTCTTAGGTTTTTATTTTATTTTCTTGGTGCATTTATATGAAATTACTATAGCTTTGGCTTCCCTGGTGGCTCGGATTATAAAGAACCTGCCTACAATGCGGGAGACCTGGATTTGATCCCTGGGTTCGGAAGATTCCCCGGAGAATGAAATGGTAACCCTCTCCAGTATTCTTCTCTGGAGAATCCCATGGACAGAGGAGCCTGGTGGGCTACAGTCCATGGGGTCGAAAAGAATTGGATACAACTGAGCGACTAACACTTTCACTTTCTTTCACTGTAGCTTAGGTTTGGATTTGCTCAGATAGACTGTCAAAGCATAAGCTACTTCAGTCTAATAGCTTCCTTGTTTAATTACTTTAATACATGCTTCCAGGGGTAGAATATCTTACGAACAGTATCTGCTTTTGTGGCTGGATACAGAGAACTTCTGTCTAATAGTCATCGTATGAATAGGTTTCTTTGGATCAAGCAGAGGATTACATGTGATGAATAGAAAAACTTTGTAGCTTGGAATGTCTTACTCAACAAAAGCTTTTAATTAAGCAAGTTGTCTTCCAAAGGGTTACCAGGAAGAATATGTCATAAACCATATAGCTGTTTGTTCTAGGAATGTACATGCTGGATAATGGTATGGTAACGTCAGTGTGGTCATAGGAGGAAACAAGAATTACACTTGGAAAGAAGTTGATTATACTCACAGGTTCTTGGAAGGAGGTTGTCAATGCCACAGAGGGCCACAGGCAAAGGAATGGGTCTTGGTCAAATGACAGAAGACAGGCATGATAGGAAAACCTGAGCCAGAGCCTTTATTAGAGTTGCTGTGGGAAATGCAAGGTAGAACAGAGTAAGCAATTAAGGATTGGCGAGTCTCCTACAGGCTTTGGGCTACAGAGTGGTCTCTGGTGGCCTGGTACCTGATCTTGGGATGATTTAAGATAGAAGAAATACTGGTTTGGTGTGTGAGGGTTAAATAAGAAGCTAGTTGGACCTATAGATTCAAGTTTGGTTGATTTGCATATGAAAGATATGCTCTAGGCCCAGAGCTTTTTGCTGTCTCTAAAAACTGGCTAGACCTGGGAGAGGCCAATAAGACACCAGCAAAACATCATGAAAGGCAGAAAATAAAGTTAGAGGGCCTGGTTCCAGTCAATGGCCCATGCAATTCCTAAGTATTGAATCCTATATCAGTAACATGAACATGAAAATATCAGTCTCAGTTTATCAGATTGATGAGGACCAAATATGTTAACATTTGTGGGCAAGCTTTAACATTATAAATTTAGGATACAAATAGTTGCCCTCAGGAATCCAATGTGCCCTTGAAGTTTATGAAAGAATGAACACTTTGGTCTACAACTGATTCTTGTTTAACCGAAGCCTGTACTCCAAAATGTTTCACAGCTGGAGAATAAGTACATGTATGTTTGTTTTTGTTTTAAATAGGGGCAAAAACTTTTACTCACTAGATATAAGTAGTATAGGACTGTGCTGCCAAAAATTATATGCATATAGATTAGTGTTAAACATTATTTTTTTATATACTCTTCTCCCTCTGCTTTACTGAATCCTGTAATTCTTTAAGTCTCTGTCTTGACCAAACCTGCCAAGCCACCCCTGTTCACAAGGGTTGCTGTCCTTTCTACACTTATTCTGTTTACTATATATATGGTTTATTTCTTATATTCAATTCTGTGCTATCGATTATATTTTCATAATTTGTTACCTTAAAATATTATAAGTCCAGTAAGAGCAAGCAGTTCTTGTATCTAATTTCTTCATTCATGTTATGGAATTTAATATATACTATAAACTGACTCCAAGAATGCAGAGTAGAAGGAAGTGTGCTCATCTTCTCCTATGAGAACTCCAAAATTATAACTCACTGCTGAACAACCATCAACAGGAGAATGTTGGATCCAAAAAAAAGATACCCCACATCCAAGGGCAAAGGAGAAGCTCCAGCAAGATGATAGAAGGGGTGAAATCACATTGAGAATCAAACCCTATACCCAATAGAGATGCTCAGATGACTCAAACAAACCTAGTGCATCAGGACCCAGAGACCCCACAGAGACTGAGCCTAAACTGTGTTCTTCAAGGGCAGGGGCTCTGGGTGCAGTAGACCCAGGTATGGCATAAGCCCTCTTGGAGAATGTCACCATCAACCCTACCATAGAGCTGCCAGAACTTACACAGGACTGGGAAACAGACTCTTGGAGGGTACAGACAAAACCTTGTGTGCACCAGGACCCAGAAGAAAGGACCAGTGACCCCGCAAGTGACTGACCCGGACTTGCCCATGAGTGTCTAGGAGTCTCCGGCAGAGGCATGGATTGGTGGTGGTCTGCTGCAAGGTTGGGTTCACTGAGTGTAGCAGTGCTTGCATGGCACCTTTTGAAGGAGGTCACCATTATCTTCATTACCTCCGCCATAGTTTGGCCTCAGGTCAAATAACAGGGACGGAACACAGCCCTGCCCATCAACAGAAAATTGGATTAAAGATTTACTGAGCATGGTTCTACCCATCAGAACAAGACCCAGTTTCCCCCTCAGTCAGTCTGTCCCATCAGGAAGCTTGCATTAGCCTCTTATCCTTCTCCAGCAGAGGGCAGGCAGACTGAAAACCACAATCACAGAAAACTAACCAATTTGATCACAGCCTTGACTAACTCAATGAAACTATGAGCCATGCCATCTAGGGCCACCCAAGATGGATGAGTCATGGTGGAAAGTTCTGACAAAACGTGGTCCACTGGAGAAGGGGATGGCAAAACATTTCGGTATTCTTGCCTTGAGAACCCCATGAACAGCATGAAAAAGGCAAAAAGATAGGACACTGAAAGATGAACTTCCCAGGTTTGTATGCTACTGGAGATCAGTGGAGACATAATTCCAGAAAGAATGAAGAGACAGAGCCAAAGCAAAAACAACACTCAATTATACATATAACTTGTGCTGGAATTTAAGTCCAGTGCTGTAAAGAGCAACATAGCATAGGAACCTAGAATGTTAGGTCCATGAATCAAGGCAGGTTGGAAGTGGTCAAACAGGAGATGGCAAGGGTAAACATCGACATTTTAGGAATCAGCAAACTAAAATTGAGTGGAATGGGTAAATTTAACTCAGATGAAAATTGTATCTATTACTATGGGCAACAATCCCTTAGAAGAAATGGAATAGCCATTACAGTCAACAAGAGTCTGAAATGCAATACTTGGATGCAATCTCAAAAATGATAGAATGATCTCTGTTTGTTTCTAAGGCAAACCATTCAGTATCACAGTAATCCAAGTCTATGCCACAACCAGTAATGCTGAAGAAGCTGAAGTTGAATGGTTCTATGAAGACGTACAACACCTTTTAGAACTAAAACCCAAAAAAGATTTCCTTTTAATTGTAGGGGACTGGAATGCAAATAGGAAGTCAAGAGATATCTGGAATAACAAGCAAATTTGGCTTGGAGTACAAAATGAAGCAGGTCAAAAGCAATGCCAAAGAATGCTCAAACTATCACACAATTGCACTCATCTCATACACTAGCAAAGTAATTCTCAGAATTCTCCAATCCAGGCCACAACAGTACGTGAACCATGAACTTCTAGAAATTCAAGTTGGAATTAGAAAAGGCAGAGGAACCAGACATCAAATTGTCAATATCTGCTGGATCATTGAAAAAGCAAGAGAGTTCCAGAAAAACATCTATTTCTGCTTTATTGACTATGCCAAAGCCTTTGACTGTGTGGATCACAAAAAACTGTGGAAAATTCTTCAAGAATTGGAATACCAGACCACCTTACTTGCCTCCTTAGAAATCTGTATGGAGGTCAAGAAGCAACAGTTAGAACCAGACATGGAACACTAGACTGGTTCCAAATTGGAAGAGGAGTATATCAAGGCTGTCTATTGTCACCCCACTTATTTAACTTATATGCAGAGTATATCATGCGACATGTCAGGCTGGCTGAAGCACAAGCTGGAATCAAGATTGCTGGGAGAAATATCAATAACCTCTGATATGCAAATATACACCACCCTTATGGCATAAAGAGAAGAAGAACTAAAAAGCCACTTGATGACAATGAAATAGGAGAGTGAAAAAGTTGGCTTAAAACTCAACATTCAGAAAACTAAGATCATGGCATCCTGTCCCATCACTTCTTTGCAAATAGATGAGGAAACAATGGAAACAGTGACAGACTTTATTTGGCAGGGGGGTGCTCCAAAATCACTGCAGATGGTGACTGCAGCCATGAAATTAAAAGACGCTTGCTCCTTGGAAGAAAAACTATAACAAACTTAGACAGCATATTAAAAAGCAGAGACATTACTTTGCTAACAAAGGTCCATCTAGTCAAAGCTATGGTTTTTCCAATAGTCATGTATGGATGTAAGAGTTGGACTGTAACGAAAGCTGAGCATTGAATAACTGATGCCTTTGAATTGTGCTGTTGGATAAGACTCTGGAGAGTCCCTTGGACTGCAAAGAGATCCAACCAGTCCATCCTAAAGGAAACCAGTCCTGAATATTCATTGGAAGGACTGATGCTGAAGTTGAAACTCCAATACTTTGGCCACCTGATGCAAAGAACTGACTCTTTTGAAAAGACCCTGATGCTGGGAAAGATTGAAGGCAGGAGGAGAAGGGGATGACAGAAGATGAGATGGTTGGATGGCATCACCGACTCAATGGACATGAGTTTGGGTAAGCTCTGGGAGTGAACAGGGAGGCCTGGCATGCTGCAGTCCATGGGGTTACAAATAGTTGGATACGACTGAGTGACTGAACTGAACTGAATTTATTAACATAGGATCTGTAGGATCCGTGGAGAACTTTATGTGGCAGAAGAGTGTTGAGGCACACGTTTACATTAACTACCCAGTAATGAACAGAACATAAAAGTTTTTATAATATATTTAACTCTTTTATATTAAAGAGTAATTACAGTGCATTTTACTCCAAATTGAGATTTTTTAACCTTTTTATTAATTGAAGTAGAGTTAATTTACAGTAGTGTTATAACTCATATATGTACTTCTGTGAAGCCCTTCATGATATGGGATTTACCTGGAGTTAGATAAGGTAATAGAAATGGGGTTGACTAAACCTAGGAGTTGGCTCTGGATGGGCTTCCACATGCTAGCCTGAAATTCTGAGAAGTCTAAGTATTTTAAATTTAAACCTAACCTTCCAGTATCTTTCTAAAGTAGGCAAATCAAGCATGCTTACAGTTTGATCTTATTTGAAGAGTGAATTATTATTTAAAAATAGTTAGATATTTGGTATATGAGCCCTCATACCACCATTCTTTCCTTGGTTCTTACACTTTTAGAGGCCCTATTTATTTTAATACTTGGAAATTATAACTGACAGTTATATAACTAAATGGAAACATCACTTTTGTAATACAGTATTTCCAAAGATACATTGTGATTTAAATATGATACCATTTATATATACACCAATGATAATATATTTTTATGAATTTTTTAGCACTTTAGATCTTATACCAATCTTGAGTTTATTCATGTTCTTATTTTGATCATATTCAAATTCAAAAATATAATTTAAATCACTTTCAATATTCTTGTGTAAGAAGAAATGTAGCAGTTGATCCGTTTTGGCTGTTTTGATAACTGAATCTCATTCTAATCTCTTTTTCTTTCTTTTTAATTGATTTCTTTTTCTTTAATTAAAGAGAAAATTCACTGTTGTTTCTCAGACATCATAAATTTATCATAGAAAATTATGTCCCATTTTGTTAAGCATCGTCATGCAGTGCTTTGAAAAGAACCACATTTCTCAGTGTTTACATGTATTTTGCTATTTCCTTATCTCCTGGTTCAGATTAGTTCTGACTCAGTGTATGAATGTCTTATGCTTCTAATTCGTGAGCTTTCTTTCCATCTAAACGTTTTTTCCAAACCCAATGTATTTTAAAATAAATATATGTGATAATTTCAGAATGTTTTCTCTTTATGATCCTTTGGACTGTAGCCCGCCAGGCTCCTCTGTCTATGGGACTGTCCAGGCATGAATACTGGGGTGGATTGCCATGCCCTCTTCCAGGGGATCTTCCTGACCCAGAGATTGCATCCTCATCTCTTACATCTCCTGCATTGGTAGACAGGTTCTTTACCACTGGCACCTCCTGGGAAGCCTGATGATTTCAGAACTTTTTGTTACAGATATAGTTTTTCACATTTTAGTTAGTCTCCTATTTTAGGAAAATTGATTGAGAGCATGGTTAATACTTTTTTTAATAGGAAGGGGTATAGTCTGAAGTTGTTAAAATGTAGTTATTCAAACAGAAATTATTGACTGTAGATCTCTATACTTTTAGAGTGGAGGATGCAGTGTGTATGCTTTGTGTTCAGTCATTTCTGACGCTTTGCAACCCCATGGACTGGAATTCTCTATGCAGAAATACTGATGCGGGTTGCCATTTCCTACTCCAGGGTATCTTCCCCACCCAGAGATTGAACCTGTGTCTCTTGTGCCTCCTGCATTGGCAGGAGGATTTTTTACCACTGTGCCAAATTACATACATTCCCTGTGAAACAAAATCAATTTTGATTAGAGATTTATCTAAAACAAGAATGATCTGAATAAGTACTTTAGAAGCTCCTCAATGGTTAGAATGCATAGAATTTCAAACACTTATTTTGATATTTTTTCCTCAGGTTTTATTATTTGTATCTTGTCTATTTATATTCTTAATGGTTAGCTTACCATATTGAACGAGCTTTAATAGTGCTGGTTTGTCTTTAAATTTAAGTGTAAAAGAGTAGTATGCTACTGTAGTATGCTAGAATGAAAGACACTTAGATACATGGCCCTCTTTGAGATGTTGGATCACCATTGATAAGTCATGGGTGTATTTTGCAAAAATTATATCCATGCTTCTAAAGGAACTCATTGTCTCTGGAAAATACCTTCTGAATTTAAAGCAAGCAAAATTACAAATGAAATTTTAGATACGGAATTGTTTTTAAGTTCCTGGAGTTGATAAAATGAATTGTTTATTTGTGGAATTTTAAAGTGGAAATTATATGATGTAACAATCCAGTAGACTGAGAAGTGGCTATTCTGTTAGAAACTATACCAATTGACATTCCACCAGTCTTGGTTAGATAACTCTCTACATCCAACTAAAATAAGAAGCTGCAAACTAGATGAGTTAAACAATCTTATTATAAAGCATTGACGTATGGTGTCTAGAATAGAATACTTATTCACGGTAGAAAACAGCTTATCATTTCCATTGTACCTTAATAAAAATATTATGTTTTCCAAAAAGAATGTAAGGTTACCAAAATGTTTTTGTTTTATTGAAATTTGTTTTAAGTTTCATTAAACAAATATAATTACAATCTAAATTGTAATATAAAAGTATGTGATATTAGATTTATAAATAATGACAATGCCAGTTAATTTCAATGTGCTCAAATATTTTTACTGAAACTTAAAAAAAAAAGGATAAACAAGATTTTTCTATTCATATAAGTGGCAGAATTCTTGTATGTAAACACAGAAGTGAAGATAATTCAGTGATCTAGCTCAGAGCAAAAACCAAGGTGTTTCCAATTCTTACAAAAGCTTTTTTGTACCATGTTTGCCTCTCTGTTAAGTGCCATTCAAACTGTTCCTAAAACATATCTATACACTCCTACCTCAGGGATTGGTACTATTTCCTCTTCACTATCTCACTTCTAAGATGTTACTTAAATGTCAGAACCTCAGGAAGGCCTTCTCTGGCCACATTGTAATTTCAGGCCTCTTCCCCCCATCTCTCTGTCTTATTTTTTTTTCCATTGTACTTTCTACCATATTGTTCAGTTGAGTAATTTACAATTTTTATTGCCTCTCCCCACTCTAAATAAGATCCTTGAAGGCAGGGAGCTTTTATTCAGCTTGTTCACTACTGCAATCCTAGTATTCAGAATAATACTTAAGTATTTCTTAAGGCTCCTCTGTCCATGGGATTCTCCAGGCAATGATACTGGAGTGGGTTGCCACTTCCTTCTCCAGGGGATCTTCCCGACCCAAGGATTGAGCCCATGTCTCTTTTGTCTCCTGCGTTTGACAGTCGAGTTCTTTATCACTAGCGCTACCTGGGAAGTCTATGTACACATTTTCTATCAAAATAGACATGTATATATTTAACTGAATACTGAAAAATAAACTTCAATTTGTGGCAAATTGAATATGAAGACAAATGGTTAACTGGAGTGCATTTATCATTGGTCTAGTTATTTGATCACATAGTAGATGCTATTTTAGGCTGGTTATAGAGTACTAGTGGAGAAGGAAATGGTTACCCACTTCAGTATTCTTGTCTGAAGTATCCCACGTACAGAGGAGCCTGGTGGGCTACAGTCCAGGGGGTCGCAAAGAGTAGGATATGAGTGAGCGAGTGAGCAACTGAGCATAGAGTACTAGAAACCACTTAAAGTTCTTTACATATATTAATTAATTTGTACTTCACAACAAACCTATGAAACAGGTACTATACAATAAGCTTCATTTTATAGTTGAGGAGAAAAGTGAAAATGAAAATGTTAGTCACTAACTCAGTCATGTCTGGCTCTTTGCAACCCCACGAACTATAGCCCGCCATGCTCCTCTGTCCATGGAAGTTCTCCAGTCAAGAATACTAGAGTGGGTGGCCATTCCCTTCTTCAGGGGATCTTTCCAACCTAGGATTCAAACTAGGATCTCCTGCATTACAGGCAGATTCTTTACCATCTGAGCCACCAGAGAAGTTAGAGGATAAATAAGTGTCCCTTGATGTTGCAACTAACATGTAAGAAGGTAAGGTTCATACCAGGACAGCTGGTATGCTCAGAACCCTTTCTGAAATGAAAGGCTCCTTGTTAAAATCCTGTACCACTGTTGCTTTACTTCACTTGTGTCCTTTTTATTCTTTTTTCTTTCAGTAAAACAGAAAATTTTGGAGGTAATCATAGATGTTTAACCACTGTGGTTTTATAATCATTTCTTTTTTTTCTTTTTTGCAGTGGGATGCCATCACTGAAATGGATGAACACAACAGGCCCATTCACACATACCAGGTATGCAATGTGATGGAGCCAAACCAAAACAACTGGCTTCGTACAAACTGGATCTCTCGTGATGCAGCTCAGAAAATTTACGTGGAGATGAAGTTTACACTGAGGGATTGTAATAGCATCCCGTGGGTCTTGGGGACTTGCAAAGAAACGTTTAATCTATATTATGTGGAATCAGATGAGTCCCATGGAATTAAATTCAAGCCAAGCCAGTATACAAAGATTGACACAATTGCTGCTGATGAAAGTTTTACCCAGATGGATTTGGGTGATCGCATCCTCAAACTCAACACTGAGATTCGTGAGTTGGGGCCTATAGAAAGGAAAGGATTTTATCTGGCTTTTCAAGACATCGGGGCATGCATTGCCCTAGTTTCAGTCCGTGTTTTCTACAAAAAATGCCCCTTTACTGTTCGTAACCTGGCCGTGTTTCCAGACACTATCCCAAGGGTTGATTCTTCCTCCTTGGTTGAAGTAAGGGGCTCCTGTGTGAAGAGTGCAGAAGAGCGTGACACTCCTAAGCTCTATTGTGGAGCTGATGGAGATTGGCTGGTTCCTCTTGGAAGATGTATCTGCAGTACAGGATATGAAGAAATTGAAGGTTCTTGCCATGGTAAGAAAAACACATTTAAATAATTATTCATGCATTCAAATGATGGCTTTTTTCAACATAAATATATTTATTTTCAGTTAATACATTTTGGATTATTATTCCTGGAGGAATTAATTGTGCAAGAAATGAACTCATATTAACTGTAAGATAATTTCTGATTTTCGTCCCACCTAGGAATAGTGTATTAAAATGTTAAATAAGTTATATACCATGACAAATGTTCTTCCATTCTGCCTTCAGTAGAGTAGTTGCTGTATGAATTGCTGTATTCACTTGATTTTTGTAAAGGAAAACAACATCAATAGCAACAACAAAAAGCAAAAGGAATTCAAAGCAGGTATTTGCTTAACTTTCATGTTTTGGTGGTTCATAGAGAATATGACAGTTTGAAAATAATTCTTTCCTGTTGAGCTGTAATAATTTAGTACCCAGATAAGCTGAAATTATATTTAAATTAATGAGGAATTCATATGTATGCATAAGAATAATTATACATTTTACAACATACAAGATAGTTTATAGGAATGTTATATGTTTTGTAATTGAGTACTGAGTGTATCAGAGCTTAATTTATCCTTTGCTACTATTAAA
Organism: Capra hircus; assembly: GCF_001704415.2. Taxonomy (NCBI): domain Eukaryota; kingdom Metazoa; phylum Chordata; class Mammalia; order Artiodactyla; family Bovidae; genus Capra; species Capra hircus. The sequence continues at coordinate 39,983,408 of NC_030808.1, forward strand.
TATAATTTCCTACCATATAACACATTATTTTTTGTTTGTTTGTTTAGATAGCACTATTTGTGCAAAATCTAATTGTTAGGAAGTATTAACACACTGAAATGCTATTAAGTTTAAAACCATACCTTTCATGTTTTATGATAATGACATATTTATAATTTTAAACATGAAAAGTTTTTTGTGTGAATCACTTTATGAAGGCTTATTAATCTAATAAATATATATATATACTTAAAATTTTGTGCATAATGCCTGATAAAAATAAATCATACCCATTACATTTGGGTATAGGACTCAATCAAAATACAAATAAAGAAATGAAAGTAATGTTTGGTAAATAATAGCATAGAAGATATTTTTCCTCTCAATGGTAAATTATTTAAGGATTTTTTTGTTTTGTTTTCTGTAGCATCAATCATATTGAATTTTCTGACTTTTTTGGTGATGTTATGTTCCTACCCATTATAAAGGATGAAAATAAGAAAAACATTTGTTTCTATATAGGGACATATGTGAATTTTTTAATGTTTTATCTATTTATAAAACACTTGAGTTCTTGAATGCTGAAAAGTTCACTAAAGCCATCAATATATGACTATGTTAGGTCATTTGAAAATACGGTTTTATGCAAAGCCTGTAGTGTATTTTTATAAAGTATAAGCCTACTTTTCTTCACTATCTAAACATTAAAATATATTTCATTGAAGCTTTATGTATAATTAATTCAATTTTTTTCATATATAGCAAGGATTTAGAATGAAACAAAAATTAGTTGGAAATGAATCTTTTAAGAGGCACTGTAAATTACATTGGAAAATGCACTAAAGAAAAATTCACATGTATGGATCATTTTTTAATGAGATTAAGAAGGCAATAATAGCCAAGCATAAAACATATTGCATATACTAACCATGTAAGGTTATCATACTTTGTCTTAGTTAGAAGCTGAGTATTGGTAAAAATAATAAAGTTTTAAATTATTTAAAGAATAGTTATCTATGGATTTATTTATTTTTTTTAAGATTTAAAATGTTTAATTTTTAATTTTTTTTATTTTTTTAAATTTTAAAATCTTTAATTCTTACATGCGTTCCCAAACATGAACCCCCCTCCCACCTCCCTCCCCATAACATCTCTCTGGGTCATCCCCATGCACCAGCTCCAAGCATGCTGTATCCTGCATCAGACATAGACTGGCGATTCAATTCTTACATGATAGTATACATGTTAGAATGTCATTCTCCCAAATCATCCCACCCTCTCCCTCTCCCTCTGAGTCCAAAAGTCCATTATACACATCTGTGTCTCTTTCCCTGTCTTGCATACAAGGTCGTCATTGCCATCTTCCTAAATTCCATATATATGTGTTAGTATACTGTATTGGTGTTTTTCTTTCTGGCTTACTTCACTCTGTATAATCGGCTCCCGTTTCATCCATCTCATCAGAACTGATTCAAATGAATTCTTTTTAACGGCTGAGTAATACTCCATTGTGTATATGTACCACTGCTTTCTTATCCATTCATCTGCTGATGGACATCTAGGTTGTTTCCATGTCCTAGCTATTATAAACAGTGCTGCGATGAACATTGGGGTACATGTGTCTCTTTCAATTCTGGTTTCCTCAGTGTGTATGCCCAGCAGTGGGATTGCTGGGTCATAAGGTAGTTCTATTTGCAATTTTTTAAGGAATCTCCACACTGTTCTCCATAGTGGCTGTACTAGTTTGCATCCCCACCAACAGTGTAGGAGGGTTCCCTTTTCTCCACACCCTCTCCAGAATTTATTGCTTGCAGATTTTTGGATCACAGCCATTCTGACTGGTGTGAAGTGGTACCTCATTGTGGTTTTGATTTGCATTTCTCTAATAATGAGTGATGTTGAGCAACTTTTCATGTGTTTGTTAGCCATCCGTATGTCTTCTTTGGAGAAATGTCTATTTAGTTCTTTGGCCCATTTTTGGATTGGGTCGTTTATTTTTCTGGAATTGAGCTGCAGAAGTTGTTTGTATATTTTTGAGATTAGTTGTTTGTCAGTTGCTTCATTTGCTATTATTTTCTCCCATTCAGAAGGCTGTCTTTTCACCTTGCTTATATTTTCCTTTGTTGTGCAGAAGCTTTTAATTTTAATTAGATCCCATTTGTTTATTTTTGCTTTTATTTCCAGAATTCTGGGAGGTGGATCATAGAGGATCCTGCTGTGATTTATGTCTGAGAGTGTTTTGCCTATGTTCTCCTCTAGGAGTTTTATAGTTTCTGGTCTTACATTTAGATCTTTAATCCATTTTGAGTTTATTTTTGTGTGCGGTGTTAGAAAGTGATCTAGTTTCATTCTTTTACAAGTGGTTGACCAGTTTTCCCAGCACCACTTGTTAAAGAGATTGTCTTTACTCCATTGTATATTCTTGCCTCCTTTGTCAAAGATAAGGTGTCCATATGTGTGTGGATTTATCTCTGGGCTTTCTATTTTGTTCCATTGATCTATATGTCTGTCTTTGTGCCAGTACCATACTGTCTTGATGACTGTGGCTTTGTAGTAGAGCCTGAAGTCAGGCAAGTTGATTCCTCCAGTTCCATTCTTCTTTCTCAAGATTGCTTTGGCTATTCGAGGTTTTTTGTATTTCCATACAAATCTTGAAATTATTTGTTCTAGTTCTGTGAAAAATGTTGCTAGTAGCTTGATAGGGATTGCATTGAATTTGTAAATTGCTTTGGGTAGTATACTCATTTTCACTATATTGATTCTTCCAATCCATGAACATGGTATATTTCTCCATCTGCTAGTGTCCTCTTTGATTTCTTTCATCAGTGTTTTATAGTTTTCTATATATAGGTCTTTAGTTTCTTTAGGTAGATATATTCCTAAGTATTTTATTCTTTTCGTTGCAATGGTGAATGGAAGTGTTTCCTTAATTTCTTTTTCTACTTTCTCATTATTCGTGTATAGGAATGCAAGGGATTTCTGTGTGTTGATTTTATATCCTGCAACTTTACTATATTCATTGATTAGCTCTAGTAATTTTCTGGTGGAGTCTTTAGGGTTTTCCATGTAGAGGATCATGTCATCTGCAAACAGTGAGAGTTTTACTTCTTCTTTTCCAATTTGGATTCCTTTTATTTCTTTTTCTGCTCTAATTGCTGTGGCCAAAACTTCCAGAACTATGTTGAATAGTAGCGGTGAAAGTGGACACCCTTGTCTTGTTCCTGACTTTAGCGGAAATGCTTTCAATTTTTCACCATTGAGGATAATGTTTGCTGTGGGTTTGTCATAGATAGCTTTTATTATGTTGAGGTATGTTCCTTCTATTCCTGCTTTCTGGAGAGTTTTTATCATAAATGGATGTTGAATTTTGTCAAAGGCCTTCTCTGCATCTATTGAGATAATCATATGGTTTTTATTTTTCAATTTGTTAATGTGGTGAATTACATTGATTGATTTGCGGATATTGAAGAATCCTTGCATCCCTGGGATAAAGCCCACTTGGTCATGGTGTATGATCTTTTTAATGTATTGTTGGATTCTTAAGTATACTTTATGGTGTTGATCACATAATTAAAAGTATTGACAGTTATTGATGACTAGATGTTTTTTGCTTAATATGTTTGCTCTATGAAATTTCAATCTTACTTGCATGCTTTAAAATTCCTTCACTTTTGAGCAAAGATGATTTGGATGAGTGATAATTATTGGCTTATCTAGAGCTACTGCTTGACTCATTCATTTTTATGGCTTACATTCTTTATTCTATTTTATTTGATTGCAGAGATGAGTACAGTACAAATGCTGGGTGCAGTACAAATGCTCATCATCTGCTTGTAGCAATGGAAGAAATTGGAATATTATGATTGGATTCTAAATCTGTTGCTTACTAACTTCCTTATTGATAAATAAATTAGTGGTTATAATCAATGATAAAGTGTATGAAAAACTATTACATGAAAATACATGTACCTGGTTTCAGTTGAATATAATGAATTGCTATTTACAAAGTTGATGTTGGGACCTCATTTTTAGAGAAGGTATATTATACTACCACCGGTTTCCATTTTAAAGTATTTATTTGTGTTCTTGATGCTTCATATTGCCCCTTTCTAGCCTCTGATAATAATTTTTTATTGATTTCATTGCTCTCTACAAACAACTTATCTCATAGCCAAATCTCAGAATTATCTATAACCTAAATGAATAAAGTATAACTCTTGATGGTAAATTATTTAAGGTTTTTCTTTTAGAATATACATGAATATTGGAATATACATAAATAAAGTACAGATCAGATAAAAATGTTACCATATGCTTATGTATATATAATGGGAAAAGAAAGAACAATATTTCTATATCATTTTCTTTTGTCCTGGCTTATTGTGTTAGAACACTATCTTAGCTATTAACATTTTTAAATATATGATGATCTGTTAATAATTTTGATTTGTAGTAGAGATAAATATAGAGTTGTATGTTTCAATGATCTATTGCTATTGAGGTAAAATAACCCAAAATTTATAACTTAAAGCCACAGTGATTTATGATTTCTCAGGTCTCTTATGTGGGTAATTCTTTTGTTTATGATAAACAGAGGTCACTCATGTAGCTGAATTCAGCTGGGAGTGTGACAGGGATTGGAATGTCTAAGATGATCCCTTATATTCCAGGGCCTCTCTCTATATGGCCTCATGTCATTAAAGAATTTGACTCAAAAATTTTTAGAGTATAGTGGTTGACTGAAGAGGGAGTTTTTCACATGACTAGGTATAAAGTGAGTTTACAAGGGGACTGCAAAAGGGCTGAATAGCTTGAAGTATGTTTATAGGAAGCTGCAAGTGTAAGAGTATACCACAGTCTTCTCTCTTAATTCTCATGACTAATGCCCCTCTTTCATGCTCAAAGGCCCACATCCTCCCAAAGATCTATTCCATTAAGACATTGTGTTGAAGTCCAGAAGAGCTTCATTGAAATCACTTATGGATGTGAATGGAGCTTCCTAGCTAAAGCTCTCCTTGATCTGGAGAACTAAAAATTAAACAAGACGCCATTGTTCCTCATGTATACAACATACATGGGGCAGGAATAGAAAAATTGTGAAAGATTCTCATGTTCCTAAAAGCAGGGGATGTAGGAGTCACTGGTTCACAGTGATTTAAGAAGGCCACACATTTTAAATGGCTTCATTCACGTGTTTGATGCTTCATCTAGGATGCCATAAAGTCACTTATTATGTAAATCCTGATAGCAGTTTTATATATTTCATTTTAGGAAAATATTCTACGTTTTAATTTCTCTTTCATTGAAAGTTGGAGAAGGAAATGGCAATCCACTCCAGTACTATTGCCTAGAAAATCCCATGGACAGAGGAGCCTGGTAGGCTACAGTCCACGGGGTCGCAAAGAGTTGAACACGACTGAGCGACTTCAATTTCACTTTCACTTTCACTTTCATTGAAAGTAGTTGGTCATCATGCCTTTCAAGAGGCTTCACAATTTGGCCATATCCTCTTATTTTCTGACTTTGGCAAGTTCTGTCTCCTGTTCTGTTTTTGTTACTTTTGAATAATCTATGTATTTTTCCTGTCTCTCGCTGTTTTCCATATTTTATCTAGCTGCTTGCATCCCTTTCTTCTTCCTTTTCTGTGGTGGATTTTTATTTGTCTTTCAAGGTCTAGCACAGATGTCATATATCTGGATCTTCACAAAGTTAATGTCTCTGTCATCTGTGCTATAATTTGTACTAATTATTTATGTGCCTGTTTTACCAGGCCTGTCAGATAAAAGAGATATATTTAAAATCATTTCTGTAATAAAGAGTAAGAAATTTATTAATGATTTGTAGAACCAGGTTGTACTGAACAGTTAAAGGTGGAAGGCATTGGTATACTGACAACATGCTGTTTCTTCATATTTCTGTGAGACAGGAAACTTTTCTTCAGGAAGGGCTGTGGTATGTTAGATATGGAAAGCCATTGAAAATACATGCATCCCTTATTTTATGAATCATGATTCTAAAGTAGAGAGAACAGAATTTTATTCCCTGGGGGGACTCAGTAAATAATACCAGACTTATAACTAAAGCCTTGATAATTCTCAATCTGGTCTTTATGTGTTTTCTCCCCCTCAGTTCCTCCCTCCCCTCTTCCCCTTCCTTTTATTCCCTCATTCAAAGCACCCGGCTCTTAATATGACGCTTTAACTTTTCCTGCCTGCCACACAGTGCAGAGGAGGCCCTAGTTACTCATCATTAATTAGGCCCTTTTGCTCTGTTTGTTTTGTGGAGTATGATATGGAGTCTAATAGCGTCTAATAGTAGACACTATGTAGAAAAGTGTCTACATGCTGCTGAGAATGATGGGAAAATATAGATTTATCTGGAACTTTGTTGTTAGAAATAATAAACAGGAAAAATTACAGTGAGGTTTTAGGAATAATCATTACTTACTTAAATACATTTGAGAACTCTTGGCCTACTATGTAACAAAGGTACAGAGGAGCCTGGCAGGCTACAGTCCATAGGGTCACAACGAGTCGCACACAACTGAAGCAACTTAGCCCACAAGCATACATTTTATCTTAAAAGTTATACTACTAAGTGTTTCAAACTGTGACTCCTTTCTCTGTAAAGCTGTTAAGATCTATCTAAATCCAAATTCTAGAAGCACTAAAGAAAGAAGCACTTTTTGAAAAATTAATTACTTAATTTTACTTGGAGGATAATTACCTTACAATATTGTGGTGTTTTTTGTCATACGTCTACATGAATTGGCCACAGGAATACATGTGTCCTCCCATCCTGAGCACCCCTCTCACCTCCCTCTCCACCCTCCCTCCAGGTTGTCCCAGAGCACCAGCTTTGGGTGCCCTGCTTCATGCATGGAACTTGTGCTGGTCATTTGTTTTACATATAGTAATGCACATGTTTCAGTGCTATTTTCTTAAATCATTCCACCCTTGCCTTCTCCCACTGAGTCAGAAAGCCTGTTCTTTACATCTGTGTCTCATTTGCTGCCCTGCATGTAGGATCGTCAGTGTTTCAATAAGGTTTGAATAGACATAAACATTATATTAAGCAGATATGCTAAAATTTAAAACCAAGCACAATAATTTGGATTACTCTGCATTATAGGTAGTATTTTGTAGTTGACTCCAATATCTCTATTTTTCATAACTTTTTATTTTGTTTCATAGGTTCATAATTGAAATTGTCATATTTGGAAATATTGATGTTACAGATTTAATTTTTAATTGTCTTAATTTATTCCACTAAGGGCTTGAATAAAAAGTAGCATTGATTCACATCAAATAATCTTTCATTTCATATAACTAAGAATATCTTAACACTATGAAAGAAAATTGGAAACAATTAGCATACAAAATTGAACAATTTTTGTTGAGTTCTAAAATGACATGAATTCCTAATAAACTCCTCTTCGGTATTAATTTAGAATAAATCTCATTTAGGTAATGGCACTTGTACTTGCAGATATTGTTTAGGGTTTGGTCCTTTAGACCTGTTTTGAATATATATGTATATTTATTACAAAGATATCTTCTTTAAGCTTTTAAATACCACATGAGCTAATTTAACAAAATAGCATCTGACTGTGAAAATTAAAGTTCTAAAAAATTGTGTCTTATAACTTTTCCTAGAAACATGCTTTTATTTATTTCCCCTCTAGTGCTGCTTTAAAATTCTAGAGGAAAGGATGGTGGCAATTCTTGGGCCATTGCATTATTGTTTACAGAGGTGAATGGGATATGCAGGGCCTCTGGTGACATAGCTATTGATTTGATCTTCTGAAGAGTGATATTATTAAGGCTTCATGACTCTGTCCTCTCTTGCAGTTCAGAAGCATTTATACTCTGTGTTTTCTGTCTAATTATGTCATCAGAGATGATTGTGGAAGCAGAGAGCATAAAGAAATTCTGAAACACAAGGATTTTCTGGCATTAAATAAGGTGGTTTGAGAATGTGATGAAAAGCTGAAAGGTGAGATTGGGATCAGAAAATGGGGATGACATATTGGTCCAAACAGTATTTTCGCTTTCAAAAGGTTATCACAACCTGAATATAAACCCTTATAATATAACCTTCAATTCCAAATAAAGCTGCTTTATTGCATGAAGCAATTCCAGATTATCATATGGCTTGAGAAGAATATGAAATCAAGAGGCTTGAAGGCATCTAAAAATAGAATGTATTTCCAACCAAAACAGAATAAAGTTAAATAACTATATTGTAGTTTCTTTGTCACAGTTTTTTAAATAGGTTAAAACATAGACTGTCTTGAAATTGATCATTCTTTATAAACTATTTTGACCAAATTTTAACTTCAATTTTAGTCTCTAATTTATTCTGTCAATCTGAAACCTATAAATCCTATTTCTATAGAAGGCTATGCTTAATTAAAAAAATTTTCTGAACACATATATCTTTAAGATGGGATAAAATTATTCAATATCCCTGTTTTCTTTCCAAACATGACACTCATGTCACCCTCTGAAATTACTACCTTTCTTATGGACATTGTCTAGAGTTCAGTTTTGCCTTTTAAAGAAGTGAAATCTATAGATTCATAAAGTCAGTACTTAGATATACCAAGCTATATTAACAGATTTATTTTTCATTTTTTTCATTTATCATCTCCTTTCTTCTGGGTTCATTATTTTATTAGTGAAGTATAACCTTTTGTAGATCTTTTGGCAAGGTTCTATAATTTGAAGCTCTTTATTTAATGGATATCTATTTTGCCCTCCCTTTTCATTGTTTGCTTATTTAGATATAGAATACTAAGTGACTATTACTTTCCCTTGGGACTTCCCTTGTGGATCAGACGGTAAAGTGTCTGCTTACAATGTGGGAGACCCGGGTTCAATCCCTGGGTCAGGAAGATCCCCAGGAGAAGGAAATGGCAACCCACTCCAATACTCTTGCCTGAAAAATCCCATGAACAGAGGAGCCTGGTAGGCTGCAGTCCATAGGGTTGCAAAGAGTCAGACACGACTGAGTGACTTCACACTATTACTTTACCTCAACACTCAGAGTATTATTTCCTTATCCATAATAATCTATTGTTGCCAGTGAACTTCTGACAATCTTAACTGTCATTCTTTGGGAGGTTATCTATAGTTTCCATATTTTTGGTCTTCAGCTACATTATATATGTTCAGCTCAGTTCAGTTCGGTCACTCAGTCTTGTCTGACTCTTTGCAATCCCATGAACTGCAGCACACCAGGCCTCCCTGTCCATCACCAACTCCCAGAGTACATCCAAACCCATGTCCATTGAGTCAGTGATGCCATCCAACCATCTCTCCCTCTGTTGTCCCCTTCTCCTCCTGCCCTCAATCTTTCCCAGCATCAGGGTCTTTTCAAATGAATCAGCTCTCTGCATCAGGTGGCCAAAGTATTGGAGTTTCAGCTTCAACATCAGTCGTTCCAGTGAACACCCAGGACTGATCTCCTTTAAGATGGACTGGTTGGATCTCCTTGCAGTCCAAGGGACTCTCAAGAGTCTTCCCCAACACCACAGTTCAAAAGCACTAATTCTTCTGTGCTCAGCTTTCTTTATAGTCCAACTGTTACATCCATACATGACTTCTGGAAAAACTATAACCTTGACTAGACGGACCTTTGTTGGCAAAGTAATGTCTCTGCTTTTTAATGTGCTGTCTAGGTTGGTCATAACTTTCGTTTCAAGGAGTAAACATCTTTTAATTTCATGACTGCAATCACCATCTGCAGTGATTTTTGAGCCCCCCCAAAATAAAGTCAGCCACTGTTTTCCCATCTATTTCCCATGAAGTGATGGGACCAGATGCCATGATGTTAGTTTTCTGAATGTTGAGCTTTAAGCCAACTTTTTTACTCTCCTCTTTCACTTTCATCAAGAGGGTCTTTAGTTCTTCTTCACTTTCTGCCATAAGGGTGGTGTCATCTGCATATCTGAGGTTACTGATATTTCTCCTGGCAATCTTGATTCCGGCTTTTGCTTCCTCCAGCCCAGCATTTCTCATGATGTACTCTGCATATGAGTTAAATTAGCATGGTGACAATATACAGCCTTGATGTACTCCTTTTCCTATTTGGCCCCAGTCTTTTATTCCATGTCCAGTTCTAACTCTTGCTTCCTGACCTGTATACAGGTTTCTCAAGAGGCAGGTCAGGTGATCTGGTATTCCTATCTCTTGAAGAAGTTTCCACAGTTTATTGTGATCCACACAGTCAAAGGCTTTGGCATAGTCAATAAAGCAGAAGTAGATGTGTTTCTGGAACTCTCTTGCTTTTTCAGTGATCCAGCAGATGTTGGCAATTTAATCTCTGGTTCCTCTGCCTTTTCTAAAACCAGCTTGAACATCTGAAAATTTACAGTTCACACATTGCAGAAGCCTGGTTTGGAGAATTTTGAGCATTACTTTACTATTGTGTGAGATGAGGGCAATTGTGTGGTAGTTTGAGCATTCTTTGGCATTGCCTTTCTTTGGAATTGGAATGAAAACTGACCTTTTCCAGTCCTGTGGCCACTGCTGAGTTCTTTAAATTTGCTGGCATATTGCGTGCAGCACTTTCACAACATCATCTTTTAGGATTTGAAATAGCTCAATTATTTATGTAATTGTTATAAATTTTTTTTTCCTTCTTCACTTCACATTTTGTTTTAACATGAAAACGTGTATGTGTGTGTTACTCTATTCTGTTCTGTATTTCTAGGATATCTGTGAAATATATGTTGAAGACTTTTAATATTATCTTATTTATCTCTGATATGCTTTTTAAAAAATTTTTCATTGTTAGCTGATTTCCAGGTTGTGAATTTTCACTTAGGCTACATCTACCTAAGAGATTACTTCATCTGTTTAGTTTTTTATTTTCATTCTCACTCATTACTATTTTATTTTTGCCTGTTTAGTTTCATAATTTTTATGGATGTTATTTTTTTCTTTTTAGATTTTAAAGTTATATTCCAATAAATTTTGAAAGAAATTGGGTCTCGATATTATTTCTAAGCATTAGTGTCGACATGTACTTTTGAATTGTAACTTGTATGCTAACTTGTTTTCTATGTCTTTTTTTTTTTTAACTTAGAGTGTTTATAGTTGCACTAATCTTTCCAAAGGACTTAAAAAATTTGAGAGCCCTAAAAAGTTTACCTTAGAATTCATGTTAATATTCTGGTTCAGAGAAATTCTACTCCATGCAGTGATTCAGGAATATAGGACTTCTTGCATTTAGTGGGCCAGCCATCTCTTGGAGCTTCATAGTTATCCATGTCCAGCTTAGAAGTTGTAAAAAGAGATTGAAGAAGGTATATGTGCTTCTTAACCCACTCAGATCTGAAGTGAGGTGAAGTCACTCAGCCGTGTCTGACTCTTTGCAACCCCACGGACTGTAGCCTACCAGGCTCTTCCATCCATGGGATTTTCCAGGCAAGAGTACTGGAGTGGGTTGCCATTTCCTTCTCCAGAGGCTCTTCCCAACCCAGGGATTGAACCCAGGTCTCCCGCATTGTAGGCAGACGCTTTACCGTCTCAGCCACCAGGGAAATCTACTCAGATCTGAAGAACCACATTAATTACTCTTGTGTACTAGCAGTGGGAATTAATTATGTGGCCAGACCAAGCTGCAAATAGGGATGGGATGTTATTTAATGCTATCCCTGATTCAGTAGTCACTTTCCATCAGCAATTCTGTTATCACAGAAGAAGAAGCGCAGTTTTTATAGATACTTTCCTATCTTTGCAGTAGTCTGCTACTTCACCCAGAGTATACTTAATCATCCTCATATATACAAATACATTTGTCCATACAAAGTTTTTTTCCATCAGGTTCAAATATGAACTCTTGTCAGCTGGTGACCTACACATTAAATAACAAGATACACAATGGTTGAAATAAATATAAAACTGTCATTAAAAAGGAGAATAATGGGAAGCAGATAGCTGTGAGTGCTCCATAGCAGTGACGGGCAGCATTGTGTAGAACCTCAGTAGTTGAACAGATGCTTTCAGTGGACCTCAGTACACAATCTGTGAACTTCTTTTTATCCTTACAATTCTGAATTAGTTATGGGTGGCTGAATGACTTTCATACCTGTTTCATGATCATCTGTATTGGGCACTCCAGAGTCATTTCGTAGTTATAGGCTTCTTTAGAACAGACTCATGATTTGTTGTCAGTAGGATTCTCTAAAAGTCACAGTCACCTTTTAAATCTGTTTGTCAATTGTACGTGTCAGAAGCAACACACAAAATCCACACCTGGAATTTTTTCTTTGTGTGCACATACACACATACACATACACACATGCCCTTCTATTAGGGTAGTATTTAAAAGTTGAGAAGACAAAATTCCAAATTCTAGAACATTGTTTACTTAAAAGCCTTGGCATAGAACTGATTTATACATTTTAATCAAAGTGGCCACAATTGTAAAAATTACATAATCAATAGAGTAAAATCTTCTTTATGTAAACTTTAGTATTAAGCTAAATCCAGTATAATCAAGATTTTTTTGATCAAGAGATAGGCAGTAGGCTATGTATTAATGTTCCATCGAGCCAGATATTAACTGAACTAACTATTCTAAATGAAACATTATAAGAAAAGTTATTTCTATAAATTTAGGCCTCTTTTTCTCTCCACAGAAATAGATAGAATTAAACTATTTGAGAAAGGGGTGATCATTTCCATGAAGTAACCATAATAGCAACAGGGGACTTTCAGAATAAACTTTCCAATGGGATATTATGTAGTACATTGAAGGTACAATGGCAGAATTTTACTAGAGAAGAAAAATTTCAAGCTTTTCATTATATAAATAGAACATAATAACAAAATACTGTAATATATCTGTATAGAATACAGATTAGATCATATTCTAAGTATCATAACAGCTATAAATAGTAAATTATATCATGCATGTTAAAATCTGAGGATAATTTTATGTTATACACTTTTTTCATTATATATTCAGAACTAGCATTGAATCTACAAGGTACAGTTGACTGTATCCTCCATATGAACAAAAATGTACTAATTTGTGTTTTTAGATTATTTACATATCTAAGCTCTAGGGAAGTGTATTTCAAAGGACCACATAGTTCTAAGGAAAATAAGCATCAAAGGAAAAACTTCACACAGAAAAAAGGAGTGGGTGAGAGGGTTGAAGAATAGTATCTCTCATATAGGTATACTAAAATGCTTATTTGGTTTGAAATAGAGTTTTATCTTTTGTGAGAAAAACATTTTTTAATTTTACTTATAGTAACATTTATTATAATTACCTAGAAAGTAATAAACTCAGATAAGCATTATGATATTATGGGGGTCATTCTTAATATTTTTGAATCCTTTGAAATAAGACCTATCAGTCAGTTCAGTTGGTCAGTAATGTCCCATTTTTGCAACTCCGTGGACTGCAGCATGCCAGGCTTCCCTATCCATCACCAACTCCTGGAGCTTACTCAAACTCATATCCATAAGGTCCATGATGCCATTCAACCAATCATCCTCTGTTGTCCCCTTCTCCTCCTACCTTCAATCTTTCCCAGCATCAGGGTCTTTTCCAGTGAGACAGTTCTTTTCATCAGGTGGCCAAAGTATTGGAGTTTCAGCTTCAGCATCAGTCCTTCCAGTGAACACCCAGGACTGATCTCCTTTAGGATGGACTGGTTGGATCTCCTTGCAGTCGAGGGGACTCTTAAGAGTCTTCTCCAACAACACAGTTTAAAACCATCAATTCTTGGTGCTTTGTTTTCTTTATACTCCAACTCTCACATCCATACATGATTACTGGAAAATCCATAACTTTGACTAGATGGACCTTTGTTGGCAAAGTAATGTCTCTGATTTTTAATATGCTGTCTAGGTTGGTCATAGCTTTTCTTCCAAGGAGCAAGTGTCTTTTCATTTCATGGCTGCAGTCACCATCTGCAGTGATTTTAGAGCTCCAAAAAATAAAGTCGGCCACTGTTTCCATTGTTTCCCCATCTATTTGCCATGAAATGGTGGGATTGGATGCCATGATCTTAGTTTTTTTGAATGTTGAGTTTTATGCCAACTTTTTCACTCTCCTCTTTCACTTTCAAGAGGCTCTTTAGTTCTTCTTCACTTTCTGCTATAAGGGCGGCATCATCTGCATATTTAGGTTATTGATATTTCTCCCAGCAGTCTTGATTCCAGCTTGTGCTTCAACCAGCCCAGCATTTTGCGTGATGTACTCTGCATATAAGTTAAATAAATAGGGTGACAATATACAGCCTTGACATATTCCCTTCCTGATTTGGGACCAGTCTGTTGTTCCATGTCCACTTCTAGTGTTCATTCTTGATCTGCAAACAGATTTCTCAGGGGGAAGGTCAGGTGGTCTGGTATTTCCATCTCTTTCAGAATTTTCCAGAGTTTGTTGTGATCCATACAGTCAAAGACTTTGGCATATTCAATAAAGCAGAAGTAGATGTTTTTCTGGAACTCTCTTGCTTTTTTGGTCATCCAGTGGATGTTGGCAATTTGATCTCTGGTTCCCCTGCCTTTTCTAAATCCAGCTTGAACATCTGGAAGTTCTTGGTTCACATACTTTTGAAGTCTGGCTGGGAGAATTTTGAGCATTACTTTACTAGCATGTGAGATGAGTGCAATTGTGCAGTAGTTTGAGCATTCTTTGCAGTAGTTTGGCATTGTCTTTCTTTGGGATTGGAATGAAAACTGACCTTTTCCAGTCCTGTGGCCACTACTGAGTTTTCCAAATATGCTGGCATATTGAGTGCAGCACTTTCACAGCATCATCTTTTAGGATTTGAAATAGCTCAACTAGAATTCTATCACGTCCACTAGCTTTGTTCTTAGTGGTGCTTCCTAAGGCCCAGTTGACTACGTATTCCAGGATCTGGCTCTAGGTGAGTGATCACACCATCGTGATTACCTGGGTCATGAAGATATTTTTGTATAGTCCTTCTGTATATTCTTGTCACCTCTTCTTAATATCTTCTGCTTCTGTTAGGTCCATACCATTTCTGTCCTTTATTGTGCCCATTTTTGCATGAAATGTTCCCTTGGTACATTTAAAATCAAACCCCATACCTGCCAGAAATGTTCAGAGGGCTCAGAGAAACCTTGTGTGCACCAGGACACAGAGACCCCAACAGACACTGAGATAGACCCCACAGAGACTGAGACATAATAAAACCTATAATGAGAATTAAATAAATTACTGGTGTCCTTGATCATGTATGTGGCCTTTTAAGTAAATAGTTCTCCTTTTTGTACTTGAATTTTTCTCTTTTGGCATATAATATTGTACAATGAAAAATTTTAATGTATGATTATTTCTCCATCATTTTTCTGTATAATTAGTTACTAATATTTTCATTCTGAGCTTAGGCTAAACTATTTGTTTTTATAATAAGTTATAATAAGAAAGCATATAGTTATTACTGAAGATGGTAGTCTCTGTTTTGCAGGGAACTATAGAACGGTGATAAATTTAAAGGGATAGAGTTTTCCAGCTGCCAGTTGCTCTATACAAGGACCATCAACATATAAAGTAGAATGCAGTACCAAAATTGATGGGAACTTTGGGAGCATAAAAAACAAGCTTTGCTTTATCTTCAGCTGTAGACAAGGAAAAGGCATGATTTATTCCCATTATTTGAGAGTATCAAAAGTGACTGCTATAAAAAGTCATGAAAACCTCTTGAAAGATGCATGCCCTGTTCTTTTGGACAGAGATAAACAACTGTTGACTTGGAAAGAATTCTTTAAATGGTATCAATATTGTTTTGTTTTTGTTTTATCTTAAAATGCCTTATATCCTTATTTCTTTGTTTTATTTTTATTGTTGTTTTAAACTTAAGTAATACTATTCAAGATGGTTTACTTTTCACCATACCATGGTGAAAAATTATATTCTTCTTCTCTATAGTAATCAATTAGATATTAAAAATAAAATTAACCAGAAAATCTTTAATTGGTAAAGTTTTGAAATGGCAATAAGTATGGCTTATGTGAGAGCTTTTCTAAATTGCATTATGACTAAGAGCATATACTACTTAAAGGCTAATTCTATGTGTGTGTTATAGATTGCTAAATGTGAATTTGTTTTCCATGCATATAAAATACGATACTTATGTAATTTAAAAATTATCCTATTCAATAAATGGAATGCATTATTTAGGTAAATATTTTTATTCACAATGATTACTAATTTTTTTTTCAAAAGTCCTCTGGCATCTATTGAGGTGATCACCAAATTTCTTTGTATAGATATAGGTGAAATATTATAATAATGTATTTCCTTAGATAACCCATCTTTGACTCAGTAAAGTTATCTGGTCTTAATACATTATTACTTTAGTGCTGAATTATGTATTTTTACTTTAATTTGTTAAAAATCAACAAGAGGATATTCTGTGTAATGCAGTGAATTACATATTTGTTTTGAGTGATATAAGGAAGAGTAGAATAATTCTATATACATACTGTAGTCTTGCTTGAGATGTTTAAATATTTGTAAGATATAAATGTTAATTTAGAATTATAAACAAATCACTCTCAAAATTCTTATTCTTTTGCCACTGTGAACTCAGCAAAAATGATTATAAATGTTATATGAAATTGAGGCAGAAATTTCTAAGCAGTATAGGACTCTGAGACTTCAGTTCCTTTTTTTAATTTCAATTTTTTTCTTCTCAGGTAAGCATCTCACTTCTTTAACCTAAAGCTAAACTCTTTGTTACAATTTCCAGGCATTCAGAGGAATACCTCCTTGGTCTGGTAAGTCATAAAACATTCAGACCTAGAAGGGATAAGCATTAACTGCTGTCCAGCTTATCAAGTATGCCAGAGGGACCATTAACTCTTAAACATGCATCTGGTCCTTAAACAGTTGCCTGGGTTCAGCGAAAAGCATCACGGGCTGATGACTCAAGGTCTAAAAAAGCTTAGAAACTGGGCATAAAAACCATAAAAATGTCAAATTAGGTAGTGTAATCTTCAAATTGATTGATCAAAAATGACATATATTAAAGTCACAAGCCAACCAAGACTGTACAGATAAATACTAGTAAAGATATAAAACTATGTAATCCCTGCCTTTCGGGATCACTTGACCCTCTCTGAGTGTCTACGCTGGGAGGTTTGTATCTTTCACCATTAAAATAAACTCTGCCCATGTGAATGTTTGTTTGTTTGCAAGTTTATTCTTCAGCTCCAGGAACAGAACTCAGTTTCCCGTTTCAAAACAGTAAGTGGAATTGTATAGAGATTATTTAAAACGGATAATAAAGCAGAGGAAGAGCCCTGGCAGGCATTAAAACATATTCAGCAAAAGATATTAAAAATGTGTAGTAATTCCCAAAGAGAAATATTTATCAAGGGCACAGAGTACACAGGGGAAAATAAAGACTACATTACATGAAACAGTTTAGTCTATGGTAAAGTAGAGATCACTGATTAATAGGAAGAATAAATGGATTGTTTAATGCCATGGTTTTTACTTTATAGGGATTAAGATTGGGGAGGGAGAGCAGCAATGATTTTATTTATTTTTATTTTTTTATTTTTTTTCTTTTTGTCTACTTAACATTCCCAATTATTTATTTGGCTCGTTACTTCTCATGGTACATCCTCATCTCTTCTTCTCATTGCCATTGCCAGTGTTATCTTTCTTTTTTTTTTTATTATTTTTTTTTTAAATTTTAAAATCTTTAATTCTTACATGCGTTCCCAAACATGAACCCCCCTCCCACCTCCCTCCCCATACCATCTCTCTGGGTCATCCCCATGAAGCAGCAATGATTTTAGAAGGCCCAGAGAAGTTACCTTCAGCACTGAGGCCATCTTTCTTTAGAATGTGAGCATTTAGCCTCTAATTGTACCTTAGTTTCACTTTCACTTTTGGGATCTATTTTGGGGCCAAAGTCCCATAGAATTTCCTGTTGCAGAAAATGAAGCCTAAGGTAAACTTTTAACACAAAAAATGTTTTGCAGAATGCAAATTAGGATTTTCATGAAAAGTTACAAATGTGATGAAACAATAATTTTTGAAAGAGGAAAAGTAAAAGAGAAAGATGAAAATAAGGTGTCATTTAGGTATTAAATATGGATTTTGATAAATCAAAGGAAAATCCTAGGTTATTTTTTGAATTATTAAAGAAAAAAATCCTTGTGATAACTTGTTAAAGAACTGAGTTGTTTGAGGGCAGCTGAGTCTGTAGAGTCACCCTAGGAGCTGTGGTTATTTTCTCCTCTTTCACTTCCTGTTGCAGATAATTAATCTGTTCCTCTATAGTTAAAAAATAAAGAAGGCAGACTTTATTCAGAGGTACTACTGCAATGGAATTTCACAATAGCAGAGAGAAATTGAGTTTAATTCTGAATACAACTATTAAACATGGGGATTTACAGCCATGGAACATGGTGTGGGTCAATGGATGGAAAATTACTAAGAGTAGAACATCAGCTGTACAAGGTGGGGTTCTGGCTAAACCAACCTGACAGGATTTTTTTTTAATGACAGACCAGGATGACCAGATACTACGTGGCACATGACGGGAGATGAGAGATTGATCAGATATTCAGTGTGGCGGATTCTAATTGAGCAAGATTCTTGCTAAAACTGGAGAAGGCAATGGCACCCCACTCCAGTACACTTGCCTGGAAAATCCCATGGACAGAGGAGCCTGGTGGGCTGCAGTCCATGGGGTCGCGAAGAGTCGGACACGACTGGGCGACTTCACTTTCAATTTTCACTTTCATGCATTGGAGAAGGAAATGACAACCCACTCCAGTGTTCTTGCCCGGAGAATCCCAGGGATGGGGGAGCCTGGTGGGCTTCCATCTGTGGGGTCGCACAGAGTCAGACACGACTGAAGCGACTTAGCAGCAGCAGCAGCTTGCTAAAACTGGACCCTGCAGGAACAGAGATAAGAGTTCAAGGTCAGGCCTGAGTGAACAGAGGGTTCTGAAGAGCCTGACTAAAAGTTTGGTCACGGAGAGAACTTTTGTCAGTATCATGTAACACTCTGTACCTGGAATCAGTATTCTGCAACCTGGTTGCCATTCTAGCCCCTTTTTATAAATAAAATCTTTCAGAGCGCAGCAAAATCCATTCATTTAAGTACTGACTATCACTGCTTTCAAGGTGCAGTTGCAAAGTTGAGTAGTTGCTTCAGAAACTCTATGGCCCATAAACATACAATATTTACTGTCTAGTCCTTTATGTATGGTGTAATGTTCTTGGTAGACTTCTTCCCTAAGGGAAATTAATGTGTCTATATAGCTGGGAAATAGAAATAAAATCATCAGGCTTGTTATTTTAAGCCTGTTATTAGTGTGTAACATTTCTACAATGAAACAGAACAAAAATTCTAGTGTGGCTGTTTTCCTCCCAAGTTACCTATTTTTTAAATTCAGTCATTTATTAAAGCATCTGTGCTAAGAAATATGATTTCAGAAATGTTCAATAGAGGATTTCATATTGATCTGTTTGGGGAAGAAATTATTTTTATTAAAATATATAAATATGTGTGAGAAAAAAACATTAGTAATAAACGTAGGGTGGGTGTATGTGTGTATTTTACTAGAACAATTCGTTTTTTCTTAAGTGTTGGCTATTTGCTGATGAGACCTTTTCAAGGACAGTCTTTATTAGCTCTCTCACTGTGAAACATATTGACTAGTTGCCATGCTGGACACTGAAAATGTATTTGTTAAAAATTGGTGAGTTAATACTTTATAGGCTTTGTGGAAAGCTGTATATAGGAGCAAATGATAAATAAAATTCAGATTGTCACTTAGACATTACAAGGAAACAGATGTTTATGTGAACCAAAATACTCAGTTTCCAATAGGTCCCTATTTTTTTCTCTCCCAACTTTCAGGTTATATTGTACTTTCAGCAATGTGAGATATGCTTTTATTAATGTGTATCATAGGTTTAACAAACATTTTATTGCATACCTATTGCATCTGGAACTACAGCTGAATTGCTATGAACAACCATGGCCCCTGACATGCAATACACACAAAACTTATCACACAATGTTATTTAAGTAATTGTGCTCTTGATTTTGTGAAGGGATGTACATTCACATAGAGCCTAAATCTTTATATACTTTAATCAGTATGTTATAAAGCATACTTAGAATGGGCATTTTGAAAAGATTCTCCAAGTTGTTGATAATCTTGACAAAAGTATCTTTATACAAAGATATTTCGAAAAAAGCCATATATTATACCGTTTTATTTTATACTTTTTTAAGGTATAAATAAAAATGTTAGAATTGGACATGGAAAAGCAGACTGGTTCCAAATAGGAAAAGGAGTATGTCAAGGCTGTATATTGTCACCTTGCTTATTTAACTTATATGCAGAGTACATCATGAGAAACACTGGGCTGGAGGAAGCACAAGCTGGAATCAAGATTGCCGGGAGAAATATCAATAACCTCAGATATGCACATGACACCACCCTTACAGCAGAAAGTGAAGAGGAACTAAAAAGTCTCTTGATGAAAGTGAAAGACGAGAGTGAAAAAGTTGGCTTAAAGCTCAACATTCAGAAAACAAAGATCATGGCATGTGGTCCCATCACTTCATGGGAAATATATGGGGAAACAGTGGAAACAGTGTCAGACTTTATTTTTTGGGACTCCAAAATCACTGCAGATGGTGATGGCAGCCATGAAATTAAAAGATGCTTACTC
Organism: Capra hircus; assembly: GCF_001704415.2. Lineage (NCBI taxonomy): Eukaryota > Metazoa > Chordata > Mammalia > Artiodactyla > Bovidae > Capra > Capra hircus. The sequence goes on from NC_030808.1 coordinate 40,004,093, forward strand.
CTTGGAAGGAAAGTTATGACCAACCCAGATAGCATATTGAAAAGCAGGGACATTACTTTGCCAACAAAGGTCCATCTAGTCAAGGCTATGGTTTTTCCAGAGGTCATGTATGGATGTGAGAGTTGGACTGTAAAGAAAGCTGAGCACTGAAGAATTGATGCTTTTGAACTGTGGTTTTGGAGAAAACTATTGAGGGTCCCTTGGACTGCAAGGAGGTCCAACCAGTCCATCCTAAGGGAGATCAGTCCTGGGTGTTCTTTGGAAGGAATGATGCTAAAGCGGAAACTCCAGTCCTTTGGCCACCTCATGCAAACAGTTGACTCGTTGGAAAAGACCTTGATGCTGGGAGGGATTGGGGGCAGGAGGAGAAAGGGACAACAGAGGACGAGATGGCTGGATCACATCACCAACTCGATGGACATGAGTTTGAGTGAACTCCAGGAGTTGGTGATGGACAGGGAGGCCTGTGTGCTGCGATTCATGGGGTCGCAAATAATCAGACACAACTGAGCGACTGAACTGAACTGAAATGAAAAACCTTTATTTTCAGCTAAAATAATGGTTTCATATTATAGAAGATATATTATATAATGTTCTATACATTCATAGGAGTTTTGGGAGGTATTTTATGTCTCACAGCCCCCTTTCAAATTTATTATTGCTGTATTTTGTTGTTGATTTATTTTTCTATGTCTTTTTCTTGTTGCTCCCTCTACCATCTCTATTCTTTATACCCTTTGGAAAAAATCAACTTAACCTGCATGGTGAATATTTTATCATTTTTTAAATTTAAATTTATTTATTTAATTGGAGGCTAATTACTTTACAATTTTTGTTTTTGGTATCACATTGTGGTTTTATTTTATTTTATTTTTAAATTTTTTACTTTACAATATTGTATTGGTTTTGCCATATATCAACATGAATCTACCACAGATGTACACATGTTCCCAATCCTGAACCCCCCTCCCACCTCCCTCCCCATACCATCCCTCTGGGTCATCCCAGTGCACCAGTCCCAAGCATCCTGTATCCTGCATCCAACCTAGACTGATGATTCATTTCTTATATGATATTATACATGTTTCAATGCCATTCTCCCAAATCATCCCACCCTCTCCCTTTCCCACAGAGTCCAAAACACTGTTCTATACATCTGTGTCTCTTTTGCTGTCTCACATACAGGGTTATCATTACCATCTTTCTAAATTCCATATATATGCATTAGTATACTGCATTCGTGTTTTTCTTTTGTTGTATTGGTTTTTCCATACCTCAACATGAATCTGCCATGGGTGTACATGGGTGCCCCATCCTGAACCCCCCTCCCACCTCCCTCCCCGTACCATCCCTCTGGGTCATCCCAGTGCACCAGCCCCTATTATTTTCATCTATATTTGAGGTATCTTAGACTGTTTACTTGGAGAAGGCAATGACAACCCACTCCAGTACTCTTGCCTGGAAAATCCCTTGGACGGAAGAGCCTGGTAGGCTGCGGTCCATGCGGTCACTAAGAGTTGAACATGACTGAGTGACTTCACTTTCACTTTTCACCTTCATGTGCTTAAGAAGGAAATGGCAACCCACTCCTGTGTTCTTGCCTGGAGAATCCCAGGGACGGTGGGGAGCCTGGTGGGCTGCCGTCTATGGGGTCGCACAGAGTCGTACAGGACTGAAGCGACTTAGCAGCAGCAGCAGCAGACTGTTTACTAACTGATCAAACTTTGCCACTTTTATTATTGCCTTTTCATGCATCTAGATATTTAAGTCATTCATTACACTTCAGTTCAGTCAGTTCAGTCGCTTAGTCATGCCCGACTCTTTGCGATCTCATAGACTACAGCATGCCAGGCTTCCCTTTCCATCACCAACCCCCAGAACTTGCTCAAACTCATGTCCATAGAGTCAGTGATGCCATTACACTTAATAACAACTAAGAAAGAGTGGGTTCTTTAACACTAGTGCCCCCTGGGAAGCACTTTAGAAAAAATCATTTGATATTGAATTTAAAATATATTTTCTGTATTTCATTGTGAGCATTATCATTTCCTTCCTAAGAAGAGTGTCTAGCTCATGGTAGTCATTGTTTAAATAGTCTTGCTCTTTAAATAGAAGAGTTCTCCCATTCCTTTCCTTCCTCCGTTTCTCCCTCCAACCTTTCTTACTTCCCTCCCTATCTTTTAGTATTCTTTTAGAATTTGAAAAAGAATAATGCATTTATATCTATACTGGATCGCTTTGCTGTATGCCTGAAACTAACAGAATGTTGTGAATCAACTATTGTTGTTTAGTTGCAAGTCTTAACTTTTTGTGTGTGTGTGTGATTAGTCACTGGGCTGTGTCTGACTCTGTGAGCCCATGGACTGTAGCCTGCCAGATTGCTCTGTCCATGGGATTTCCCAGGCAAGAATAGTGGAATACATTGCCATTTCTTTCTCCAGGGGATCTTCCTGACCCAGAGTTTGACCCCACATCTCCTGCATTGGCAGGTGGATTTGTTACTGCTGAGCCAATCAGCTATGATACAATATAAAAGAAAACTTTTACAAAGAATCTTTTTTTTGTATGTACCAGGTATCCTTAAGAAGAGGCTATGATCTTTGAAGCATAGATGGTAGTGATGCTTATACAACTTAATGGTCTGCCTGCTAAATGGAAAAAAAAAATCATATAACTCGTATGCCTCCTAATGAAACATTGGAGAGAGGCTAGCATTGCATGTGAAATGTATCTTTAAATGAATATTATTTCAAAGGGACGATCAAAGTATCTAAGAATTCCTAGAGGAGATAGCAATGGTTTTTTGAGAGAATTTCCCTGGATGCAGTAACAATAAATGTCTATTCATTTACTGTCTTGTGGCCATAAAATAGTACTGTTTCATGAGAAATGTCTTAATTTTGCTGTGACAGCTTGACTTTTCCCAGATGGCCAGCATTTCAAAGTTTTTCGTATATATATTCATGAGAAGGATGAAAGTGTTAATTCTAATTAAAATGATGCCCAGTTTATTAGTAGGTCTAATGAAGCCTCCAAGGATAAGTAAATTAAACTGAAGATTATTGACATGAGTTTTATTATTGATGGAAAAAGTAATAAATCATTGACTTCTGTTGGTCAACATTTTCACTCCTTTTCATAAAAAATTATGGGTTAAGTTTAGGAGTTAAAAATAAAGTAACATTATACATCAGATGTAATGTAAAAGACAGGATTATTAGTTGAACAAATATATATTGCAAAAAAGGGGAAAAAACCAAAGTATGTTAAACTGGAAAAATTAGTGCAAAGGTAGAAATATAAAATTATTTTTTCCAGCTCTCTCCAAATAGGAACCAAACCCAGCAATTGTTATCCAAAGCCATCTCTCTGAATATCAATGTTTTTGAAAGGAACCTGTTTTTTAAATTGCCTTCCCCTTCAGGTCTCTTGTTTTGATCATTAGAAGTGGTTTTTTTCTCTTTTCTGGGCGTCCCTTTTTTTTTTTTTTAATGCATTAAAAATGTATTGCCATCAAGAATGACTTGAGTTTTCAGAGATAAACACTTTGTTTTATAGATATTATCTCCTATAGGTAATGTAAATATTCTCATTTCAGAAAAGTAAAAAGTTCTAACAGAAAAAGTTATATTTTAAAAATATTTGTTTGTTTTAGAATAAAATGTATAAAATTTAGTTAAAAATCAGGAGACAAATATAAAATATAACAGCTTTATAAAGTATAATAACATACAAAAGCTGTACTTTAGAATGTACAGTTTGTTAAATATTGGTATATATGTGGTTTGAAACCATCGTCATAATCAAGATAATGAGCCTATCCATCATCCCCCAATATTTCCTCATGCACCTTTATCATTTCTTTCATTTTGTTCTTCCTGTGACCAACCACTAATGCTCTTTGCATTTGTCGCTATGTTTTAGTTCATATACTTAGAATTTTATATCTCAGGGATTATATACTATATATTTTTCTACCTGACCTCTTTAATTGCAGCATAATTATTTTGACATTCATTCATGTACTTGTATGTATCAATATTTTATTACTTTTTTGGCCAAGTACTAGAATTTTATTTAGATATAAGTTGTTTATCCATTCATTTATTGATGGGCATTTTGACTTTTTCCTGTTTTTATCCCTAAGTACTTCATATTTTTGTACCATTTTAAATATTGTCTTTTAATTCTGATTTCCAACTGTTTGTTGTAGAAATGCAAATAATATCTGTATATTGATCTTGTATTCATATTTTTGTACCATTTTAAATATTGTCTTTTAATTCTGATTTCCAACTGTTTGTTGTAGAAATGCAAATAATATCTGTATATTGATCTTGTATCTTGTAGCCTTCCTAAATTCAATCCTCATTCTAGAATGTTTTTATATATTCCATAGACATTTTTAGTTCATATTTTCATTTCATCTATGAATGAACAAAGTTTTCTTCCTTTCCAAACTAGATTTTTTATTTTCTTGTTTTACTGTACATATCCTCCAGTACAATGGTGAATAAAAATGATGAGAACAAACATTTTGCCTTGTTCCTGATATTGAAATGATAGCAATCAAATTTTCACCATTAAATATGAAGCTAGTTACATTCCTGGGATAAACCATCCATCTTTAATGACTTAATGTTCTTTAATATGATTGTGTTTCATAAATCTGAAGAATTTTATATAGTTTTTCCATTTTGGACATGAGAGCTGTTGACCTGCAATTTTATTTGCTTGTAGTATTTCTTTCCAGTTTCAGTATCAAAGTGATCCTGACCTCATAAGATATGTTGGGTAGTAATTGCTACTTTTCAATATTTTGAACATTTTTGTTCAGGATTGGTGTTATTTATTTTTTAAGTGTTGGATAGAATTCATTAGTAAAGTCATTTTTGCCTGGACACTGACTTTCCCTAACACATATATGCTGATCGTCACTCAACTAAGTACTCAGACAGCCTGTTACAGATCTCAGAATATCTTATTGTTTTTTATTCAGTCTCCTCTACAGTAAAATGTGTATATGTGTGTATTACATTATACATAAACATTACATACTTATTACAGGCATGCATGCTCAGTTGTGTCTGACTCTGTACAACCCCAAGGATTGTTGCCCACCAGACTCCTCTATCCATGGAATCTCCAGGCAAGAATACCAGAGTGGGTTGCCATTTACTTCTCCAAGGAATCTTCCCAACCCAGGGATCAAACCTATGTCTCCTGAAGTGCAGGCAGATTTTTTACCACTTGAGCCACCAGGGAAGCCCACACACTTATTATTATTTTTATTTTTCCTAATAAGTGTATGTCTATCATAATTAGTTATACACTTGTTTTAATCTGCATAACTATAGAGGAGTGAGTATAGATTTGACATTTGAATATGGGTTTGGCAAATTGAATTATTGGCCCTAGTTCTTCACTTTTTGTATTCATTCTCTTTCCCTTGTAACTTTTCAGTTCTTTTCAGTAAATGGCAAGTATTTTTCCTGACTTGCTAATTTTGGCCTCAATTTTATGACTTAATTTGGGCAGTAGGATAAGAGCCTAAGTTAAATGCAAGTTTGGATCCTACCTCTCAAGAGACCTAGCTTTGTTTTTGTTTATTCTGTTGTATCTCTGCCAGCATGATGGGAAGAGCTTTATTATTATTCAATGGAGAAGACTGAGCCCAGACTGTAATGAGGAACTGAGTCCAGCCAGACCTATAAACTGAAGCAGAGTTGCCCAGCCAGATCTAGTCTAGGTCAGGTGACCTCAGTAAACTCCCAGAATAAATTTTGTTGTGGTTGTTTAGTCGCTAAGTCATGTCCCAACCTTTGCGACCTCATGGGCTCTAGGCTGTCAGGCTTCTCTGTCCATGGGTTACCAGAATAAATACCAGGAGATTAAAAATATAAGCAGAGCTGAACCCACTTAGAATAACAAAATAACACATACAAAAAGTTAACAAACCTGGTCTTTATCTCAAAATGACAAGATAACACATCCTGTAACCCTGGCTAAGCTATAAAAATATATATTTTCTAGGTAAGTTCAGTTTATAAAAAACTAAAATGGACAATACCTAAGTCCAAGGATGATGGGTCAAGAATATGCGGCATGGAGAGACAAAGCTATAACCGTTAGTACTAACAAGAACAGAGAGCTAGGGATTATATTATTATGATCCTCTTATAGGCGTCATTACGAAATGCAGGGACTTCCCTGCTGAGTCAGAGTTTAAGACTTTGCCTTCCAATGCAGTGGGTATGGGTTTGACCCTTGATCAGGGAGCCCACATGCTTGTAGCCAAACAACTAAAACATAAAATAGAAGTAATATCATAACAAATTCAATAAAGACTTTAAAAATGGTCCACTTCAGAAAAGCCTTTAAAGAAAAGAGTAAGAAATGCATATTCTGTAGTATAGGTTCATGGAGTAAATGCTCTGAGCAGTACACTGAAGAGGTTTCACAAGAGTTTAACACTGGTCCAATATCATAACATCTAGGCATGTAGTTAAGAAGTTACCTGCAAAATGGAATCTGATGAAAGTATTAAAATCTACTTTTAGGGTTTGGGTATTTTTTTTCAATTTTACTTATGTAATTTGAATAATCTCCTTTCAGGTTTGTGCTTAAATGTGTCAACAAAGCGACAAAGCTTTTACTGCATTTTAATGAATCATAAATTTTATGTTTGAAAAAAAAAACCTTCAGCCTAGATTTCTAATCTTGTGATTCCTTTCTAACTATTAGAATAAAGAGGCTTGCAGCCAGAGTGGGCATAGCCACATAACTGACACTTTTTTCTCATAATTCATAAATAAATTCTATAGGCCAGGCTTCAAAATTTATCCCAAATCTGTTCCTTCCTTTCATAGTTCAAATCTAGACTGAAATAGACATGTTGAATCTCCAACAGTCCATTCTTCTGGGAATGATTGGTCTTGTTTTTATCTTCCATTGGTTTCATGTTAGCTTTAAAATAAAAATCCCAGTTCATAATCATGGCCCAGTGACCACCACCATCCTAATTCCCTCTCGGTCTAGCTCTTGCCTATCTCTACAACTTTATCACCTACATTATAGAACTTCATGTGACTGCATTCCTACTTATATCCCTAAGTTTTTAGAGCTCTATAAATGTCTTCCTTCTATAGGACCTTTGCATTAGTTGTTTACTGACATAAATACCTCCCTTTATGTATGATTCTGCTAAGGTTGTCATAACAAAATAGGATATACTTTGTGAATTAAACCATAGGAAATTATTTTCTCATAGTTCTTGAGGCTGTAAGTCCAAAATCAAGGTGCCAGTGGTGTTGGTTTCTCACGAGAACACATTTTCTGGCTTGCAGATGGCCACATTCTTGTTGTGTCCTTAGATGGCTCGTTCTCTGTATATGTACACTACTAGTATCTCTTCTCTTTCATAAGGACACCATGCCCTTATGATTTCATTTAAACTCTGTAATCTTTAAAGTCTGTCTCCAAATTTAGTCACACTGAGGGGTAGGGGTTTGTTCTGTGAATTGGGAAGGGCTATAATTTGCTCAATAATACCTTCTCTCTCTTCCCTACCACTTAGAATGTCACATGACTGACGACTTTTCATTATTCAGGTCTTATTTGCAATATTGCTTCTCTATAGAGTTCCATATAGATAGTAGTTTATCTCCAGTGTAGTGTAACTTTGCTAACAAAGCTCTGTCTACTCAAAGCTATGGTTGTTCCAGTAGTCATGTATGGAGCTATTCCACATTCAAGGTCAGGAGGGGCAGCAGTGAGGAGATACCCTTCATCCAAGGTAAGGAGCAGCGGCTGCACTTTGCTGGTGTGGCCATGAAAAGATACCCCATGTCCAAGGTAAGAGAAACCCAAGTAAGACGGTAGGTGTTGCAAGAGGGCATCAGAGGGCAGACACACTGAAACCATACTCACAGAAAACTAGTCAATCTAATCACACTAGGACCACAGCTTTGTATAACTCAATGAAACTAAGCCATGCCCTGTGGGGCCACCCAAGACAGGCAGGCATGGTGGAGAGGTCTGACAGAATGTGATCCGCTGGAGAAGGGAATGTCAAACCACTTCAGTATTCTTGCCTTGAGAACCCCATGAACAGTATGAAAAGGCAAAATGATAGGATACTGAAAGAGGAACTCCCCAGTTCAGTAGGTGCCCCATATGCTACTGGAGATCAATGGAGAAATAACTCCAGAAAGAATGAAGGGATGGGGACAAAGCAAAAACAATACCCAGTTGTGGATGTGACTGGTGATAGAAGCAAGGTCCCATGCTGTAAAGAGCAATATTGCACAGGAACCTGGAATGTCAGGTCCATGAATCAAGGCAAATTAGAAGTGGTCAAACAAGAGATGGCAAGAGTAAACGTCAATATTCTAGGAATCAGCGAACTAAAATGGACTGGAATGGGTGAATTTAACTCACATGACCATTATATCTATTACTGCGGGCAGGAATCCCTCAGAAGATGTGGAGTAGCCATCATGGTCAACAAAAGAGTCTGAAATGCAGTACTTGGATGCAATCTCAAAACAACAGAATGATCTCTGTCCATTTCCAAGGCAAACCGTTCAATATCAAGTAATCCAAGTCTATGCCCCAACCAGTAATGCTGAAAAAGCTGAAGTTGAATGGTTCTATGAAGACCAACAAGACCTTTTAGAACTAACACCCAAAAAAGATGTCATTTTCATTATAGGGGACTGGAATGCAAAACTAGGAAGTCAAGAAACACCTGGAGTAATGGGCAAATTTGACCTTGGAATACAAAATGAAGCAGGCCAAAGACTAATAGAGTTTTGCCAAGAGAATGCACTGGTCATAGCAAACACCCTCTTCCAACAACACAAGAGAAGGCTCTACACATGGACATCACCAGATGGTCAACACCGAAATCAGATTGATTATATTCTTTGCAGCCAAGGATGGAGAAGCTCTATACAGTCAAAAAAAAAAAACAACAACAAAAAAAAACAAAACAAGATCAGGAGCTGACTGTGGCTCAGATCACGAACTCCTTATTGCCAAATTCAGACTTAAATTGAAGAAAGATGAGAAAACCACTAGACCATTCAGGTATGACCTAAATCAAATCCTTATGTTTATACAGTGGAAGTGAGAAATAGATTTAAGAGATTAGATCTGATAGATAGAGTGCCTGATGAACTATGGATGGAGGTTCATGACCTTGTACAGGAGACAGGGATCAAGACCATCCCCATGGAAAAGAAATGCAAAAAAGCAAAATAGCTGTCTGGGGAGGCCTTACAAATAGCTGTGAAAAGAAGAAAGTGAAAAGCAAAGGAGAAAAGAAAAGATATAAGCATCTGAATGCAGAGTTCCAAAGAATAGCAAGAAGATATAAGAAACCCTTCCTCAGCAATCAATGCAAAGAAATAGAGGGAAAGAACAGAATGGGAAAGAGTAGAGATCTCTTCAAGAAAATTAGAGATACCAAGGGAACCTTTCATGCAAAGATGGGCTCGATAAAGGACAGAAATCGTATGGACCTAACAGAAGCAAAAGATATTAAGAAGAGGTGGCAAGAATACACAGAAGAAATGTACAAAAAAGGTCTTCACGACCCAGATAATCATGATGGTGTGATCACTCACCTAGAGCCAGACTCCTGGAATGTGAAATCAAGTGGGCCTTAGAAAGCATCACTACGAACAAAGCTAGTGGAGGTGATGGAATTCCAGTTGAGCTATTTCAAACTGAAAGCTGATGCTGTGAAAGTGCTGCACTCAATGTGCTAGCAAAATTTGGAAAATTCAGCAGTGGCCACAAGACTGGAAAAAGGTCAGTTTTCATTCCAATCCCAAAGAAAGGCAATGACAAAGAATGATCAAACTACCGCACAGTTACACTCATCTCACACAATAGTAAAGAAATGCTCAAAATTCTCCAAGCCAGGCTTCAGCAATGTGTGAACCGTGAACTTCTAGATGTTCAAGCTGGTGTTAGAAAAGGCAGAGGAACCAGAGATCAAATTGCCAACATCTGCTGGATCATCAAAAAAGCAAGAGAGTTCCAGAAAAACATCTATTTTTGCTTTATTGACTATGCCAAAGCCTTTGACTGTGTGGATCACAATAAAGTGTGGAACATTCTGAAAGAGATGGGAATACCAGACCACCTCACCTGCCTGTTGAGAAATCTGTATACAGGTCAGGAAGCAACAGTTATAATTGGACATGGAACAACAGGCTGGTTCCAAACAGGAAAAGGAGTACGTCAAGGCTGTCTATTGTCACCCTGCTTATTTAACTTCTATGCAGAGTACATCATGAGAAACGCTGGACTGGAAGAAACACAAGCTGGAATCAAGATTGCCTGGAGAAATATCAATAACCTCAGATATGCAGATGACACCACCCTTATGGCAGAAAGTGAAGAGGAACTAAAAAGCCTCTTGATGAAAGTGAAAGAAGAGAGTGAAAAAGTTGGCTTAAAGCTCAACATTCAGAAAACAAAGATCATGGCATCCGGTCCCATCACTTCATGTAAAATAGATGGGGAAACAGTGAAAACAGTGCCAGACTTTATTTTTTTAGGCTCCAAAATCCCTGCAGGTGGTGACTGCAGCCATGAAATTAAAAGATGCTTACTTCTTGGAAGAAAAGTTATGACCAACCTAGATAGCATATTGAAAAGCAGACGCATTACTTTGCCAACAAAGGTCCATCTAGTCAAGGATATGGTTTTTCCAGAGGTCATGTATGGATGTGAGAGTTGGACTGTGAAGAAAGCTGAGCACTGAAGAATTGATGCTTTTGAACTGTGGTGTTGGAGAAGACTCTTGAGAGTCCCTTGGACTGCAAGGAGATCCAACCAGTCCATTCTGAAGGAGATCAGCCCTGGGATTTCTTTGGAAGGAATGATGCTAAAGCTGAAACTCCAGTACTCTGGCCACCTCATGCAAAGAGTTGACTCACTGGAAAAGACTTTGATGCTGGGAGGGATTGGGGGCAGGAGGAGAAGGGGACAACAGAGGATGAAATGGCTGGATGGCATCACTGACTCGATGGACATGAGTCTGAGTGAACTCTGGGAGTTGGTGATGGATAAGGAGGCCTGGGGTGCTGCGATTCATGGGGTCACAAAGAGTCCGACACGATTGAATGACTGAACTGAACTGAATATGTATGCATGTGAGAGTTGGACTGTAAAGAAACCTGAGCACCAAAGAATTGCTGCTTTTGAACTATGGTGTTGGAGAAGATCAAGAGTCCCTTGGACTACAAGGAGATCAAACCAGTACATCCTAAAGGAAATCAGTCCTGTATATTCTTTCAAAGAATGATGCTGAAGCTGAACCTCCAACACTTTGGGCACCTAATGCAAAGAACTGACTCATTGGTAAAGACCCTGATGCTGGGAAAGATTGAAGGAAAAAGGAGAAGGGGATGATAAAGACTGAGATGGTTGGATTGCATCACCGACTTGATGGACATGAGTTTGAACAAGCCTCGGGAGTTGGTGATACACAGGGAAGCCTGGTGTGCTGCAGTCCATGGGGTTGCAAAGAGTTGGACACAACTGAGCGATTGAACTGTATTTAATGAAACTTAACAAAACCAGGGACATTCTGACTCTGTTCATTCATCTCCAAGATTGTTACACCCAGAATTGTGCTTGGCACTTTTGTGGCATTGAAACAAAAATATTTTTTTACTGCATTCATCCAGTGCTCTTGCTTGTGAAGCATAGTTATTTCTGTATGTGCCTCACACTTTAACAATGCATTTTTGGTGCCATTTTTTAGTGTTACACGACTAAGATTCATGATCCCTGCTGATATCCAGAAAGATAAAGCACAATAATGTTACTCTGAATAAGCCACTGAATGGAGTAATTGGTTTATAGGAGGGTTACAATCAATTGTTAATTAAATAAGGTATTGTTTTGTCTTGTTTTAAGTAATTACCCCCAGCTCTTATGGAACTTCAGCAGGGTTTTTTTTTTTTTTTTCTTTTTTGGGGCCTATTCTTCTTTAACTCTTTCTTGGACAGTTGCCAGTACTTTTCAGACACTTGTGTTATTATTCTGTTACTTAATCATTTTAAAATGTCAATCTCTAATTCCACTCAAATCTTTTCTATACATTGCCATCTGTGCTGACAGCTTTTATGCTTCAGGAGTACTAGGGTGTGGGTGGACATCCAGATACCTCTTTACTTTCCTACTTCTAGATGTCAGCTCATTCTATAAGGTGGCGAGAGTGGACAGATTTCTCCTCATAGGAGTCAGTGAGATCATAGCCTTCTTTTTGTTGGTCATTGCTGCTTCTAAAGCTGATACTCACTCTAGATGTCCCCTCTGTACCTGGCCTCTCAGTACCCGAGTTTCTCCTGTTTGGTGTCTGTGTACTTTCATCTATTGCTGTTGTTCAATCACTCAGTTGTGCCTGACTCTTTCTGACCCTATGGATTGCAGCATGTCAGGCTTCCCTGTCCTTCACCATCTCCCAGAGTTTGTTCAGATTCATGTCCTTTGAATTGGTGATGCCATCCAACCATCTCATTCTCTGTCATCCCCTTCTCCTGCCTTCAGTGTTTCTCAGCATTAGGGTCTTTTGCAGTGAGTCAGCTCTTCCATCAGGTGGCCAAAGTATTGGAGTCTCTGCTTTAGCACTAATCCTTCCAATGAATATTCAGGGTTGACCACCTTTAGGATTGACTGGTTTGATCTCTTTGCTGCCCAAGAGACTCTCAAGAGTCTTCTCCAACAGCACAGTTTGAAAGTATCCATTTTTCAGCACTCAGCCATCATTATGCTCCAGTTCTCACATCCATACATGACTACTGGAAAAACCATAGTTTGACTATATGGACCTTTGTTGGCAAAGTAATGTCCTGCTTTTTAATATGCTGTCTAGATTCATCATAGCTTTTCTTCCAAGGTGCAAGTGTCTTTACGTTTCATGGCTATAGTCACCATTTGCAGTAATTTTGGAGCCTAAGTAAAGAAAATCTGTCACTGTTTCCACTTTTTCCCCTTCTATTTGCCATAAAGTAATGGGACTTCATGCCATGATCTTAGTTTTTTGAATGTTGAGTTCTAAGCCAGCTTTTTCACTCTCCTCTTACACTTTCATCAACTAACTCTTTAGTTCATCTTTGCTTTCTGCCATTAGGGTGGTCTCATCTGCCTATTTAAGGTCATTGATATTTCTCCCAGCCATCTTGATTTCAACTTGTACTTCATCCAGCCCAGCATTTTGCATGATATGCTCTTCATATATGTTAAAATAGCAAGGTGACAATATATAGCCTTTATGTACTCCTTTCCCAAATTGGAACCAATCTGTTGTTCCATGTAAGGTTGCTTCTTGTCCTACATACTGGTTTCTCAGGAGGCATGTAAGGTGGTCTGGTATTCCCATCTCTTTAAGAATATTCCATGGTTTGTTGTGATCCACACAGTCAAAAGTTATAGCAAATCAATGAAGCAGAATTAGATTATTTTTTGAATTCTCTTGCTTTTTCTATGATCCAGTGGATGTTGGCAATTTGATGTCTGGTTCCTCTGCTTTTTCTAAATCCAGTTTGAACATCTGGAAGTTCCCAGTTCACATATTGTTGAAGCCTACCTTGGAGGATTTTGAGCGTGACCTTGCTAGCATGTGAAATATATGCAATTATGCAGCAGTTTGATCATTCTTTGGCATTGCCCTTCTTTGGGATTAGAATGAAAACAGACCTTTTCTAGTCCTGTGACCACTGCTGAGTTTTCCATATTTGCTGGCATATTGAGTGCAGCACTTTAACACTATCATCTGTTAGGATTTGAAGTAGCTCAACTGGAATTCGATCACCTCCACTAGCTTTGTTTGTAGTGATGCTTTCTGAGGCTCAGTTTGTCCCATTTGACGGATCAATGGAAATAGATCAAGATTCACCTTCTTTTCTGCCATTTCTTTATTCAAAACCAAGAAAACAAACAAACAAACAAAAAAAAAAAACCTACTTCTCTCCCATGGGCCTCAGTTCTTGGTAAGGATGCAAAGAAAAATCTTATGTCTTAACCTGTTGCAAGAGAGTTTAATGAAAAGAAAGAAAGAGAACAGAGAACACCTCAAGAGAGAGGTGGGCCCAGCCAAGGAAACTAATTGCCCTGGATGGCTGGAGTGTGGAGTTTTTAAGGCAAGGTCGTTTGCATAATCATGGAGGTCATTGATAGTATTCTTTGACAGCTATGAGTTATGTAACAGGAGGCTCTACTGTGGGTGACCTTCCCATAATTCAGTCAGTTACAATTAGATGCATATATTCATAGAATATTTATGAACTTTAATTGAATCCAGTGCCCACCAAAGATTATCTAAATATGTGATAGCAAAAGTTGGCTAATGTGCCAGAGCAGGGACAATCCCTCAAGTCAGTCAGTGCAGGATTTTTCTGGTCCCTGACCATTTTGGAGTACTGATAGGAGCTTGGTGGGAGCATGTTTGGGATGGGGTTGGTAAGTAGTTTGGCAGTATTAGGTGGCTATTAGACATTCAGCTAGTGGGGCCACCTCTCATTACTCATGGCTAAATTCCTGCCTAAAATTAGCAGTTCAGCTTAAGCCAAGGAACCCGATTCATATGCATCCCACCCAAGGAAAGATCATATTCTAGGTTCATCAAAGAATAGGAGGATAGGTTACTAGTACTTCTTATCTCAGCACTGCCATCTCTCTAGTCTAGTCATTGTCTGCATCTCTGGGCAATATTAAACTATGGATCCAAAGGCTCACCAAATTTATAGAAGGGAGACTAGGTCTCATTTGATAAACTTGGAATATTTTAGGCAAACTTAAATTTATGAGGGATTTGTTTGACTCCCTCACTTCATGTTACCCCCAAAGACCCTCTCATCACTCATTATTGCTGTAAGAACTGGAGGCATTGAACCTGGTGAATCGTAACAAATCATTCCTTGAGTTCACTGTCTCCAACAGGTAGAGTTTGTGGATTAGGAGTACAGATTCCTAGCAGTGATAATGTTCTACACAGGCTTTCCTTGAAATTTGTGGTTTTGGGAAAATTCCCATTTAATATTCAGTTACAGTAGCATTTTATTGCATAATATGCTTTACAGTCTATATCTTACCTAAAATGGGTATTCTTTTCTACTTTTTCTCATTTTCTGTTATCTTGTAGTTAGTTATTCATACTCTCAAGTTTTGTAAGATTAAGTTACATAAAATATTTCCACATTTATCCCAATTGTAGCATTTAAATTTACATATTAAATATTTAAGTTTTTTAAGTATAATTTTGGTTTACTCTTACATATATGTTTTTCAAATCTAAATTTCTTTCCCACAGAGGATTCTTCATGGTTGGGACACTACTTATACTTTAAGGACTTTGTTCTTACATTATTTACTTTCATTTTCATAATCTGCCTTCTAAAAATCTATTTTGCATGTTCTGATTTCACTACTATATATTAACTTGATAAGATTATTTTCTAGTTGAAACCCTATTTTTTTATTCTTTAATCCAACTATTCACAAATCTGAAAAATAGGTTCATTATATTTTAAATAGTCACTTTAGTTTATTAGACTCTGTTTGATTTACAGGTTATGGAATCTGGCCAGGCTTTTTTTTACCCCAGAATCAAGAGTCATTCTCTGAGGAAGATCAAACCTATTCACTGCCTTGAAACATCAACTGTCTATACTATTCACCAGATTTCAAATAAAAGCAAATAAGACTAAAAGCTATTGTCAGGGAAAATATATTTTTAAATGTTATATTATATGAACATTGACAGTAAATTCTTACATTTAAAAAAATACTATTTTATAGTGTTTCTTTTAAAATTGTTTTCTGCTTATATTCATTCAGATAAAAATCCTCAAATAGATAAATGTCCCATTTTCTCTCTACGGAGCTGCAAAATTCAATTATGCATAAAGACAAATATCAGACTGAGTAAAGAATTATCTGTAAGATTACCAGAATGACTCTATTGCAAAATTTACACTTCATACTCTGGAATTGATTTCTTATGCATTTTAATGTAGGCACTATTTTACATTCGAGTATGTTACATAGGAAAGTAAAATGTCAAAGCTTAGTCCTCTCAGAGTTCACAGTCTCTCCTCTCTCTCTCTCTCTGTTTTACTTAGAGGAGTTCTCTTATGAGAATATCTAGTGGTCAGTTCATTTCTCATTCTTTTAGAACAAATATTTGCATATCAAAGCCATGTAACAAATAAACATCCTCTATAATGGTCCATCTGCCGCTTTCATCCCACTGAGACTAGGTGTAGGAAAAAAGACAGGAGATTGGACAAGACAGATTAATGTTTCAACTGTACATCAGTATTTTTTTTTCAAATGGCCTAATACACACATCTTTTCCATGTGTTTAATATATACTTCTTTGAAACAGTTAGAGCCAAAATAAAGTATTGATCCTAACTGAGGAAAGAGTACTAGGTATGATTTCTAGTTGTTTTTGTTAAGTCAGTAAGTTGTGTTCTACCCTTTACAACCCCAGGTCCTGCAGCATGCCAGGCTTCCATGTGGCTTTTTGTCTCCAGGAGTTTGCCCAAGTAGATGCCCATTTAATTGGTGATTCAATCCAACCATCTCATTGTTTGTGTGAGGTAATTTAGTTCAGTTCAGTTCAGTTGTTCAATCATGTCCAACTCTTGGTGACCCCATGGGCTGCAGCATGCCAGGATTCTCTGTCCATCACCAACTTCCTCAGCTTGCTCAAATACATGTCCATCAAGTCGGTGATGCCATACAACCATCTCATGCTCTGTTGTCCCCTTCTCCTCCTACCTTCAATCTTTCCCAGCATCAGGGTCTTTTCCAATGAGTCAGTACTTCACATCAGGTGGCCAGAGTATTGGAGCTCAGCTTCAGCATCAGTCCTTCCAATGAATATTCAGGACTGATTTCCTTTATGATTGACTAGTTTGATCTTCTTGCAGTCCAAGGGACTCTCAAGAGTCTTCTCCAACACCACAGTTCAAAAGTATCAATTCTTCGGTGCTCATCTTTCTTTATACTCCAACTCCCACATCTATACTTGACTACTAGAAAATCCATAACTTTGACTATATGGACATCTTTTGGCAAAGAAATGTCTCTGATTTTTAATATGCTGTCTAGGATACTCACAACATTTCTTTGAAGGAGCAAACATCTTTTAATTTCATGGCTGCAATCACCATCTGCGGTGATTTAGGAGTGTAAGAAAATAAACTCTATTATTGTTTTCATTCTATTTGCCATCTGTTTGCCATGAAGTGATGAGACCAATGCCCTGACTTAGTTTTCTGAATGTTGTTTTAAGCCAACTTTTTCAATCTCCTCTTTCACTTTCATCGAGAGGCTCTTTAATTCTTCTTTGCTTTCTTCCATAAGGGTGATGTCATCTGCGTATTTTAGGTTATTGTTATTTCTTCCAGGAATCTTGATTCGAGCCTGTGTTTCATCCACACCAGCATTTCACGTGATGTACTCTGAATACGAGTTAAATAAGCAGGGTGACAATATACAGCCTTGATATACTCCTTTCTAGATTTGGAACCAGTCTATAGTTTCATATCCAGTTCTAACTGTTGCTTCTTGACCTCCATACAGATTTCTCAGGAGGCAGGTCAGATGATCTGGTATTCCCATCTCTTTAAGTATTTTCCACAGTTTATTATAATCCACACAGTCAAAGGCTTTGGCATAGTCAATAAGCAGAAGTAGATATTTTTCTGGAACTCTCTTGCTTTTTCGATGATCCAGCATCTATTGGCAATATGATCTCTTGTTCCTCTGCCTTTTTTAAATCCTGTGAAAACATCTGGAAGTTCATGATTCATGTATTGTTGAAGCCTGGCTTGGAGAATTTTGAGCATTACTTTGCTAGCATGTGAGATGAGTGTCCTCAACAAAGGACAGAAATGGTATGGACATGACAGAAGCAGATATTAAGAAGAGGTGGCAAGAATACACAGAAGAAAGGTACAAAAAAGATCTTCATGACCCAGTTAATTACGATAGTGTGATCACTCACCTAGGGCCAGATATCCTGGAATGTGAAGTCAAGAGGGCATTAGGAAGTATCACTATGAACAAAGGTAGTGGAGGTGATGAAATTCCAGTTGAGCTATTTCAAATCCTGAAAGATGATGCTGTGAAAGGGCTGCACTCAATATGTCAGCAAATTTGGAAAACTCAGCAGTAGCTACAGGACTGGAAACATTCAGTTTTCATCCCAATCCCAAAGAAAGGCAATGACAAATAATGCTCAAACTGCCGTACAGTTGCACTCATCTCATACAATAGTAAAGTAATGCTCAAAATTCTCCAAGCTAGGCTTCAGCAAAATGTGAACCGTGAAATTCCAGAAATTCAAGCCAGTTTTAGAAAAGGTAGAGAAACCAGAGATCAAATTGCCAACATTTGCTGGATCATTGAAAAAGCAAAAGAGTTCCAGAAAAACATCTATTTCTGCTTTATTGACTATGCCAAAGCCTTTGACTGTGTGGATCACAATAAACTGTGGAAAATTCTGAAAGAGATGGGAATACCAGACCACCTGACCTGCCTCTTGAGAAACCTGTATGCAGTTCAGGAAGCAACAGTTAGAACTGGACATGGAACAACAGGCTAGTTCCAAATCGGAAAAGGAGTACGTCAAGGCTGTATATTGTCACCCTGCTTATTTAACTTACATGCAGAGTACATCATGAGAAATGCTGGACTGGATGAAGTACAAACTGGAATCAAGATTGCTGGGAGAAATATCAATAACTTCAGCTATGCAAATGACATCACCCTATGGCAGAAAGTGAAGAAGAGCCTCTTGATGAAAGTGAAAGAGCATAGTGAAAATGTTGGCTTAAAGCTCAACATTCAGAAAACTAATATTGTGGCCTCCAGTCCAAACACTTCATGGCAGATAGATGAGGAAACGGTGGAAACAGTGGCTGACTTTATTTTTGGGGGCTCCAAAATCACTGCAGATTGTGATTGCAGCCATGAAATTAAAAGGCACTTACTCCTTGGAAGGAAAGTTATGACCAACCTGGACAGCATATTCAAAAGCAGAGACATTACTTGCCAACAAAGGCCGTCTAGTCAAGGCTATGTTTTTCCCAACAATCGTGTATGGATGTGAGAATTCAACTATAAAGATGCAGAGAAGAATTGATGCTTTTGAACTGTGGTGTTGGAGAAGACTCTTGAGAGCTCTTGGAGATCCAACCAGTCCATCCTAAATGAAATCTGTCCTGGGTATTCACTGGAAGGTCTGATGTTGAAGCTGAAACTCCAATACTTTGGCTACCTGATGCGAAGACCTGACTCATTTGAAAAGACCCTGATGCCGGGAAAAATTGGAGGCAGGAGAAGGGATCGACAGAGGAAGAGATGTTTGGATTGCATCACTGACTTAATGGACATGAGTTTCATAAGGCTCCGGGAGTTGGTGTTGGACAGGAAGGCCTTGTGTGCTGCAGCTCAGGGGGTCGCAATGATTCAGACATGACTGAGCAACTGAACTGAACTGAACTGAGATGACTGCAATTATTCGGTAGTTTGAACATGTTTTGGCATTGCCTTTCTTTGGGATTAAAATGAAAACTGACCTTTGCCAGTCCTATGGCCACTGCTGTGTTTTCCAATTTTGCTGGCATATTGAGTGCAGCACTCTCACAGCATCATCTTTTAGGATTTGAAATAACTCAACTGGAATTCCATCACTTCCACTATCTTTTTTCATAGTGATGCTTCCTAAGGCGCATTTAACTTCACATTTCAGGATATCTGGCCCTAGGTGAATGATCATACCATCATGGTTATCTGGGTCATGATGATCTTTTTTTGTATCTTGCCTCCTCTTCTTAATATCTTTTGCTTCTGTTAGGTCCATACCGTTTCTTTCCTTTATTGTGCCCATCTTTGCATGAAATGTTCCTTGGTATCTTTAATTTTCTTGAGGTGATCTCTAGTCTTTCCCATTCTATTGCTTTCTTCTATTTCTTTGCATTGATTACTGAGGAAGGTTTTCTTCTCTTTCTTTGCTGTTCTTTGGAACTCTGCATTCAAATTGTTGAATATAATATCTGGTATTAAAGAGAGCTCAATAAAAAATGTTTTTTTTTTTCTTCAATTGGTGTTGTGGTCACCATGAATATCAAAGTAGGAAATTATAGTTGTAATTACCTAAACTTTCAAAATAATTATCTTTGTTACAGTAGTTGGCTGTATTTTATCTTCAAATAAAAAAATGAAGTATAGATTTTTTTTTCAGAAATGACTACTGTGTGCTTAATTAAATGTAATTTCTAAAAGAGCTTTAAAATGATGAGTTTTCATTTAACAAAAGTGGAAAATCATTTTAAGGTGTTGTTATTAGTAAGGTTATTTTAATAGGTACTGTATACCTAGAAACCAGTTTGTTTGGAAATTTATGTAACCACCTCTTTGATATCTTGGCATAATCCAGAGTTAGAGCCATAGAACGTTTATAATCCTACTTAATTCCCTTTCCAATTTTCAGTGTCTTTTCTTCCCTCTCCTTACCTTTATACATTCTCCTAACCTCATTCCCCCTCTAGACCACGTGGTATATTCTTTTCAGTAAATCTGGCTGCATCTTAGAGCTTTAGTGTAGTTCCAAATTATTGCCCCATAAGTTACCATGATGAATTTATTTTAGTAAAGAATTTTAAGCAAGCTAGCTATCTTATAGTCAAGGAATGAATTAGGAAAGTTTCCAATAGATGAAATATTATAGTTAGACTAAAATTTAAGAAATAGAAACAATAGAAAATTATATAAACTATAGATATGATTTCATAAGTCTCATATATATTATTTGTTATGAGAATATTGTGGGAGTTTTCTCATCTTTTTAAATTTTGTAATTGTGGTCTGTGAGTGTACGTTTATAAGAAAAACATATGTGCATTCATTAAGATCAAAAAGTATGATATAGTCAGTTCAGATACAAAAAGCTAGAGAAGACTGATGAACTGCATTTACTCAGTTCAGTTCAGTTCAGTTCAGTCATTCGGTCATGTCCGAGTCTTTGCTACCTCATGAACCACAGCACGCCAGGACTCCCTGTCCATCACCAACTCCTGGAGTCTACCCAAACCCATGTGCATTGAGTCGGTGATGCCATCCAACCATCTCATCCTTTGTTGTCCTCTTCCCCTCCTGCCCTCAATCTTTCCCAGCATCAGAGTCTTTTCAAATGAGTCAGCTCTTCGCATCAAGTGGCCAAAGTACTTGAGTTTCAGCTTCAACATCAGTCCTTCCAATGAACACCCAGGATGATCTCCGTTATGGTGGACTGGTTGGATCTCCTTGCAGTCCAAGGGACTCTCAAGAGTCTTCTCCAGCACCACATTTCAAAAGCATCAATGCTTCAGCGCTCAGCCCTCTTTATAGTACAACTCTCACATCCATACATGACCACTGGAAAAACCACAGCCTTGATGAGATGGACCTTTGCTGGCAAAGTAATGTCTTTGCTTTTTAATATGCTGTCTAAATTGGTCATAACTTTCCTTCCAAGGAGTAAGCGTCTTTTAATTTCATGACTGCAATCACTATCTGCAGTGATTTTGGAGCCCAGAAAAATAAAGTCAGTCACTGTTTCCACTCTTTGCCCATCTATTTGCCATGAAGTGCGCTTACTAGGTTACCTCTATTATAAAAGTGTGCAGAGTAGAAGGAGGGACTGAGAAACTCTGGAGAAAAGAGGTTTGAGAAATGTGGCGGTATTTCAGGTCAGGAATGTGGAAAATCCTAAACCAGGACTTTCTTGTGAGGAGGCTGTTGCTGATTCAGTAGTTATCATTCAGGAGTGATATGAATTGACTTAGGAGAGAAGAGTTTATTGTTTTTACTCTGTGCACTTTTTTATTGAAGTTGCATATTTGATCACAGTGATTGTAGTTAAGCGTTCTATGTATACATGGATGTTAAACAGATCATTCTGCATTGAAGAAAACTTATAGATAATTATATAGATAAAATTTAATCTAAGAAAAATTGAACTACTTAGTCTTTATGGTGTAGGTGAAGGATAATCAATCTATGACTACAGTTAAGAAATGAAGTAACATTCTGAATTTATCACTACATATATGATAGATATTTAAGAGAATTCCAGAAGCAATACTTAAGACAAATTGTTTAAAGATCACTAGTAAGATAACAAAGACATCTGGGTTTTAATCATAAAAAGTAGCAGTCATTTGATGATGTTTGATTGGATACAGTATCATAATGCTGACCATGTTTTACATAAAATTAAACATATTCTTAACTTAATAACTAAAATAAAAGATGGCATGGAATGTTAATTCAGATACCACCCTCCACCAAGCAAACAAACAAAGCTTAATTCCTGAAATGTAAGACAACTGAAAATCTCAAGTTCCTTACAATGGAAATGGTGGTGAGGTTCAATAAGGAGGCATTAGAAAAGAGCCCTATATCAGAGCTGCATAATTCCTACAATGCACAAAATATCTGTTATGCCTAGTGACCTCCCAAAATTAACTATAAGACTTATTTTTTGAAGTAATAATCTTGATGATTATATATATATGTAGCCTAGCTGAAAAGAATGTACACTGGCTGATCTCTAAATCCTACCCCAGACACACCCCAGTGCTACCTAGGAGAGCTCACAGATATGCAACAAGATAACCACAGAGACTTGATGCATAGCTGTGTCCTCAAGTGACCTTAGGCATCCAGGGGCCAATTGTTGTTGTTTTTCAGTCATGCAGTTGTGTCTGACTCTTTGCAAACCTATAGACTGTAGCCCACAGGGCTCCTCCTGGGATATATCAGGCAAGTGGAGTGGATTAGCTATTTCCTTCTCCCGGCTATCTTCCTGACCCAGGGGTAGAACCTGCCTCTCCTGCATTGGCAGCCAGATTCTTCCTAACTGAGCCACCAAGGAAGCCCCCAGGAGACCATTAATGGTTCATAAATATTCTATACATACATACATCTGAGTATAACAGAGTGAATGTACAATACAGCCTGTTTTTGTAACTTGCAGCTGTCAATGAAAACTGGCAGTCCACGCCTGCTTAGATGAATATGTAAAAGCCCTGTCTTGAAAACCCCTATACCTCTTCATTCCTGTAGCCAGTGCCTGTTGGCTTGACCCACATCTTCCTTAAGGTGCTCTTTCTGTTCTTTCATCAATAAACTTGTTTTTGCCGTAGATGAGACCTCAGATTCTTCTTTGTGTCCTTATAAAGAACCAAGGCCAACAAAGAAGAGTCCCTTCCCACATCTGGTAACAATTCTGTCCGTCTGTATCACACACTAAAATTGTATTCTAAGACTACATTCTTATCTCTCTACATTGATAACTTTAAAAAAAAAGAAAAAAGCAATGCTTTCTTGTAAAGTTTCAATTTGATTATTATTTTCTCAATTGGCATAATCAAATTGTTCCTATTGTTAAAAATTAAACTATAATTCAGAAATGAATTATATTTGTTTAATGTTTGTGTGAAAAAGATCTCTGAACCTAGTGATGAGTTTTTTACTTCCTGACCTCTAATGAGATGTTAATGTGAACAGATATAGCAAACTAAATTCTACTTTTCTTCCTTAGGGAAAGTTTTTCCATCTTTGAAATTATCAGTGCCTTGACTATTCATTGTCACAACCTCAATATTTTTATCTTTTATAGATTTAATATATAAAACTATTTTTTGTGTATGAAAACACTATCACAAGTGAATGGTTCATCCAATTCTCTAAATAGAAGGTTCCGTTTCTATTAACATTTCTTTTAATTTCTGCATCAGCAAATGTGTTTTTTTCAAAAGCATTATTCCTTGTCGGGGGTTACCTCCAGCAATAAATTGTAGTTTTAAAACATCTAGAATTCAGTTGTATCTGAGCAGATGGCTTTGCCTTTCTGATTGCTTAAAATCTTCCAGGTTTAGCTTTAATAGTAGTAGACTACCTATATCAGTTGTTTTCAAACTAACATGGTAAAAGTTGTTTAGTCATGTCCGCCTCTTTGCGACCCCATTTACTGTGCCCTGCCAGACTCCTCTGTCCATGGATTCTCTAGGCAAGAATACTGGACTGGGTAGCCGTTACCTTCTCTGGGGATCTTCCCGACCCAAGGCTCAAACCAGGTCTCCCACATGCAAGCAGATTCTTTACAATCTGAGCTGCCAGGGGAGCCCTCACAGTAATATAAGCAGACTACTAAAAGGAATATGTGTGCAAGTGCCTCTCCTCTATCCCAAGTACTGATTTGGGGCTCTAAATCAAATTGTTTATGGAAATATGTAAAACAGATGCAGAATCCTTTTACTTCACTTTGAACTTTTCTGGTACCTCAGTTCAACTTAGGTTCTTCAAAATGCAGTTTGAAAACTTCCTTGACCACTGTGTGAGTGTTAAAGTTCTTTTCAAAGAGATAAAATTGTAGCCATAGTACCCCATGCTATTATATCTTCACAATGTCATACCAAACTCCTTGGGACAATTTAAGAATAAATGTAAATCCCATGCATTACTGTTAACACTGTGTTCCTTGTTTTGCTCTCAACTAACATTTAGAGTTTCTACACAATCCTTTCAGATACAAGTGAAATTCTTTGAGAAATAAGCAAAAACAATCTTTACATAGGATATTGCTGTTGCTGCTGCTGCTGCTGCTGCTGCTGCTGCTGCTGCTGCTGCTGCTGCTGCGTCACTTCAGTCGTGTCCAACTCTGTGCGACCTCATAGATGGTAGCCCACCAGGCTCCCCCGTCCCTGGGATTCTCCAGGCAAGAACACTGGAGTGGGTTGCCATTTCCTTCTCCAGTGCATGAAAGTGAAAAGTGAAAGGGAAATTGCTCAGTCGTGTCTGATTCTTCGTGACCCCATGGACTGCAGCCCACCAGGCTTCTCCGTCCATGGGATTTTCCAGGCAAGAGTACTGGAGTGGGGTGCCATTGCCTTCTCCGCATAGGATATTGCTGTAGGTCAAAAGCACTCCAATTTTCCCTCAAAGATGAGCACAAATATCAGCAGTTTTCACCATTATTTTGGCTTATCCTTCCCAGGTTGCTTTTCCCCTGCCTTTCTTTTCTCTTCTTTTTTCTTATGATTAGAGAAAGCACCTTACCTTTTCAGCAATTCAAGTCCCTCAGCAGGATACTTTGCAGATAAAATTTCTCTTTTGTATAGAATGCATGGTTGAGAAGTAAGCTCTAGTGGTATATAAATTTTATAGCCACTAAGACTTTTTACATGTTGCCCTTTTATCATTCTTTTCTTTATTAATATCTCCCCAAGCATATTTTGAACCAGTGATATGCCTCTTCTAGTATCATGTTACTTTTTCCTTGATTCTTTGGTATTTAATATTTGATTCATGTATCTAGAAATCTGTGATAACAGCCTCTTAAGATTCCATTTTAAAAAGAAGTGGTTGTCTTTAAAGGAATGGATTGTGCCTTAATGATAAACATCTTTTTTATGTATAGTTCTATTGTTGGGAATTTGGCCTTCAAAATTATAGGATTTTTGTAACATATTCCATATTCTAAAATAGCTTTCTTTATATTCTCAACTTTTAACTGTAAACATGGATATTTCTTTGTTTTTCTTTGTCAGGGATTTCTCCCTTTAGTATTACATATCTTTTTCTCTTGGTATATATCTGAATTTTCCATTTGTTAAAATAATATATGTGATAGTATTTTGATTTCATCCTTATTGTATTCTCATAATTATAATGACTTGAAAAATACAGGGTGGATTATGTCACTTTTATCACTTTTTGAGATATTTTTGTTTTATTTTTCTCCCATAAGACTTTTAGCCTAGAAATGGAGTGATTTTGTTATAAACAGAATGAGGTACATTAATTAATATTGCCAGGACATTAATTAGTAACACATAATATCAGACTGACTTGCATTCAAGTACAGATATGCTACTTCCCAGTTTATGACCTTGAGCAAGACAAAAATTTGGTTATTTAGTTTTTCATCTATTTGATAAGAACAGTAATAATATGTAACCTATTAGATTATAGAGAGTATTAAATATGAAAATACCTTAAAGGATTTCAGCATAATTGCACTTAGGTAGTAAACAACAAATGGATGCTGCCTAGTTTTATTTCCATTATTAATATGTTAATTCTCTTCATGATAAGCAGAACAAAATAATTAAAAATTGAGTCATGAGTATTTTTATGTTTTAATATTTTTGTGATATCCTTACCTAACTTACAAAGATGTCATTGGCACTAAGTAATGTTTCTGTTCCCCAGCTAAGAGTTTCTCCTATTCTTTAGGATTCTCTTTGTATGTACAAAGCAGAACTCAGTTGATAAAAGACTTGGTTTTGGTGTGAAAGCCCTGGATTCCATTTAGTGCAGTACCTTGTGCTTGTGTTTTCTCTCGAATTAATGATTTAAGATATGTGATTCATGTGCCATGAAGATATCACTTCATGGCAAATAGATGGGGAAACAATGGAAACAGTGACAGACTTTCTTTTCTTGGGCTCCAAAATCACTGTGTGTGGTGACTGCAGCCATGAAATTAAAAGATACTTACTCCTTGGAATAAAAGCTATGACAAACCTAGACAGCATATTAAAAAGCAGAGACATTACTTTGCTGACAAAGATCCGTATAGTCAAAGGTATGTTTTTTTTTTTTCCAGTACCCATGTATAGGTGTTGAAGTTGAACAATAAATAAGGCTGAGCACCAAAGAATTGATGCTTTTTAACTGTGGTGTTGGAGAAGGTCCCTTGGACTGCAATGAGATCAAACCAATCCATCCTAAAGGAAATCAACCCAGTCAGTTCATTGGAAGGACTGATGCTGAAACAAGCTCCAATAGTTTGGCCACCTGATGCAAAGAACTGAAAAGACCCTGATGCTGGGAAAGATTGAAGACAGGAGGAGAAGGGGACAACAGAGGATGAGATGCTTGGATGGCATCACCGACTTGATGGACATGAGTTTGAGCAAGCTCTGGGAGATGGCAAAGGACAAAGAAGCCTGGTGTGCTGTAATCCATGGGGTCAAAAGAGTCAGACACGGCTAAGCAACTGAACAACAACAAATCATATAAAGTTTTAAATATAGTTGCATCATTATCAGACAGGGCTAGTAATCATATTACATGATTTTTTAAATAAAGAAAGTATGTGTAATGGCACTCAAGATGTCCACCCTGCCCATATCGTATTTACTGAACAAGGGCATCCATCTGTCAGCTCCTGAATGTTACCTGCTAGTGGCTGATAGCTGCTCCTTTCTCCAAGAATTGCCTTTGGCTTGCAGCTGCCTGGCCAGGGAAGCTCTGTCCCCTACTAAACTCTGGAGAAACCTATAGTCATAAATGGATTGGCATGGGGTTTCAAAAGTGTAGAGATCTTCCTTTAAATTAAGAAAAACTCTGGTGTAATTCATGTTCTACAGTTCCTTGTGGGATTCAGCTAAAGCTAAATTATAACTGAGACTGCATCCTTCCATTATTTGTTTTCCTGTTTTATCTTCATTCTTTCAATTCCCTTAGAAACATACTTGCAATACATCACATAAGTCTGAATCCTTGTTTTAGACTTTGTTTCTTAATTGTAGTGTCATGATAAGCAGTTTTTTTTCTTTTTTCTTTATAAATTAAGCCAACTTGAGATGTTTAAGAATATCATGTAAGGGAAGAAGATTCTTCCTTCTTCAAAGGGGAGGAAGGCAATTCATAGGACAATAAGTGCAGATGTTTAGTAATTAGATATGTGCCCTGCTGTACAGATAATTCATTCAGATAAAAAAGAGTTACCTCTGTTAATGCCTGTCTTTCTGGGCCCACTCCACTATCTAAATAATTTTAGATAGTTAAGGAAGAGGCAGAAGTTCTCTGATAGTTCTTAATTGACTTCAACTCAAAATAATTCACATGCCAAGGTGACACATTTGTGGATGGGATATTTTTCTCCATACCAACCTCCAATGCAGAGATTTCAATAAGCAAAACATTTGATTTTGTTCATAAGCAATTAAAACTACAGTAGATTTATACTGTCATGTAAGAATTGAATCGCCAGTCCATGTCTGACGTAGGGTGCAGCATGCTTGGGGCTGGTGCATGGGGATGACCCAGAGAGATGTTGTGGGGAGGGAGGTGGGAGGGGGTTTCATGTTTGGGAACGCATGTAAGAATTAAAGATTTTAAAATTTAAAAAATAAAAAAATAAAAAAAAATAAAACTACAGTAGATTTAAAACAATATACTTAAGTAAACTAAACAGTAGATAGCTTAACCAAATATTTTAAAGTACCCACTGTATACCTGAACTTTGCTAGTTACTAAGAAAAAAAAATGGTAACACAAATGGTTCCTCCCCTCAAGAATCTTATACCTTACCCTTTACATAGGGTAGTTATACACACACATGACATACATCCACTCTTTCCTATAAATCTCAGTGACTTAAAAATTACTGTGAAGATTAAAAGCATGAAATAGTGAATAACTAGAGGTCTAACCTTGGGAGCGGTTAGGAAAGACTTCCTTGAACATGTGTCAGTTTGCCTGAAACCTGAAGAATGTGAGGGGTCTGTTAACAGAGTTTATTAGCAGAGAAAATGTCATCATGTGCAAAGACCTTTACACATGGTATTTTTGACTTTTCCAAGAGAATACTGATATGTCAGGAGTATATGGAGTAATTGTGTGAATCAAAGAGATAGTTGAAAGGATAAGAGAGAGTGAGATCACACAGGATTTATATGTGATGCTAAGAAGTTTGAATTTTGTTTGAGTGCAATGGGAAATAACTGTAGGGTTGTAAATGGTGGGGGAGTTAGGAGTGATATGTTTTGATGAAAGGATAGTGGATTATAAGAGACAAGAAAGGATGCAGGGAAACCAGTTAGACTGGATGAGGTATCATATTGGATAGGAACCAGGTAGTGGCAGTAGAGAAAAGAGATATTTCTGAGATAGTTTTTACAGATGATTAAATTTAATAGTTGCAAGGTGGAGAGTAGGGTTTGCAGGTAGATTTGAATATTAGGTAAGGGGAGAAAATGGGAGAAGTCGAGTATATGATGGCAAAAGGTAGTGGAAAAAATTGATTTTAGGAGAAAAAGAAGTTAATTATGGGCATGTTAAATATGAGACTGTTCAGTTCAGTTCAGTTCAGTTCAGTCGTTCAGTCATGTCCGACTCTCTGCAACCCCATGAATTGCAGCATGCCAGGCCTCCCTGTCCATCACCAACTCCCGGAGTTCACTCAAACTCACGTCCATGGAGTCAGTGATGCCATCCAGCCATCTCATCGTCTGTCATCCCCTTCTCCTCCTGCCCCCAATCCCTCCCAGCATCAGGGTCTTTCCAATGAGTCAACTCTTCGCATGAGGTGGCCAAAGTACTAGAGTTTCAGCTTAACATCATTCCTTCCAAAGAACACGCAGGACTGATCTCCTTTAGAATGGACTGGTTGGATCTCCTTGCAGTCCAAGGAACTCTCAAGAGTCTTCTGCAACACCACAGTTCAAAAGCATCAATTCTTCAGTGCTCAGCTTTCTTCACAGTTCAACTCTCACATCCATACATGACTACTGGAAAAACCATAGCCTTAAAAGACAATAACATGGAGATAAGGAATTGTCTGTAACACTCTATATGTGTTAGAGATTTTTATCTAATAGTCTTTAAAATGTAGGAATTAATGTGCTTGGTCAGTGAGAGAGTATAGGGAAGATGAAGATGGCCTCGTTTACAATTAGAAGGATTTAGGAGGAAGACTGAAAAGGGAGAGTTAGCAAAGAAAGAGAGTGGTCACACTGGATAGTATGAAGAGAAAAAAATTCAAGCATGTTTCTGCTGAGTGATGAAAAAGTCAATTAAAATAATATTTGGTCCATTAGAACTTGCAACTTATAGGATTCAGTCAGATGACCCTAAAATAAAATTGAGGGAGTGAGGAGTGATAGAGAAACTACTTGGTTGTAACAGACTGAAGAATGAATGGGAGATGAGGAAGTAAAGGGGATCTTCCCGACCCAGGGATCATACCAGGGTCTCCCGCATTGGAGGCAGATGCTTTACCCTCTGAGCCACCAGGGAAGTCTCCTAAGTAAAAATGACATCAATAGAAAAATTATGGAAAAGAAGAGAAATAATTCATTGGAATGGTCTCATGAAAGCATTTAGTTTTAAAGGAGATGCTAGAATATTATGAGTGTATGTTATTTTTTACTTCAAATATTTCTTAGTTTTGAGCATTTTTCTTTTAGATTTTATTCTCAAATATCTTGAGGAAATAAGATGGATTTAAAAGGCATGTTTACAGAAACCTTACTTATAACAGATAGTAAAGAGGTAAAAAAAAAAAAAATGTGGCAGCCATTTGCTACAAGTTTATAGCTTTAGATCCTGGCTGTTTTGTTGCAGCCAGGGAACATTTTAAAGTAAGCAGTTAGGCAGTAAGTCCTTGTAATATAATTGGATACTGAGCAAATTAGAGCCTCAGAGTGAATCCTGGTAACCTTTACACTACCAAGTTCAATAAAACTGCAGAAGACAATGAAGAGACAACATGACTTACAAGCAGAACAACTCAAACCTTGTCTATGAGCCTGCTGTTTGAGATATACTATAGGTTCCAGCCAGAAGAACTGTTGTTAAAATGAGAACCAATATGATAATAATAATAAGGGTGATGCTATTTATTGCAAGTATGTACATTTGTCAATACTGAATTCTCGGATGTCCTCTTGGAATTGAAGAATTTAGGCACGCTCACCTCTTGTGGCCTTCAATGTAATTTTCAGATACTATTCATTTAGGTCTCAAATTTCCAACAGCATGGGGAGATACTAGTTAAAATATACTCATCTAATATTTTGCAGTGGAAATTCTGATAAGGACTTTGAATCAATATCCTAAATATGGATCATATTTTATAACGTAAAATGGCTTTATTTTGTCTGAGATTTTATATCAAAATAAATTGTTAAAGTAAGGAAAAACTAAAGATAATAGCTCTTGATTAACGTGCGAAAGCCATTTTCAATTTACCATAGCCTTTGCTCTTAAGGATGGAAAAGCTTGTTATGAATTCTTCATGTTATAAGACTTGAATTCCTTTGAGTGTTTTCTGTTTTATTATTTTGACTCTCTTTCTCGGATCAATCTCAGTTGATTTTAACATAGCAGTAATGATCCAAGGACTCTTGTTCTCCCTAGAGATGATTCCGAAGTAAAATAATGCAAAACTTTGGCTATGTCAAATCCTTCAAAGATAATTTATTTTATAAACAGTAACATCAGAGAAGTGATGCAGTTGTTTATGATGGGAGTGGGGAAATTAAATCAACCATTTTTTCTGTGTCTTGCCTGTATTTTATGTATGTCCATGGATTTAAAATTTTACATTTCATTGATAAATATATTATACCTATGATGTTTATAATATAATGCTGACACTTTTGAAAAGAATATTATATCAGGGGACGTGTTTATGTACAAATTTTAATAGACTTTATTCAGATAACTTCTTCATTTTCTTTTCTTCCCTTGCTAATTTCTTCTTGTTTCTATTTTCACTTGTTTGCAAAAGCTTGAAATGAATTACCATACTGTCTTTAATTTCTTTTGTTTTCTCTGTGCCAAGAATTCTTAGGCAAAATCATCCAAATAGTTGGTCCCACCACTGCTGGTTTACCTTCCTCATTGGTCCTTTACATTCGTCCAATATTCTATTCGTACCTCCTTTAGAGTGTTTATCTATATGTTTGTATTACAATTTCCACGTGATCATAATCTAACTCCTTGAAATCAGATACCCTCCCTGGCTGTTACCAATCTGTGTCCTTCTGATTTAGTATCTGAGGTTGCAAATGGAACAGAATTTTGAGTATATTGGACATTTCTCTTGGAAGCACTGGCTGCTCTTTTGCAATGATATATGTGTAATTATGTGAGGTGAATTGTATCATTTGGGAGAATTTTGCCCTGTGGGTGAGCCAGATATAAACCACCTAGGAAAGGATGCCCTTTTCCTATACTGCCTGTTCTTACACCTACACATTGTTTTATCTGACTCTCCATGTTTCAGAACTTTCTGCTGAACTGGGACACCAATACAAGGTGTGTTTGCTTCCCCATAGATCCATGCTTATTTCCAGCCATTGCAGAACTCTCCAGCTTTCAAAGCAGGCAAGGTTACTCACCAGGAGGGACTGCAGATTTTTTAATCTCAGACGAGGCTTTGAGTAGAAAAGCATACACTTGTCTACATCCAGATACAAGCAGTGAGATCAGACGTACTGCCCTGTGTACAATCAGATCAAATTAAAATCTTGACAACCTGCATACTGCTCCTATTCTCTACAGCAGACAGCATAGGGCTGGTATGATGACTTGGCTTAGCAGTGTAGCTCCCTGCCAGCTTGATCTCAGTGGGTGAGCCCTCAGAGCAGACAGTAGGTAGCAAAAAGGTAGCTGTAATAGCAGAGTAGCAAAGTGAAGCAGCTCCCTGCTGCAGCCACTGACTCACATGAATACCACTTTGATCTTGTACTTCTTCCTTTTTTAATTATATAACATATTTTGTAAGGTAAAGTAGTCTGGACTTTTATTCTTTGTTTTTGAAATATCTAAATATGTGGAATTGACCCAAGAGTCTTTTGAAAATTGTGAGCTGAAGGCAAAATAACTTAGGCCTCAGTCTTAGGTTAGAACAAGAGGAAGATATAATGTAATAGTATTAGCAGCAGCTTCACACACAGGCCAGCTCTCGCCAGGGACAGCCAGTCAGCTGTGAATACCCAAACCAGGGCTGCCTGCTCCTCCACTATGTTTAGCCATATGTCCCAGAAGGATACCCTAATCTTCTGAGGAGAAATAAATAGACACTGTAAAATGTAAGTGGGTCACTCTATGTACCAGGAACCCTGGAATACCTTTCCAAGTTCTGGCTGATACTCTTCAGCAAATACTAAGAGAGTACTAAGTGAATTTGTACCAAACTGCAGGGGCTTCCCTTTCAAGGCAGGCTCTTCATCTGAGTCATTTAATTTCCACCCTCACACCTCTATTTGTGACTTTGCTCAATGTCCATTGCTTTTTCCAATGTCCAGTCAAGATAAGAAACATCGAAAATTGAGCAAGTATAAACACAATATTATAAGGTTCATGTATAAGGTTTCCAAGTCTTTTTAAATCCTGACACAAAGAACATAACTGTTCAGCAGTGGGGTCAATACGCCTGTATTTGTTAGAGATGATTGACCTGAAGGGCTTCCCTGGGCCCTGCCTAAAGCCCTGATGGCTGGAGGGATCATTATCAATCCTGGTTAGAGATCCCTGGTCCTTATACAGCACTCTGTTCCTTAATGTGGCATTCATGCATTTGCACAGACTATTTCCTCACATAATCTTTTCCTGCTTCTCCAAGGCTTCCTACCCTTCAGCCACTTAGAGTCTCTATATATTCAATATAGTTCTAAGCTTTGTATATTGCAGATACTGTTTTCCATACACAAAATATTGTTTTCATTCTTCATCTGGCAAGCCCTGCTTTTCCTTTAGTATTCAGACAAATATTCACAACCTATCTTTTGCAGAAATATTTAGGTATTCCTTCTGTTTTTTTAACATTTCGCTCATGCTGCCATCTTACAGTTTCACATTTAATGTAGTTATTTCTTTGTTAGTCAACCACTCTAAACAAGAAAATGGGATTTACTTTCAGTTAATCAGCTTCATTCATATATGCCAACTTCTATAAGCCCCATAGGGTCTTCCCAGGTGGCTCAGTAATAAAGAAATTGTGATGCAGATTCAATCCCAGGGTTGAAAAGATTCCCTGGAGAAGGACATGGCAACTCACTCTAGTGTTCTTGCCGGGAAAATCCCATGTACGGAGGAGCCTGGCAGGCTGCAGTCCATGGAGTCGCAAAAATAGTTGGAGACAAATGAGTGACCAAACAACAACAATATGCCATGAATAATGCTTTGTGCTTTTACACACATAATTGAACTCAATAGTCTACATTCTGTAAACTTGGTTGTCTCAAATGTTTCTTTTGAGAAAACAGGTATTTTTGAATCATTCTACAGTTTTTCTGTGAAAGGTGAAATATCTAGTAAGGGATAAATAATGGACTTCTTTGGCTGTTTTCAGACTTCACCAGCAATTTCTAACTAGCACAGTTCTTTAAACCTCAACCTAACAGTAAGATGCATGTTAAAATACTTAATAACTAAAAAAAGGAAGGAGATAAAGAACAGAGAGGAGGAGAGGGAGGAATGAAGGAAAGAAAGAAAAATGTGTCAATAAATTGAATAAACTATAAAATTCCAAAAAGAAATCTCTGGGCTTGCTGGTGACACAAGGATTTAATCAGCTTTCAACTTTCAGATATTTGTTGTGCAATACCTTAGAGTGTAGGGACACAGTAAATATAATGAATACATGGAGTAAACTACAAAAATTTTCGTAACCCCAGCTTTTTTTCTTTTTTTGAATTAGCAAGACATTTAATTTTACCTAATATATGCAAAATACTTTCATCTCAAATGTAACCAATATACAAATTTTTAAAATTTATTTATTTTAATTGGAGGTTAATTACTTTACAATATTGTATTGGTTTTGCCATACATCAACATGTATCCTCCGCCACAGGAATACACGTGTTCTCCATCCTGAACCCCCCTCCGTCCTCCCTCCCCATACCATCCCTCTGGGTCATCCCAGTGCACCAGCCCCAAGCATCCAGTATCATGCATTGAACCTGGGCTGGTGATTCGTTTCATATATGATAGTAAGCCAGCTTTTTTTCTTTAAAGGAAATGTATTAAGGTAAATAAAAAGAATGTTATATAACTAAAAAAAAAATTAGGAAAACTTTAGAGATTCTTAAGAAAATAAGTTTTGTCACACAGATAAATTTATCAAAGAATCCTTTATTGAGTAGAATTTTATTCAGTGTTGAAGTTTAAATATGTAGTAGTGGCTATATTTTGATATTTAATATTGTATGAATGGCATTTAATTATACAATAGCTAAATCTGGATGAAAATATTTAAATAAAGTATGCTATCTTAATTTAATGTGATATCTACCATGCTGTCTAAAACATCATGTAGTAAATATAGTTTAAAAAACATAGGTTCTCTTTCTCAAATGTATCATTTTAAAGCAAATACCCAGTACTAATACTTCATAGTACTGATACCTCATACCCTGTACAGTTCAATCAAGATTGCTTCCATGGCAGATGGCTACATGCAAAGCTAATTACAATAAATTAAGAAGGGTTGGAATGTCACAGAATGATAAATTACCATAAACAGAATGGAGGAAAACCACACAGTCAACATTTTTTGGACAGTCTTTTCACAAGGAGTGTGAGGCACTAATCTGCTTTATGTATTTCATTTTTTGCCTTTGACTTCCTTGATTTTCCTTCCTCAGTCAAAAGAAAGGTAGTAAAATACTCAAAATAGCATTATCATAAATAACACAGACAAATATATAGTTTTAAATTCTGTAGTTCCCAGTTTCATTGTCTCCTGATTAAAAAGGAAAATATAATTTTAACAACTTTATGAATAGAGAACAAAAGAAAACAATAGTCCCAATATATAAAGATAATATGCTTAATCCACATGTTTTTTGAAGTGTTGAAATGATAAAATGGCCATATGTTTGTTAGCAGTGTTTGATCACTTCCTTTGTTGAAACAAGATGGTTATATATGTAGATATATGGATACTTACAGTTCTGAAAGTTCGTTGACAATCTGTTTTGACTGACTTCATTTTCACAATAATATAAGAAGTGAAGCTACTCTCTGAGAGTGATGGGAAGCAGAGATGTTAGAGATTTAGAAAAGTAGATTGTGCAAAATTGACATCCGGAAGTCTGGAAATAATGTACTAGATAAGCATATTGCAGTTTCCGGGAACCATTGACATTTTTAATAAGCAGAAAATTCCAGCAGTATTCCTAATTTACAAAGCTGATTCAGTTCAGTTCAATTATATCTGACTCTTTGCAGCCCCTTGGACTGCAGCATGGCAGCACGGCAGCTTCCTTGTTCATCACCAACTCCCAGAACTTGCTCAAACTCATGTCCATAGAGTCAGTGACACCATCCAATTACCTTATCCTCTTTCATCCCCTTCTCCTCCTACCTTCAATCTTGCCCAGCATCAGGGTCTTTTCCATGGAGTCAGTTCTTCACATCAGGTGGCCAAAGTATTGGAGGCTGAGCTTCAGCATCAGTCCTTCCAATGAATATTCAGGACTGATTTCCATTAGGATTGACTGGTTTTACTTCCTTGCCATCCAAGAGAATCTCAAGATTCTTCTCCAACCACACATTTCAAAACCATCAATTCTTCGGTGCTCAGATTTCTTTATAATCCAACTCTCATATCCATACATGACTACTGGAAAAACCATAGCTTCAACTAGATGGACCTTTGTCAGCAGGTAATGTTGCTGCTATTTAATATGCAATCCAGGTTGGTCATAGCTTTTCTTCCAAGGAGCAAGTGTCTTTTAATTTCATGGCTGCATTCAACATCTGCAGCAATATTGGAGCCCA
The DNA here is from genome assembly GCF_001704415.2 of Capra hircus. Taxonomy (NCBI): domain Eukaryota; kingdom Metazoa; phylum Chordata; class Mammalia; order Artiodactyla; family Bovidae; genus Capra; species Capra hircus. The sequence goes on from NC_030808.1 coordinate 40,040,699, forward strand.
TGAAAATAAACTCTGTCACTGTTTCCATTGTTTCCCCATCTATTTGCCATGAAATGATTCGACTAGATGCCATGATCTTAAGTTTTTGAATGTTGAGCTTTAAGCCAAATTTTTCATTCTCCTGTTTTACTTTCATCAAGAAGATCTTTAGCTCCTCTTCACTTTATGCCATAAGGGTGGTATCATCTGTGTATCTTAGTTTATTGATATTACTGCCAACAATCTTGTTTCCCCTTGTGCTTCTTCCAGCCTGGCATTTCGCATGATATACTCTGCATATAAGCTAAATAAGTCTGGTGACAAGATACAATCTTGACGTACTCCTTTCCTAATTTGGAATCAGTCTGTTGTTCCATGTCCAGTTCTAACTGTTGCTTCTTGACCTGCATACAGTTTATCAGGAGGCAGGTAAGATGGTCTGGTATTCCCATCTCTTGAAGAATTTTCCACAGTTTCTGGTGATCCACACAAAGGCTTTAGCATAGTCAAAACACAGAAGGGCATGTTTTTCTGGAACTCTCTTGCTTTTCTGTTGATCCGGCAGATGTTGTCAATTTTATATTTGATTCTTCTGCATTTTCTAAATCCAGGTTGAACATTTGGAAGTTCACAGTTCACGTACTATTGAAACCTGGCTTGGAAAATTGGGGGCTTTACTTTGTTAGTGTGTGAGATGAATGCAATTGTACAGTGGTTTGAGCATTCTTTGGCATTGCCTTTCTTTGGGATTGGAATGTAAACTGACCTTTTCCAGTTCTGTGGCCACTGCTGCCTTTTCCAAATATGCTGGCATATTGAGTGTAACACTTTTACAGCATCATCTGTTAGGATTTAAAGTAGCTCAGCTGGAATTCCATCACTTCCACTAGCTTTGTTCATAGTGATACTTCCTAAGGCCCACTTGACTTCACATTCCAGGATATCTGGCTCTAGGTGAGTGATCACACCATTGTGATTATCTGGGTCATGCAGATTTTTTTTGTATAGTTCTTCTGTCTATTCTTACCACCTCTTCTTAATATCTTCTGCTTCTGCTAGGTCCATACCATTTCTGTCCTTTATTGAGCCCATCTTTGCATGAAATGTTCCGTTGGTATCTCTAATTTTCTTGAAGAGATCTCTAGTCTTTCCCATTCTATTGTTTTCCTTTATTTCTTTTCATTGATCACTGAGGAAGGCGTTCTTATCTTTCCTTGCTATTGCTTGGAACTCTTCATTCAGATGGCTATGTCTTTCCTTTTCTCCTTTGCTTTTGGCTTCTCTTCTTTTCTCAGCTATTAGTAAGGCCTCCTCCATTTTGCCTTTTTGCATCCCCCCCCCCCGCCCCCGGGGATGGTCTTTATCACTGTCTCCTGTACAGTGTCACGGACTTCCATCCATAGTTCTTCAGGCACCCTGTCTATCAATTATAATCCCTTGAATCTATTTTTCACTTCTACTGTATATTCATAGGGGATTTAATTATGTCATACCTGAGTGGTCTAGTGATTTTCCCTACTTTCTTCAATTTAAGTCTGAATTTTGCACTAAGGTGTTTATGATGTGAGCCACAGCCAGCTGCCTGTTTTGGTTTTGCTGACTGTATAGAGTTTCTCCATATTTGTCTGCAAAGAATATAATCGATCTGATTTCAGTATTGACCATCTGGTGATGTCCATATGTAGAGGTGTCTCTTGTGTTGTTGAAAGACCGTGTTTGCTATGACCAGTGCATTCTCTTGACAAAACTCCATTAGCCTTTGCCCTGCTTCATTTTGTACACCAAGGCCAAGCTTGCCTGTTACTCCAAGTATCACAAAGCTGATTCTAACCTTAATTATAACCTTAATAAAAGGGCTTCCAGAATCTGTCTACCAATGCAGGAGACTTGGGTTTGACTTCTGCATCATGAAGATACTCTGGAGGAGTAAATGGCAACCCACTCCGGTATTCTTGTCTAGAAAATTGCTTGGACAGAGGATACAGGATACAGCACATAGTGTTGTAAAGAGTCTGACACAACTGAGCATGCATGCACCAAATCTATACAAGGGTAATATAAAAAAAGAGAAATCAGGCCATTTTCATATTTGAACAAAAACATTAATGTCTTAAAGAAAATACAAGTCTGAGGGTAACATTGTGTTAAAAGTAATGTAGCATGACCTAGTTGGTTTTATTCAGGTAGTCAAAGATATTTTAACATAAGATCTTTAAACATAATTGATATCATTAGCAGGTTAAAGGAGAAGTAGGATCATTTTGATAGATGCAGGAAAATCCTTTGATAAGATTTAACAGTTATTCATGATAAAGACTGTTAACATAGAATGAATAGAATGAGATTTTCTTAACATAATAAAGGATTTTTAAATAAAAAATATATATTATTATGAAACTCTAGATGAAGTTAGGAACTTGACAAGATACCCACTGTCATTATTTTCTTTTTTCAGAATTTTGCTAGATGTCCTCCTTCTAAGGATAGAAAACATTTAAGAATGGATAGGAAAACATAAGATGGCTATTATACAGAGAGAGTTTTATCTGTATAGATAACCCAAGATAATAGAGCAATAATCTATACAAATCAGTAAGAGAGCTCAACAGTTCAGTTCCGAACATAGTTCACAAAAGCTAGTAGTTTCTGTCTACTAACAAGAAGAAATGAGAAATTATAATTGAAATGTCCATTTGTAAAAATATCAAAACTATCGGGCTCCTAGGAAAAAATTTAAAAAGCCCTGTAAAATCTTTAGAAAATAATTATAAAATGCTATTAAAGGTTAAAAAATTAAACCTAAGTACATATTCACTGATGAGTACTTTCAGTACTTAAATTATATAAATGTATATCATGAATGTTGACAAACTAATATATGATTTATCTGAATGAATAGTTCAGTTCAAAATATTTATTTAAAGTTCAACTTGGTCAATCCTTGTTAGAAATCCATATATTCCATACCATTGTAGATACTCTACATATTCTTTTAAGTGTTCTGACATATTTGATTTTATTAACATTCTAAATTTGAATTTGTGTATGATATGATAATAGAGAAAACATGAATTTCTTAAGCCAGACCCATCAAGACAAACTATAAAGAAACATATTGACCAGACTGATTCAACCAATATATAAAGTTCTGTAAATATTTAAATAACCATTAAAAAAGGAAAATACTATCCATATTCTGATTGAAGAAATTTATAACTCATATTACATGAGATGTTCAACTTCATATTTTAGAGGTAGGTAAACTTTTTTCAGATTATTAAAAATAATTAAATCTGCAGTGCAATGTGGTTGAATCTAACTAATATTTGTAAAATGATATGATGGATTATTAAATAACAGGTTTGCATAACTTCAGCTGAAAGGAAAGAGGCAATGATCACTGGGAATATAAGTTCTCCAAAAACAAGACTTAACAAGGTAACTTAAATTTTCTTCTTTAAGAGTTGCTGGTGAAATGCTATAGTTGATGTCAATTTGAGCAAGACATTTGCAAGAATCTTATAGACAAATGAAGAAATAATCAAGCTCTGGGACTATTGAAAATGTATCAGTTTCTACTTTTGGAATTCTTTAATGCTTATTATACAACTCTACTCATAGAAATACCATGTTTTTATTTAATCAATATAGTTGATAAAGAGATGAAGTGTGTTTTTTTAAATATGAAAAAGAACACAAATGTGGAAAATACACATAAGATGAGGATTTATTCTGATAGTTTAGGTAAAGAGTTTATAAATTAATAAGAAACCTAAACAAGCAGATTTAGTTGTAGTATGGCTAAATCTTTTGTAAGGAGAAAATTGTTTTTGGCTAGAAGAATAAAACACTTAGAGTGTAAGAACTGAGTAGTGACTTGATTAAAAGCTAGGGTAGGAACTGGAGTCAGAGTTGTTGCAGGTGGAGGAAATGCATGTTGAGCAAAGACATAGAGGTGAAAAATTGTGAGACATATTCACAAATGAATAAAACATCCAGGGGTCAAATTAAAAAATAATATTTAATACCACATTATGTTTATTTGTTAACCATTGATATTAAAGTTGATTGAATATAAGCATTATTCTTTCAGTAGAATTTGCAATGAAATTATATTAGTGGGAGACTTCATGAGAAAGGCAATAATTCCAGTAAAATGTTATGTGATTCTGAGCTGTGACATCAGTAATGGATGAGACTGATGGGAGAAAAACCTCAGGGGTCAAATCAGTGGAACTCTAATATATATACACTGTACACAGGGCATGCATTCATTTGATAAATATCTATTAATTAGCATGTACTGAAAAAAACAGTGAGCAAAATCAGGCAAAACTCTCTACTCTCAAAAGAGCTTGTTTCTAGTGGGGAGAGACAGGTAGTGAATAAAAATCACTAATACTTGTAGTATTAGTGATTGTAGTAAGTTAGGAAATAAATGTTCCAGAGAGACACAAAGCAGTGAAGAGGGAATTGGAAGTATGGTGGGGGCAGAAGACTGTGCATTTTTATATAAATTGGTCAGAAAATGTGTGAGGGTAATATTTTAGTGAGTACATGAAAGAGGTGACGGAAGTAGCACTGGGGAATATGGGATAAAATTTTTCCTCATGGAAGGAATGGTAAGAACAAATGCCCTAAGGCAGTAGATTGGAAGAACATCAGGACCAATGGAACTGGGAAGATTCAATGGTGAGATACAAGGTCAGGGAGGTACTGGAGATCTACCTCCTGTTTAAGACTGATGTAAGGGCTTTGGTCTTTACTCAGAGGGAGACAGAAGCCACTGGACAGCTTTCACCAGAGAAGTGTCCTGATCTGACTTGCATGTTAGCAAGATCGCTGTGGCTACTGTGTCGAAAATAGATTGAAGGTAACAGATTGGAAGCAGGGAGACCAGTTAAGAGGTTACTAGAATAAGTACCTGGGAACAGTGAATCATTATCCTAGCAATTTAAGTGGGACAAAGTATGGCTGTTAATGGGTACATCCAACAGAGCAATTAGGAAGGATACCAGATTTGTGGTAAAGTTAATAATGCTCGTGTTAGGTCAGGGCAAATTTTCAGTGCAGGCAACGCTTTCAAGTAGATTTATTAATCTAGATTTATAGGTCATCTATGCACAGAACTTATTAACGAGTACAGAACTTATTTAGAAAATATGCCTGGTGGGAAAAAAATATCACTGAAATTTCAAAGGAATTAAAAGCAGAACATTGGGGGTAAATAAGGATAACTATCTTTGTCATTTGAAAACTGTCAGAAGACAAATAAGATATTTTCTTTTGCTAATTGACAAGTGATCTAGGACACTGGACTAGGTCAGGTTTGAGTCTGGAATCACTGAGAGGTTTAGATAAAAATCTTCCAAGTAAGTGTTAAATCCATAGGCAACCAGGAAGAAAGAGACTCGGAAACAAAAGCAATATCTTATCCTAAAGACACTGATTAGCCAGAAGATTTGATGCAAATGGTGAGAAGCAGACATGCCAAAAGTAATTCACCTATCAATGAGTAAGTAGATTGAGTAACTTTTTATTTGCTTTAGGCCTATATGTGACTCTGGCTAGGCTGTGTGTCAGAAAGTTAAAAGGCACAGTCAGTAGCAAGCCTTGGTGTGTGTGTGAAAGCCCAAATATATGGATGGTTTAAAAATTTCAGTTGCATACAAGAAAGTTTATGTTTCTCTCAAAGTGAGTGTGTTGCTTTGAGAAGCAGTAAAAATTACTGTTAAGCTAAAATGTGGGGCCTTATGTCAGAAATGGTTTTTAAGTGAGAATTCAGAGAGGGGTTAATAAATTATGTTAACAATCTCTATGGGCTGTATGCTTAGTCGCTCAGTCATGTCTGACTCTTTGCGACCCCATGGACTGTAGCCCGCCAGGCTCCTCTGTCTACGGGGATTCTCCAGGCAAGATTACTGGAGTGGGTTGCCATCCTCCTTCAGGGGATCTTCCCAACCAAGGGATCAAACCCAGGTCTCCCGCATAGATTGAACCTAGGTCTCTTACACTGTGAGTGGATTCTTTAACATCTGAGCCACCAGGAAAGCCTAAAAATACTGGAATAGCTAGCCTATCCCTTCTCCAGGGGAAATTCCTGACCCAGGAATTGAACCGGGGTCTTGTGAATTGCAGGTGGCTTCTTTACCAGCTGAGCTACCAGGGAAGCCCTTAATGCCCAATTCTGAAACTATATGACTATGAGACCAATATTTATTAGTATTATTTTGAGTACCAATAAAGTCTCTGATAGCTGCTGCTTTTTATGTTTCCTTGTGTATTTGTAACTTTTCACAGCCTTAGAAACAAAAAGATGCCTATTTATTTGTTGGGTCCTCCCCATGCAGAGAACTTTACCATGAAGGCATCTGCATTCTATATTTCAGCCTGACTTTTTAGGAATAAAGTAGACTTAAACATGTGATCCTCAGCATAACCTTGGAATTTACTCAATAAATTTATGTACTAATATAGAACTTGAATTTACTTAGCTGTTGTGTGAAGAATCCTTTGACTGAGACTTCTATTGATTGAAAATATAGATCTTGTCAGAAAGAATAAGTTTATCTTGGAAACATATCCTGTGATACTATTTCAGATAAGCTTGTCAGGACCCTTTGAGAACTGTGGAATTAAGAATGGCAATACCCTACTGGAAGCAACCTTACTCATTTGTGTATCACTAAATAGTGTGAATAATTTTATTTCTGCTCACAGTATACCTTAAAAATGGCCACTGGGACCTGTGGAATTTGAAAATTCCATTTCACTAAAGAGCTACTTTCTTTTTCTCTGATAAATTGAACATAGAAATACTTATTAAATCTTTAAAGAACTATGGTGTGTGTGTTGATGTATGGCCCAAGATTTCTGGTGCTAAAGTCCTGGTCCTTGCCCTCAGCAACTGCTGTTTTGTGGAAGGGATAAAAATGTACATAACAATTGTAATTCAAGGCACTGCACGCTTTGTGTCATCTGAGTGATATACAAGTTATAGGAAGTCTGATATGCTTGTTACCTACATCAGAATACTTTTTGAAAATAAGTATCCCTTGGCCCTATCCAACCTAAAGCCATGACACCAAAAAGTCTGCGGTGATGCCTAGGAATTAATATTCTTGAAGCTTACTGAGTATTAGATGTGGCACCCCAAAGTTACTGGGAGTGATCTTCCTCCCAGTAATTCTTAATCCAGTAAAGTTCACTAAAACAGTTAAAGGTTCTCAAGCCTGGCTTCCCAATGGAGTTAGTTGGAAAGTTTTACTGATACTTGGGCCTCTCCTCCTAGATACTCTGATATTATTCGAGATTGTCGTCCGGCTATGGGCTTATATATAATCAAACATAGCAGATGATATATTCCAAAAGTAATAGTTCGGTTATAAGGCCATTCATGATTTCATGTATCTTATATTCTATCCATTAGTCACAGTGAACAGCCTGCAAACTCCAGAATAATGACGATAGGAAGTAGTTTCTTGACCAGAGTAGGCATCTAATAAATGATTACTAAAGTGATTTACCTGGAACTGATTAGTCAGTGAAGCAATATTGAAATCCATGGAGACCATGGAGAGTAAGCAGCCAAGAACCCTGAAAAACTGTGCAAAAGTGGACACTTTCCAAGTAGCCTGGATTCAGGGTACTAGCAACAATCAGCCTTAATACTGAGCTACTACTTGCTAAGCAACTTGCATTTGCAAGACACTCAGTGCCTTTTCATGTGTTATTTAGACCACTTACGTTAATCTGGCAATGTAGGTTGGGCAGACATTGTGCCTTCCACTTTAGATTTATCATCGTGGAGAATTCTATGAGACTCTCCAGAGGCAGATTTGCTATGTAGCTACCAAAGTTTAAGTTTTAGGGTCCCTCATTTTCACGGGCCCCTGCCCAGGCCCTGGTGACTTTATCTTAAAGGAAACCTCGAATTATGTAATTTGCAGGATTGAAAAAACCCTGATCTGCCTTTATGTTTCACCTAACCTAGATATTTGGGGCTGGGACCTCAAATTCAGTGGGCACCTTTCTGCCCACTCTGTGTCAGTCATGGCTAGGTGGTAACCAGTTCCTAGGTGGCTCACTTGACGTGATATGACAAAATTCTAAGCAACTAATAGATGGGGAAAAAAAAAAAAAACAAAAAACAGCCAAACATATTGACAGTGAAAGCAGCAGTTTCTGATATAATGAGTTGGTAACAGAACACAAATGAAGAAAATTGCTAATACCTGAATCTCCTAAAAAGAGACTGCATCAGCATCTGCAATTTCAATGTTCCTTTAGAATAATTTCTTACTTGGATGGCTAAAACTGGGTTTCCAGATGCCTTCTTTTATTCACAGATGCACAGTTGTAATGAAGCTACTGAAAATAAATATTGTATATAGAAAAGACTACTTAGCTTAAAAGACAGCATTTTTATTGTAGCTTCATTTATTTTCTCTTTAAAACAAATCAATGTATCAAAATATAATGCTGTAAGATAAAACAAAATAGTAAACTGGTCTAAGTAACTGCTTAAATAAGGGGTGGAATAAATGTTCATTTTATAAGTAGGTATGTCATGTATGAAAATGAGAGTGAAAATTTGAATATTATTTTGAAAAACATCTTGAAGCTAACAATTATGGACAATGTGAAAGGAATATTTCTTCTAATTAGTACTTCAGAAAGATATGTTATTGGAACTTATCTGGTGGTCCAGTGATTAAATTCCATGCTTCTAGTGCAGGGGGCAAGGGTCCACTGGTCAGGGAACTAAGATCTTGCATGCTTTGTGGCATGGCCAAGAAAAATAAACTTTAAAAATGGTGCATTATTCTCAGAAAAATGAAATAATTGTCTAATTTTAACTTGATACTTATAATTTTATTTCACCTATATTATATGATATATTTTCTTTTCTTTGTCATTTATTCAAGAAGGATATGTCAGTCTATAATAAGACTCTGTTTACATATGGATGTATGTGTTTGTCCATGCGAGTCTGTATTTAAAATTTCCACCTTTCACTGTAACTGAATCATTGTTGTGGGTTGTTTTTCTTTCTCAGTAAATCTTTCCAAGGATAATGAGATTTTTACCTCCTCTCATTGCCCTCTTCTCTACCGTTTTTCATATTTGTTATTATGTTTTTATGTCCTTCTTTGGGAAATAATGAGGATAATTCTGATCAGCTGTGTTTTGAAAAAAACTGAATTTATATTATATATCCTTATTTGATTCTAAATAGTTGAATGGGAACTGGATTGACACATTTAATTTACTTATCTCCTATGAAATGTTGCAGACTAACTCTCAAAAAGCCCCAGATCAGAGATGCACTCTAGAGCAATCTTCATTAGAATGACTTGACTACTTATTAAAAATGCAAGTTCCTGTGTCTTAGCCAAATCCTACTGACCCTGAACCTCTGAGGATGTAGGCTAGGGATATGCATTTTTAACCAACTTCCCAAGTGATTCTTACTCACATTAAAATTTGAGAACATGGGCTTTTATATAGCCTACCTTATTTAAGTTCTAGGAGTGTTGCAAATGTATTACGATGCAGTTGCTAAGAATAAAAGGATATTCCTCATCCATAGAGGGAACTTGGGAAATCTTAGCTTAAAAAAAAACCTTTACTAATTAAGATTCATGAGTAGAAATGGTTTGTTTATAGAGGGACTTTTGCCTGGGTCATTAATTTTTAGAAAGGTTTATAATCTTTCAGGAATTAGATTCATCTGGAAATACACAAGGGTTTGCCAGCTGACACTAAAATGAACAGCTCAGTGCTTGAGTGTGGTAAGAGACATTAAGAGAACAGAATGAGTTGTTGGATAAAATGTAATGTTGGAGAAAAATTGTCCTCTAGGCATCTATTTCCTTATAAAATACTTGAAAATAATTTTTTCTAATAATAAATCATACATGAACTTTTTCCAAACAATAATTATGTTATATAGCATTCTGAACTTTTTCCTTTAGCATTTCTTTGATTTCTCTATTTTTAAATAAAAATTACATATTTCCTAAGGGATGACAATAATGAAATGTATAGTACTTAAAACTACAGTGAGGGTTAAGAATGGAGCAATCCTAGAAAAATCAATTTTGTATTTAACTTAAGAAAGTTTTGATATGACATAATTAAATATGGTATTTTAATTTGCAAATTTATTTAATTTTCTGTGCAATTTAAAATGTTATGTACTTGTGCAATTTTCCTGGAATTGTTAACTCATTCTTACACAAAATACATTTCATACAACTGTAACCTTCCAATACCTCAATTATTTAGGGAAAATTGAGATCAATACTTCATACAAATATTTGGAGACGTTATTCATTTCACAATGACTGATATAGTCACTGAAATAAATGATTCAGCATCTCAGAACTACCTTAAATCCATTTAGCTGTTGTGTAATCAAATTAGCACCTGTCATTCCAATTTATGTATTAGTAGTGCTCTTTCATTCTCAGTTGGCGTGCTTTAGATAACAAAGTATACGCTGACCCTAGATTTATCATTCTTACATACTGATAGATAAAATCTCCTTCTTCCATTTAAACATTCTCACAAATGCTTTCTTTTGTCACTATCACATGATACCTCATAGAAGCACTATCATAAGAGGTGAGAAAACTAGGTCTTCTAGTTTGACCTCTCTCAATTTGGAGATGTTTGTGCTCCTAAGTCTCATTACTTCTTATTGATTTTTGGCCTCTTGTATTGCATAGCACCTTCTCAGAAGTGGGAAAATGTCTAGATAGATTTTTACTACTGCTGTTTAAGAAAGAGGAATCACTTGAACATGGACTCAGCCTTCACACAGTTGTTGCAGATGAATGTAAAAAGAATGGAAGTATTTTAGCAAAGTTGTTGAAAACTTTGCCTGCGGTGTTATTAATAAATGTGGAGTCAGCCTATGCAACCTGATTTCTCCATTTACTTGGTGTGTAATCTTAGCCAACTCAACCAAATTGTATGGCCTCCAGTTTCTCTGTAAAATGGGAACGTTAAAAGTCCTTCTTGTAAATGATCCAGCCATCAGTGTGCCCTGGGACATCCTCAGCTTCCATCCACCCTAGCTACAGTTGTCTTTCCAGGTGGATCCAGCATTGAGCTTCTCAAGACTACCCACCAAGATTATGCTCCACTCTAGCTCCATCTGGCCTTCCAAAGCTTCCTGACACACACAGTCTTCAAAGGGGATGCTGCTACACAAGACCACACCTGTAAGGCTAAGAGAGGGACTTATTTTTCCTAATTCATAGAAACAAGCACAGAAAGTCAAAACAAAATGAGTAGACAGAGGAATGTGTTCCCCCCAAAAATATATAAAGCCCCAGATAAAAACTGGATGAAACTGAAATACGTATTTCACCTGATAGAGTCCCACAAAGTGGTCATTAAATTCCTCCTCAATGGGCTTCCCTGGTGGTCTGGGATTAAGAATTTGTCTGACAACACACAGGACACGGGTTCAACCCTTGGTCCTGGAAGATCCCACATGCTGCGAGGCATCTAAGCCCACGAGCCACAGCTATTGAAGCCTACATGTCCTAGAGCCCCTGTTCTGCAACAAAAGAAGCCACTGCAATGAGGAACATACACACCACTGCCAGAGAGTAGCCCCCAGATGCCACAAATAGAGAAAGCCCTCACAGAGCAGTGAAGACCCAGTACAGGCAAAACTAAATAAATAAATTTAAATGTAAAAAACACTCTTAAGATGCTCCTTGAACTCAGGAGAAGAATGGAGGAACATTGTGAGAAATTCATCAAAGAGATGAAAAATACAAGAAGACCCAATGAGAGCTGAAGAATGCAGTACAGGAAATAAAATATACGGAGGGAGTCAACAGAAGATTGAATGATACCGAGGAATGAGTCAGTAATCTGGAAGACAATAGTGGAAATCACCCACCAGGTGAAAGAAAACAGAATATTTTAAAAAGGAAGATACTTTTAAGGAATCTTTGGGATAACATCAAGTGTCCTGATGTTTGCATTGTAGGGGTCCCAGAGGAGAAAAGAGCAAGAAAGGGACAGAAAATTTATTTAAAGAAATAATGCCTGAAAATTAAAAAAAAAAAAAAAAAGAAAGAATGCCTGAAAATTCCTTTAACCTGGGGAAGGAAACAGATATTCAGATCCAGGAAACACAGGGAGTCTCAAGGTGGACCTAAAGAGATTCACAAGAATGCCTGTAATTAAAATGGCAACAGTTAAAGAGGGAATTTTAAAGGCAGCAAGAGAAAAGCACTAGTCTTATATAAGGAAACCTTCATTAAGGTTATTTGTTGATTTTTCAGCAGAAACTTTGCAGAAAAGAAGAGAGCAGAATGATATATTTAAAGTGATGAAAAGGAAAAATTTATAAACAAGAATACTTTACTCAGCAAGGTTATCATTCAGAATTGAAGGACAGATAAAAAGTTTCCCTGATAAGTAAAAACTAAAGGAGTTCATTGCCACTGAAACTGGTCTTGAAAGTGAAGAGTCGGACACAACTGAGCGACTGAACTGAACTGAAACTGGTCTTGCAAAAAATACTAAAGGATCTCGTTTAAGAGAAGAAAACAAAAGCCCATTGCTAGTAATAAGAAAATACATGAGAGAAAAAAATCTCACTGTTAAAGGCAAATGTATACAGTAAAGGCAGTAAATCAGTCAGTTTAAACTTTTGTCTGAAAGGTAGTAGACAAAAGTAGTAAAGTTAACGGCTGAGTAATACTCCATTGTGTATATGTACCACAGCTTTATTCTGATGAGATGGATGAAACTGGAGCCAATTATACAGAGTGAAGTAAGCCAGAAAGAAAAACACCAATACAGTATACTAACACATATATATGGAATTTAGGAAGATGGCAATGACGACCCTGTATGCAAGACAGGAAAAAAGACACAGATGTGTATACCGTACTTTTGGACTCAGAGGGAGAGGGAGAGGGTGGGATGATTTGGGAGAATGGGAATTCTAACGTGTATACTGTCATGTAAGAATTGAATCACCAGTCCATGTCTGACGTAGGGTGCAGCTTGCTTGGGGCTGGTGCATGGGGATGACCCAGAGAGATGTTGTGGGGAGGGAGGTGGGAGGGGGGTTCATGTTTGGGAACGCATGTAAGAATTAAAGATTTAAAAAATAATAATAATAAAATAAAATGACTATTGTGAATATTTTAAAAAAAAGTAGTAAAGTTAACTATATTTTCAATGAGAAGTTACATATTTAAAAATATGTAAACTATGTCAAAAACAGAAAGCGAAAGATGGGGAATAAAAAGGTGCTTTTAGGCTGTATTCAAACTTCAGTGACTGTCAGCTTCAGCATCATATATGTATATGATGATATATATGAACCTCATGGTAACCAAAAACCTGTAATAGATACATGAAAATAAAGAGAAAGAACCCAATCACAAAGCTAAAGAAAATCATCAAACCACAATGAGAGAGACTGAGAGAAGAAGACAACAACAGAGAAATACTTTCAAAAACAAATAAAACCAGAAACAAACAATTAAGGAAGTGGCAATAAGACACACCTAGCAATAATCACTTAAATATAATTGGATTAAATTTCATCAACAAAATGAAAAGATTGTGTAGTGAATGGGAGAAGATATTTGCAAATGATATGTCAGATAAGGGCTTATATTCAAAATTTATTAAAAACATATTAATATCAAAAATAAACCATTTGATGAAAAGTTGGTAGAGGAAATGGATATTTTTCCAAAGAAGACATACAGATGGCTCAACATCACTAATTATCAGGGAAATGCACATCAAAATCAGAATGAGATATTATCTCACGCCTGTTGTCATGGCTAATATCAAAAAATAAATAATAAGAAATATCAAGCATTGATAAAGATGTAGAGAAAAGACAACCCTTGTGCACTGTTGATAGAAGTGTAAATTGGTACATTCACTATGGAAAGCAATATGAAAGTTCTTCAAGAAGTAAAAATAAAACTACTGTACAGTCCACCAATTCCATATCAGGTTAGTTAGCTAAAGAGAAAAACACTAATTCAAAAAGATATATGCACTTCAGTATTCATTGCAGATATTTATAATAGCTAAGATATTGAAGCAACCTAAATATCCATCTATATACATTTAAATGGGCATCTGTAGTTGAATGGATAGAGAAGATGTACATATACACAATTAAATATTACTCAGCCATGAAAAATAAATCATTCTATTTGTGATAAAATGGATGGAGCTGGTGGGTATTATGAAACAAGTTAGAGAAAGCCAAATACTGTATGATTACACTTATATGTGGAATTTAAAACCAAAACAAATGAACAAACAACAAAACCTGACTTACAGATAAAGAGAACAAATTGGTGGTCACCATAGTGGAGACGGATGTGAAGATAGGTGAAGTAGGTGAGGAAGATTAAGAGATACAAAATTCTAGTTATAAAATAAATGTCATCGGGATTACTGTATACTGTAAGGAATATAATCAATAATATCATAATAACTTTGGTGATAGATGGTAACTAGACTTGTGATTGTTTCATAATGTATAAAAATATCAAATCACTATGTAGAATACCTGAAACTATATAATCTTGTAAGTCAGTTGTTTCAATAAAAATTCTAAATAAGAATTGTTAAGCTAATAATTTGTTAAAAGTTCTTTCTTTCCTCACAGGTCTGTTATTTGGTATGATTAAGACATTTATCACAAGACATGACACATAGTACCTGTAATTTTTCCTCCTCCTATCACCACCACAACTGCCACAAGTTCTCTTGCTTCTTGTAGGTAAATCATATTAATATATGTTGTTGTTGTTGTTCAGTCACCAAGTCTCAGCTGACACTTTGCAACTACATAGAATGCAGCAAGCCAGGCTTCTCTGTACTTGATTATCTCCTAGAATTTGCTCCAGTTCAACCATTGTGTCAGTGATACTGTCTAACCATATCATCCTCTGCTACCCTCTTCTCTTGCCTTCAAATTTCCAAACATTAGGGCCTTTTCCACTGAAACAGCTCTTTGTATTAGATGGCCAACATACTGGAGTTTCAGCTTCAGCATCAATTCTTCTAATGAATATTCAGTCAGTTCAGTTCAGTTCAGTTGCTCAGTCATGTCCAACTCTTTGGGAACCCATGGACCACAGCACTCCAGGCCTCCCTGTCCATCACCAACTCCGGGAGTCTACTCAACTCATCGCCATTGAGTCAGTGATGCCATACAACCATCTCATCCTCTGTATTCCCCTTCTCTTCCTGCCTTCAATCATTCCCAGCATAAGGGTCTTTTCAAATAAGTCAGCTCTTCATATCAGGTGGCCAAAGTATAGGAGTTTCTGGTTCAACATCAGTCCTTTCAATGAACACTCAGGATCAGTTGGATCTTCTTGCAGTCAAAGGGACTCTCAAGAGTCTTCTCCAACACCACAGCTCAAAAGCGCCAATTCTTTGGTGCTCAGCTTTCTTTAGAGTCCAACTCTCACATCTATACATGAGTACTGGAAAAGCCATAGCTGTGACTACATGGACCTTTGTTGGCAAAGTAATATCTCTACTTTTTAATATACTGTCTAGGTTGATATAACTTTCCTTCCAAGGAGTAAGTGTCTTTTAATTTCATGGTTGCAGTCATCATCTGCAGTGATTTTGGAGCCCCCAAAATAAAGTCTGCCACTGTTTCCACTGTTTCCCCATCTATTTGCCAGGAAGTGATTGTACCGGATGCCACTATCTTAGTTTTCCGAATGTTGAGCTTTAAGCCAAATTTTTCACTCTCCTCTTTCGCTTTCATCAAGAGGATCTTTAGTTCTTCTTTACTTCTGCCATAAGGATAGTGTCATCTGCATATCTGAGGTTATTGATATTTCTTCTGGGAATCTTGATTCCAGCTTGTGCTTCCTCCATCCCAGCAATTCTCATAAGGTACTGTGCACAGAAGGTAAATAGGCAGGGTACCAATACACAGCCTTGACATATTCCTTTTCCTATTTGGAACCAGTCTGTTTTTCCATGTCTAGTTCTAACAAATCATAGATTTCTCAAGAGGCAGGTCAGGTGGTCTGGTATTCCCATGTCTTTCAGAATCTTCCCCAGTTTACTGAGATCCACACAGTCAAAGGCTTTGGCATAGTCAATAAAGCAAAAATAGATGTTTTTCTGGAACTCTTGCTTTTTTGATGATCCAGCAGATGTTGGCAATTTGATCTCTGGTTCCTCTGCCTTTTCTAAAACCAGCTTGAACATCTGGAATTTCACGATTCACGTAATGCTGAAGCCTGGCTTGGAGAATTTTGGGCATCATTTTACTAGCGTGTGAGATGAGTGCAATTGTGCAGTAGTTTAATCATTCTTTGGCATTGTCTTTCTTTGGGATTGGGATGAAAACTGACCTTTTCCAGTCCTGTGGCCACTGCTGAGTTTTCCAAATTTGCTGGCATATTGAGTGCAGTATTTTCACAGCATCATCCTTCAGGATTTGAAATAGCTCAATGGAATTCCGTTACCTCCACTAGCTTTGTTTGTAGTGATGCCTCCTAAGGCCCACTTGACATTCCAGGATGTCTGGCTCTAGGTGAGTGATCACACCATCATGATTATCTGGGTGTGAAGATATTTTTTATATAGTTCTTCTGTGTATTCTTGCCACTTCTTCTTACTATCTTCTGCTTCTGTTATGTCCATACCATTTCTGTCCTTTATTGAGCCCATCTTCACATGAAATGTTCCCCTGCTATCTCTAATTTTCTTGAAGAGATCTCTAGTCCTTCCCATTCTGTTGTTTTCCTCCTTTTCTTTGCACTGATCACTGAGGAAGGCTTTCTTATCTTTCCTTGCTATTCTTTAGACCTCTGCATTCAAATGGGTATATCTTTCCTTTTCTCCTTTGCTTTTGGCTTTTCTTCTCTTCAAAGCTATTTGTGAGACCTTCTCAGGCAACCCGTTTGCCTCTTTGCATTTCTTTTTCTTGGGTATTGTCCTGATCCCTGTCTCCTGTACAATGTCATGAACCTCCATCCTTAGATCTTCAGCCACTCTGTCTGTCAGATCTAATCCCTTGAATCTATTTCTCACTCCCACTGTATAATCATAAGTTATTTGATTTAGGTCATACATGAATGGTCTAGTAGTTTTCCCTGCTTTCTTCTATTTAAGTCTGATTTGACAATAAGGAGTTCATGATATGAGCCACAGTCAGCTCCCGGTTTTGTTTTTGCTGACTGTACAGAGATTCTCCATCTTTGGCTGCAAAGAATGTAATCAGTCTGGTTTCAGCATTGGCCATCTGGTGATTTCCATGTGTAAAGTCTTCTCTTGTGTTGTTGGAAGAGGGTGTTTGCTATGAGCATTGCGTTCTCTTGGCAAAACTCTATTAGCCTTTGCCCTGCTTCATTCTGTACTCCAAGGCCAAATTTTCCTGTTACTCTAGGTGTTTCTTGACTTCCTACTTTTGCATTCCAGCCCCATTTAATTAAAGGACATCTTTTGGGGGTGTAGTTCTAAAAGGTCTTGTAGGTCTTCCTAGAACCATTCAACTTCAGCTTCTTCTTCATTACTGGTTACAGCATAGACTTGGACTACTGTGATATTGAATGGTTTACCTTGGAAACAAACAGAGATCATTCTATCATTTTTGAGATTGCATCTAACTACTGCATTTAAGACTCTTTTGTTGACTGATGGCTACTCCATTTCTTAAGGGATTCTCACCCATAGTAGTAGATATGATGGTAATCTGAATTAAATC
Source organism: Capra hircus (assembly GCF_001704415.2). Lineage (NCBI taxonomy): Eukaryota > Metazoa > Chordata > Mammalia > Artiodactyla > Bovidae > Capra > Capra hircus. Next base: position 40,058,430 of record NC_030808.1, read on the forward strand.
CACCCATTCCAGTCCATTTTAGTTCTCTGATTCCTAAAACATCGACATTCACCCTTGCCATCTCTTGTTTGACCACTTCCAACTTGCCTTGATTCATGGACCTAACATTCCAGGTTTCTATGCAATATTTCTCTTACAGCATCGGACCTTGCTTCTATCACCAGTCACATCCACAACTGCGTGTTGTTTTTGCTTTGGTGCCATCCCTTCATTCTTTGTGGAATTAGTTCACTCATCTCCAGTAGCATATTGGGCACCTTCCGACCCGAGGAGTTCATCTTTCAGCATCCTATCTTTTTGCCTTTTCCTACTGTTCATGGGATTCTTAAGGCAAGAATACTAAAATGGTTTGCCATTCCCTTCTCCAGTGGACCACATTTTGTCAGAACTCTCCACCATGACTCATCTGTCTTGGGTGGCCCTACATGGCATGGCTCAGTTACATTGAGTTAGACAAGGCTGTGGTCCTTGTGATTAGATTGGCTAGTTTCTGTGACTGTGGTTTCAGTCTATCTGTCCTCTGATGACCTCTCTCAGTGCCTACCATCTTACTGGGGTTTCTCTTACTTTGGACATTGGGTATCTCCTCATGGCCACCGCTACTGACCTTGGACATAAGGTATCTCCTCTGGGCTGCTCACCACTGACTGCTGAGCAGATGCCAATGAATGTTCAGGGCTGATTTCCATTAGGATTGACTGGTTTGATTTCCTTGCAGTCCAAGGGACTCTTAAAGATTCTTGTTCTTCTGCTGCTGCTGCTAAGTCACATCAGTGGTGTCCTACTCTGTGTGACCCCATAGACGGCAGCCCACCAGGCTTTCCTGCCCCTGGGATTCTCCAGGCAAGAACACTGGAGTGGGTTGCCATTTCCTTCTCCAATGCATGAAAGTGAAAAGTGAAAGTGAAGTCGCTTAATCATGTCCAACTCTCCACAACCCCCTGGACTGCAGCCTACCAGGTTCTTCCATCCATGGGATTTTCAAGGCAAGAGTACTGGAGTGGATTGCCATTGCCTTCTCCGAAAGATTCTTCTACAGCACCACAATTGAAAGGCCTCAGTTCTTTGGTGCTCAGCATTCTTTATGATACCATTCTCACATCCGTACATGCCAGTTGGAAAACCCAGGGCTTTGACTATACAGAACTTGTCAGCAAATTGATGACTCTGCTTTTTAATACACTATCTATGTATGTCATAGCTTTTCTTCTAAGGAGCAAGCATCTTTTAATTTCATGTCTCCATTTGCCATCCGCAGTGATTTTGAAGCCCAAGAAGAGAAATCTGTCACTGCTTTCACTTTTTGCCATGAAGTAATGGGACTGTATGCCATAATCTTAGTTTTTTCAATATTGATTTTTAAGGAAGCTTTTTCCACTCTCCTCTTTCACCCTCATCAAGAGGCTCTTTAGTTCCTCTCACTTTCTGCCATTAAAATGTAATCATCTGCTTAGCTGAGGTTGTTGATATTTCTTCCAGCAACCTTTATTCTAGCTTGTGATTCATCCAGCACAGCATTTTGCAGTATGTATTTTGAATATATTTTAAATAAGCAGAGTGACAACATTCAGCCTTGACATATTCCTTTCCCAATTTTGAACCCAGTCTGTTGTTTCATGTAATATTCTACCTGTTGTGTCTTGACCTGAATGCAGATTTCTCAGGAGACAAGTAAGATACTCTGGTATTCCAAACTCTTAAGAATTTTCCACAGTTTGGGAGAAATATCAATAACCTCAGATATGCAGATGACACCACCCTTATGGTAGAAAGTGAAGAGGAACTAAAAAGCCTCTTGATGAAAGTGAAAGAGGAGAGTGAAGAAGTTGGCCTAAAGCTCAACATTCAGAAAACAAAGATCATGGCATCCAGTCCCATCACTTCATGGGAAATAGATGGGGAAACAGTGGAAACAGTGTCAGACTTTATCTTTATGGGCTCCAAAATCACTGCAGATGGTGACTGCAGCCATGAAATTAAAAGACGCTTACTCCTTGGAAGAAAAGTTATGACCAACCTATATAGTATATTCAAAAGCAGAGACATTACTTTGCCGACTAAGGTCCGTCTAGTCAAGGCTATGGTTTTTCCAGTGGTCATGTATGGATATGAGAGTTGGACTGTGAAGAAGGCTGAGCGCGGAAGAATTGATGCTTTTGAATTGTGGTGTTGCAGAAGACTCTTGAGAGTCCCTTGGACTGCAAGGAGATCCAACCAGTCCATTCTGAAGGAGATCAGCCCTGGGATTTCTTTGGAGGGAATGATGCTAAAGCTGAAACTCCAATACTTTGGTCACCTCATGTGAAGAGTTGACTCATTGAAAAAGACTCTGATGCTGGGAAGGATTGGGGGCAGGAGGAGAAGTGGACGACAGAGGATGAGATGGCTGGATGGCATCACTGACTCGATGGACATGAGTCTGAGTGAATTCCGGGAGTTGGTGATGGACAGGGAGGACTTGCGTGCTGTGGTTCATGGGGTCGCAAAGAATCGGACATGACTGAGCAACTGAACTGAACTGAACTGACACAGTCATTTAGCGTAATCAATGAAGCAGAAGTAAAAGTAGATGTTTTTTTCTGCAATGTCCTTGCTTTCTCCATGATCCAACGAATGTTGGCAAGTTGATCTCTAGTTCTTCTACCATTTCTAAACCCAGCTTGTACATCTGGAAGTTCTTGGCTCATATACTGCTGAAACCTAGCTTGAAGGATTTTGAGCATTAACATGCTAGCATGTGAAATGAGCACAACAGTACTATAGTTTGGATATTCTTTGGCATTGTTCTTCTTTTGGATTGAAATGAAAACTGACTTTTCCATTTCTGTGACCACTGCTGAGTTTTCCAAATTTGCTGCCGTACTGAGTGCAGCACACTAACTGTGTAATCTTTTAGGATTTTAAATAGCTCAGCTAGAATAATAGATATACTTCTAATAAGGATATGTGAGGAATTATTATAAGGATAAAAAGGGATATATGGTGTTACTATCCCTATTTATTGCCTTGTTCAAAGATATGAAATTGTAGGAACTTACCTAATCAATTCATGTATTCTTTTTTAATATAAATTTATTTACTTTAATTAGAGGTTAATTACTTTACAATATTGTATTGGTTTGCCATGCATCAACATGAATCTGCCACAGGTATACACGTGTTCCCCATCCTGAACCCCCCTCCCTCCTCCCTCCCCGTACCATCCCTCTGGGTCGTCTCAGTGCACCAGCCCCAAGCATCCAGTATCATGCATCAAACCTGGACTGGCAATTCGTTTCATATATGATATTATACATGTTTCAATGTCATTGTCCCAAATCATTCCATCTTCGCCCTCTCCCACAGAGTCCAAAAGACTGTTCTATACATTGGCATCTCTTTTGCTGTCTCACATACAGGATTATCATTACCATCTTTCTAAATTCCATATATATGCATTAGTATAATGTATTGGTGTTTTTCCTTCTGACTTGCTTCACTCTATATAATAGGCTCCAGTTTCATCCACCTCATTAGAACTGATTCAAATGCATTCTTTTTAACGGCTGAGTAACACCCCATTGTGTATATGCACCACAGCTTTCTCATCCATTCACCTGCTGAGGGACAGCTAGGTTGCTTCCGTGTCCTGGCTATTATAAACAGTGCATACAGGTATGAACTATAAACATTAAAATGGAAAATAGTAAAAGCTTCTGTTTGATTTTACTTTATAAACACCTTACCTTTCAACTGAAAGCCCAGGATACTTCAGTCACAATTGTTTTTAACTGTCCTCCCACTTTTTCTTCCTGCATAATGGAGTTGTGAGGGATAGACTCGTGTCAGTCATATATTGCTTGACTCTCCTGAGTTCACTCCTGTCGCTGCAAACATCAGGCAGGTCACCTGGGAACTATGCTCAGCTGAGGAGGCTGGGATGTCTGGTTCTTTGTCTTCCTGTGGTCTTTTTTCCTCAAGAAGACTGTACGATAGTGACAGTGTTCCAGAAGGACAAGCCCCAATGTGAAAGGACATTTTAAGCTTCTGTTTAGGTCATGTTTAATGATGTCACATTGTTCAAAGCAAATCACATGACGAAGCTCAGAGACATTATGTGAGGAAAATATTGAAGATGAAAATATCAGGAGGGTTAACATATTGAGAGTCATTAATTATCTGTATAAGCATCTGTCTCAACAGTCACATAGTAATTTGGAGGGTTAGAAGGGAAATATCCCTAATACATATATAAGAGCAGGATATTTTTGACTATTGTTTATTGCTGAGTTAGACATTAATTGTCTCATTTACTTCAGGCATGAAAGAACCTCTTGCCTTATTTCTTAGAATGAAATGGAAAATTGAGCAGTCTTGTAATACAGCCTTTATTTAGACTCTGATCCTTTATCATTGGTTAGCACCAATATTTTTATCCCCATAGAAAAAGTGAGAGTAGTTATCTAATTTTAGTCTGTTCTAATAATTTGTTGTACTCTCATTTTTCCTAAATAATAATATTGACTTTTTCATTGATTTCCTATTTTAATTTAAACAATATTTTACAACATTTTAGTTGTAAGAAAATTAGAATAACTTTTAGCATTAACATGCATTGCAGCAAAAAATTTGGTAATGATTTTGACAATCATTCTAAAGGTCAGTAATCTGTATATGTTCTTTAAAACATTACCATACATGTATACAAATATATGTATGCTTATAAATAAGATAATATATGAATATAAACTCACATATAGTTTTTATTTGGAATATAAATTAGCAACTATAATGTGCTTAAGAGTAGGAAATTTACAAAATACTTTAATCATTGTTCTTAATGTAAATATTCTAATTAGCAGGAATAGTTTTTATATCCTTAATTAAATCAATAGTTTATTTTTTCTTATATAATGGACCAAACAAATCACATAGTGAGATTCTTCATCATTTTTAGCCTGCAACTGGACTTTAAAAAAATCACTTAAGGAAAAGTTCTGCTGATTTAAAGAGTAAACTAATCAAGGTAGTTTGGGCAAGTCTTCTTAATGACTTACATCAGTAAGATTGTTTTTATATTTTCATATTCAAAATGATTTCTCAAAATCACTAAAGCTTGAGAATACAACTTGAGAGAAAATGTCTTTCTGATCTTAACTGAAAACTAACATCAAGAGCTTGAGGTTTTCATTCTGTGAGGGGTAATTACCTCTGTTTGAACAGTGGAGTCTTTAGATCAAACACAGTGTAGGAAATTTTAAAAAAAGATAAGCCTTGAGTAAAATATACAAAAGTGAAGCACATGGAAAATAAGTAGAGTATTGTTTGCATGGCTGTCTGAAAAAAGAGAGGACCCCAGAAGAGAGGCAAGCAAATAAACACCTCTGCATATCTGATTTTCAGTCATTGAATCTGAGAATCAAATTTTTCCTCTGAAATAACTTTTCTTTATAATGATAAGTATGCAAAATAAAGCCAGCTGTCTCAAAGGAGAACACATTTCTTTCTTTTGCATTCCAGATAGTTTCATTTGAAAGAAAACTCAGACACCTGAGAGCTATCCTGCTTCTTGGGGAAGATAATCATTTAGAATTTGATAAATATAGCACACACTGGAATTCCTAGGTTTCATTAGTGTAGGGTTTTATCTTTTCAATCATTGAAATTAATAAATTATTTCAGGTATATTCTCATCAAGAGTTGTTATTTGGAAATACAGAAGGGTCTCACCTTTCATTTAATGATTTTTGAAAACTATACTCAGTCATGTGTGACTGTTTGTGACCTCATGGACTGTAGCCCACCAGTCTCCTCTGTCTATGGAATTCTCCATGCAAGATTTCTGGAGAGGATTGCAATTCCCTTCTCCAGGGGATCTTCTTGACCCAGGGAGTGAAGCCAGGTCTTCTGCTTTGAAGGCAGATTCTTTACTGTCTGAGCCCTTAGGGCTTATAAATCAACCTCATATTTTCACTCTAACAGTTTGATTGTTGAGAATTTTATTCCTGATCAAGAATTTAGCACCAGGTTCTGTATAGATGTGACTAAAAATAATTAATAGAATAATTAGATTGTAATAACTATTCATGATTATTGAAATTAATTTCTTAAACACCATAAAATAGACAAATGTGTTGAACATACTCATAGTAAAATAAGAGCTAATATTTACTAATTACTTCCTGTATTCAAAATGTTAAATCCAATACTTTTATATATCATCTGATCCTCTATTAAATGGTATTTTCTTATTATAGATGAGAAAACAGGTTAAACAACCGGTATGGAATCAGTAATAATACCTAAAATTATTATAGTAAGCACCTTACTATATTCTGTAGCTTATAATTTGGGGAAACTAATATATCACACAGTATACATACACAACATAATGTATTTTCATCAAATGAGCATGCATGTTATGAGTTTATATTTGATTAGCAACAGTGTGGATGCCTTCTAGAATTAAGCAAAGGTATTTTGTGAAAGATTTGGATGGCCCAGATAGCAGGTGGAAAAAGCCCAATTAGTTTCTTCTTTTGTTCACAAATTTTTTCTCAATAAAGGATTATATATTCCACATGATATATTAACTAACATCCTGAATTATAGAAGAAAAGCAGTTAACATTCAACTCAAGAACCTTGCTAGGAGACCCAAGATCAGAAACCCTGGAGTAGAGAAGCAGCTGATGTTGGATTAGAGATTCTAATAGAATGAAGACTACTGAATCTTGGTAGTAGACATTGGGCAATTAAGTGACGTATTGAAAGTTAAAAAGTTTTCTTTCGGAACCCAAATACCAGGAAGTGGGGTGACAGGAGTTGGATGTGGAATGTGGGTTCCAGAATAGTTGGAGGTGAATTGGGAGTAGAGAAGAAAAAGATATGGAGCAGGAATTAGACATAATGGAATTATGTAAGTTTGCTTTCCAGCAGTACTTCTAAGATCAAAATTTAGTTAAAAAGAGATTCAGAACAGGGCAAAGGAACAGCACTGAAGTGGAGAACTGGATGAAGTTGACACTACCTCAGTACACGGTTATATCCAAGTATGCAAAATGCAAAGTCTGTGCTTTGGTCCTAGAGGCTCTTTTCTTTTTTTCTGTAAATTGAAGATATCCTGAGCAGGTCAATAATCTGAGAAAGGATCCATCCTTTTGTTTCTGGATGCTGATTGAGTTGGAAAACATGCCGAAAGAATAATAGGATAAGTTTAAAATGGAAATAACTGTACCACTATATGTTTGTGGTAAGTGGAGATGGGAAAAGCACATGGAAATGAGAAGGTAGAAAGAAATAAGACTGGGATTTAGGTAGCCTATCCTTGGAATTCAGTTAAATAATACTCAAAGAGAAGAAGCCAACGTTAGAACAGGATTTATTCATTTAACAAAATTTTAAATGCCTTCAATATTGCTGTGTATACTGAGCTGAGTGTTGGGAATATAGACTTGAAAAGGCACACTCAAGAGGCTGTTAATCTAGTTGAGAAGGTAAAGTATAGCAAAAATTATATGGAAGCATAGTAATAACCATAAAGAGATAGTCATAGGATAATTGGGTAAAGAAAAGACAGATACTAGTTCAGCCTTAGTCCTTAGGGAGTGGGGAGACGAAAGGAGATGAAAATTCCCAGAGAATGTATTCTTGGCTATGTTTTGAAGGTTGAATGGAAATTACACATGCATATAATATAGGATGAGTATTCCAGGAAGATAGAGTGATACATAAAACATTTTGTAGTTGTGATGTATCCTAGTATGTTTAGGAATTGAAAATATGGCAGTCATGGATGTATCAGAGTCCAATCAGGAGACAGAAGTCACATAGTAAACTGGACAGGAAAAAATTGATTACGAGGAATTATAACTATAGGAAGTTATAACTATAACAAAATATGAGTAACTAGGGTATTGTCTAGTAAGAAGAAAAGAGAAATGAAAATGATAAAGGAATATCTGATATAAGGGATAACCACCCTCCTATTGTTCACTCAGTCATGTCTGACTCTTTGTGACCCCATGAACTGCAGCACACCAGGCTTCCCTGTCATTCACTATCTCCTGGAGTTTGCTCAAATTCATGCCCATTAAGTGAGTGATGCCATCAACCATCCCATCTATCACCCCCTTCCTCTGCCTTCATTCTTTCCTAGCATCAGGGTCTTTTCCAATGAGTTGTCTCTTCGCATTAGGTGGCCAAAGTGTTGGAGCTTCAGCATCAGTACTTCCAATGAATGTTCAGGGTTGATCTCCTTTAGGATTGACTGGTTTGATCTCCTTGCTGTCCAAGAGACTCTCAAGAGTCTTCTCCAGCACCACAGTTCAAAATATAACAGCACTCCTAGAGCTGAAATAAAGCTCTTGATAAGATCCCTCCCGCTTGCTGAACCCTGTACCTGTGTGACAAAGATCAGACCTTGCTGGAGAGGGCATGGTTGTGGATCAGTCTCTCCAGGGCAGAGAGGTACCTGGGATGCAAATTAGTGGAACTTGCTGGACGTTTGCCCCCTGAAACTTGCCGTAAATCTGCCCTCTAAGATGTTAAACAAAAGTATTCATAAACAAATGTCTCACTAGAAGGTAGAAAACTGCCTGGGGGAACATGAGGGAAGACGCTGGCTGCTCCTGGCTGCTGTGCACAGCAAGAGCCTGGTGCTGAAAAAACTCTCCATCCTATTGGAGCCCATGTGCTGGACAAGAAAGCTTCTGGCACTGTAGAGTATAATGCTGGAACATGTGTTAGATAAACCAGATCCCTGACAGAAACAATCCAGAACACATGGAAACAGGAGTGAAAATCCCTTTCTTCTCCAGTGATTCTTTGTAAACTACTACTGACAAAGCTTAACATTGCTATGGCTGGTAAGGAAAAAAAAAAAAAAGGAATGAAGTATGAATTGGGAACCAAGGAGCAATAAGTGGTCCAGTTGATTCAGAGTGTGAATGGCGTTAGAGAGGGAAGCAAATATCAGATGGTTGTGGACACATGGAAGGAACAAGGGCTTAAGGAATACCACTGTCTGAACTCTAATGTGTAAAAGAATCTTGGCTCTGAATCTAGCATCTTATGAAAGTAGATGTCCAGGTACTGAATTTCTGCATACACCTAGAGACTTTAAAGAGAAATCCAAGGAAGGAAATTTGTAACTTTGTCATGAAATTAGCTCTATTTTTCTTTAGCTGTGAACTCATATGAAATTCTCAATTTCTTAGACCCATTTGTGGCACAATGCGAATATCAGATTTTACCATGACTTGAGCCAAATATGTAAGTAAATGAGCAATGATTATAGTTGTGCTTCTGTCAGATTTGCAGAGAAATTCACCTTCACCCAACAGTCTTGGACAGATTCTTTTCCTGCAAATTGCTCTTCCAGAGCCAGCTTCTGTTCCTTCATAGCATGTATCTTAGTTTGTAATTATATATCAATTCTCAGTATTTGATTAAGCCTGTATTCCCCACTAAACTGTACGTTTCAAGAGGACAGAGGCTATTTTTGTTCTCTAAGTACCTTGTATAGTAGCCAGCACATAGTATAACATCAGCAATCATGTTTCTTGAATAATAGCTGAACAAAATCATTTTAGACTTTGCCAAGACAGTCTTGATAGCCCAGAGAAGTTTCTGTCTAGTTTTCTCAGTGCCATTAAGAGATAATTATATCTTCATTAATATCATTTAAGTCTGGATTTCTTCTAATGCCTGATCACTAGTCAGTGTTTTTTAAGTTACATAATAGGTGTTTTTATTTCCCCCGCTCATTTTCAGAGTTGCTATTATCTCTATTCTCAGGGAGGCTTTTAGGGCTATACAACCCCCTTTTCTTCACATTTGCTTCTGTATGATTGCTGTTTCATGACTCCTCCTTTAACTAATGACTATTATTTTCCTAGAAAGCAAATAAACAAGAAGGAGAAAAGGCTTGATTAAATTCTCAATTTTTATAGTTGTTTACCTCTATAATCTATTCAAAATGTATATACTCACAGTTTAGGTAAAGTACATTTGCGTTTGAAAATTTTACTGTCAATCAAAAATAAATATCTGGTATGAAAAGTAATAGTAATAAAGAATCCACCTGCAAAGCAGGAGATGTGAGTTGCCTTGATCACGAAGATCCTCTGGAGAAGGAAATGGCAACCCAATCCTATATTCTTGCCTGTGGAAATCTCATGGACAGAGAATCCTGGTGGGCTATAGTGCATAGGGTGGCAAAATAATTAGACATGATTTAGTGATTAAACAACAACAATGAAAATCAATATGTTCAGCTGTATGTCAAAATTCTTTGAACTAATGAGTTCGTTATTCAGAATAGTTTAAAATATGCAAACAATGCATGAGGAGATTCATAAAGCTGTAGAATTATTCTAAGCCTGAACCAAATGTTTCTGATCTTTAAAGGGATTTGGCTATTAATTTTTAAATGTTGAACATAGTTGACATTTCGAATTGAATTGTTACTGAAATAATCACATCAAATCTCTTGGTTAAATGTTGAAAGTAGAATCCATGAAATATACATGTTACCAAATCAAAGCAAAGGGACTTTCTTCTGAATACATGATTTTTATTTACATAAAATTTTAGATACATTTTGTTTATAAATAAAATCATCTCTTAAAAATGAGGTGCATTTATTCTTCAAAGAAAATTCAAGTGTGTGGAACTGAAGGGATTTATGCAGTATTATAAGTTTAAAAGATACAAAGCTTGTTTCTTATGTCAAGACAATTAGACTGATGGCTACTATGAGGAAAATTTCTACTTCAAAGCATTATTACATGCCAATAATATTTCCTAAGGCCAAATTTCTTGATATATAATCTATCCTTATGATCACATTAATTGAGTTTATATGGTACATGGGTGAACATTTTATAATTTTGTTCCAGTTTTAGTCTTGTGTACCTGCTTCCATTCTGTTCAGAGCGTATGGATACTAGTTGTTTAGTTTTTGGTAACTACATGAAGATTACGTTTTAAACAAATCAAAATTTGTTAAAGCAACTTTTTTTTTTAAATCACATAAAAAAATAAATTAAAAAAATAAAATAAAATCACATAGATAGAAATACATATGGAACATAGATATTTATAACCATTAAATTATTTTATAGGACTGATGTTTGAAAAATAAAATCTATTTCAGTGTGTTAGTCGCTCAGTCATATCTGATTCTTTGCAACCTCATGGACTGTAGTCTACCAGGCTATTCTGTCCATGGAATTTTCCAGGTAAGAATACTGGAGTGGGTTGCCATTTCCTTCTCCAGGGATCTTCCCAACCCAGGGATCAAACCTGGGTCTCCCACATTGCAGGCAGACTCTTTAACATCTCAGCCACCAGTAAAGCCCAAAATCTCTTTAAGTAGATGTTCAATAAATATTTGTTGAATGAATGCGTAATGTTTCTTTTTAGCATGTTATTGTTCTAATAATGAAATCCAGGAGGGAGTACTGATAGTGTATGTATTTTTCTAGTTAATTCTTCATAATTTGTTTTTAATCAGGAGTATTTTTTTTTTTCTGCCATGGTCAAAATTCCTCTTTTTCCAGGAGCTTCTACGTCATTTGTTCTGCTCATGAAACTACACAAAAGAAAGACTTGAGAAAACATGACATTTACAAAGTAATCACAAAAGTGCAAAGTTCTATAATGAAAGCTAGATGTAGGAATTGTTCAACATATGAATGTACTTTTAAATGTATTTTAATATCAAAAAATAAGGTATACTATTAACTTCATTTACAAAGCAGACTATTTCTTATGATATTTCTGGAATATTCTGGAAATATTTTATTAAATATTCTGTTAGAGATTTAGTAAAATATTTCCAGAATCCTACAGAAGACATACTAGTGTTCCAAACGGGATGAGGTCCTGTTGATAAAACACAAAAGAAGGAGGTATGTTTATCTTATCAAAACAGAAGTCTGTGGCTGTTACCTTTCCCTACATTTTGCAGAAAGCTGCCTCATCAGGACCTTCTTAGCACATCAGATATCCTGTCAGATATTTAGAGGTTGTAGAGATTTCAGGATGTAGAATAATTACAATATGTGTTTTCATTTTTAAAATTAATGAAATAATTTTAAAATCAAGTTTTTATATATCTGAGCTCCAAATGTTTACCAAAGTATATCCAAATCTGTGCACTAGCAGGCAGGACTCATCCAGGGATTAAAAAGAAAAGAATCATCACCAGATAATGTAAACTGACCCAAAGGAGAGATAGAATAAGGAGCAGAGGCCAAGTTCAGCAGTTTCATAGGCCAAGAGGGAAAGTTTGTTTTTATTTTTTGTACCAGCATTTCTCAGAAGTATTTAATACTGTGCAGTTTTCTAGGCTGACACCTTTTTCCTCCTCAGTGTATATCTTCCATTTTGGAATTATTTTCCTTTCTCCTCACTTTTAGTAAATAGTGGTACATTTCAGAAGTGTGTATTATTCAGTTCATGCTGAGTGCCAGTATCTATCTTACTTAAACATCTTTATAGCATTCTTTACATCATAAATTTAGATCATATAGTCCTTTGTGTAGTAGATTTGTCCAAATGTTTATTTGTTGTTTGCCAAGCACTAGGTAATATTTTGTTCTATCAGAAATACAAATATTATTAAGACACAGTTCATGGTCTAAGGAGCTTCAGATTCAGGAGGGCGAAATTAATGTTTTCCATCTCATACCCTTTCATTTCAAAATGAGAGATGCAAAGCTTATAATTAATAAATGAGAGTTGGACAATTGAATCTTAAAAAGAGAAGTCTTAAAAAGTTGGAAGTCAGTAAGATATAGGTAATTGTTGAAGAAATGACTGACTAAACTTGCCCAGGAAATAATACAGAGGAGAAGCAATGGTGGGAGAGAAAAGAGAGTCAAAGAATGTGAGAGAACACAACCAACTGGCTTAAATAAATCAAGAAAGCACAGGATGTACTAGGCCATTATTAAAGGCAGAGATTTTCAAGAAGTGGGGAGGATTGACATTTTCCATTGTTGCTGAAAGATAAAGGACAGAGAATAAGCCATTGGCAGTTTAGGTCAATTAAATTAATCTTTGAGAGAGCTATTTATATAAGAAGGGGAATGGGTCAGGTTGTGGGAATCAAGAAAGCTGATTTCTGAAATGTATTGAGAAAGTTTAAGTGGTATCAGCTGAATAAGGCATAATAGATAAAATTTGTTTAATGGTAGAAAAATCATACTCAAATATTTTTATGATGGACAAAAGCAAATTAAAAAAGAGAATTTAAAACCCTACAAGGAAAGGATAGAACAAGGTGCAAGAGAGCATTGCTACAGGATGCATAGTATGCGAAAGGAGATCACCCTTGACCTCTTGATACACCAGTTTGTCTACATCAACTGTGAGACATGTTAAAAGCAATGTAGTACTACTAATAAATGCTGAGCTCTATAAATAACTTTCTTATAAAATATTGTAGATCTAATAACATCATCTCCGTAGTGTCACTCATATTCCTCTCTGGGAGGAAAAAAGGTATTACAAATAATTGGTATAATATCATTGACTGTTTCACAGGAAATGTTACAATGGTGATGAGTTTGTATTACTGTAGTGTTTTTACCCTAAGATAATTGTTTTGGAATTTTGAAAATAATTTGTAAGTATCCATGGGAATGTTGTGTTCATGCTGTGAGCATCTTGCAAGTGTGTTGAAGTAGAAAATAGTTTGGGAGCTACTATTCAAAGTTAATTTTGTAGGAAAACAAAACTGCAATTTTATTGAGGGGAGAGAAGGTAAACAGTGTTTCTTTGTGTTCACACTGCCTGATAAACTGACTATGATTTCAAAGTGTTGTCTGTAAAATAATAGAATCAATTAATGAAATATATAAATTGTGTGATTTAACTGAGATATCAAGTCCCTGTGATATGTTGGCTGCTGATTGATAGAACTAACTTTGATAATCAAGAACTTTAAAGGATAATTATTGATTATTTGTTGATTATTTTGTTATTATCAAATAATTTGTCTTTTGATAGTAATAACAAAACCAGTTGCTATTATTATCAAATAATTGTTGACTGTTTTCCTCAAAGTATCTATCATTAATTTGGACATCTCTCAGTATGAAAATGGGATTAGATCCACTGTTTATCAATGATTCCAACATGGTGAGGAGACTTTCCTGTTTGGATAATTTGGTTTATAACAACCTGTACCATTTTTTCCACACTTCATGTATATACCACTATTCCTTCTTTAGTTTCCTACTCTTCTCACACCCTACCATTCTTTACTCCTTTGATAGAAATCATTGAGGTAAGCAGTGTTATTTATAAGAGTTTGTCTTTTCCTGCCAGTGCTTAGGAACTGTTAAAAGTTGAATAGATGGGGAAACAGTGGAAACAGTGGCTGACTTTATTATTTTGGCCTCCAAAATCACTGCAGATGGTGATTGCAGCCATGAAATGAAAAGATGCTTACTCCTTGGAAGGAAGGTTATGACCAACCTAGACAGCATATTAAAAAGCACAGATATTACTTAGTCAGCAAAGGTCCATCTAGTCAAAGCTATGGTTTTCCAGTAGGCTTGTATGGATGTGAGAGTTGGACTATAAAGAAACCTGAGCACCGAAGGATTGATGTTTTTGAACTGTGGTATTGGACAAGGCTCTTGAGAGTCCCTTGGACTGCAAAGAGATCCAACCAGTCCATTCTAAAGGAGATCAGTCCTGGGTGTTCATTGGAAGGACTAATGTTGAAGCTGAAACTCCAATACTTTGGCGACCTGATACGAAGAGCTGACTCATTGGAAAAGACCCTGATGCTGGGAAAGATTGAGGGCGGGAGGAGAAGGGGATGACAGAGGATGAGATAGTTGGATGGCATCACTGACTCAATGGACATGGGTTTGGGTAAGCTCTGGGAGTTGGTGATGGACAGGGAGTTCTGGCGTATTGCGGTTCATGGGGTTGCAAAGAGTCGGACATGACTGAGCGACTGATCTGAACTGAAAGGTTGAATTGTGTCCCCTATAAAGATGATAAGTACTAATCCCCAGTAGATTTTGCAGATAATCAGTCAAGATGCGGTCATTAGGGTGGGCTTAAATGCTGTGTGACTGTTAACTTTAGAATAAAAGGATTTGGACACAGAGATAGATGCACATTGAGGGAAGATGATGTGAATATAGAAGGGTAACACATTTATAAGCCAAGGATCTAGGAGGGAGACATGGAATAGATTTTCCCACACACCCCTTAGAAGGAATCAACCCTATAGACACTTTGATTTCAGACTTCCAGTCTCTAGTACTGTGAGAAAATATATTTTTTGGTATCTAAATTACCCAGTTTGTGATGTTTATAACAGCAGCCCTAAGAAATAAATAAAGGGACAGAAACTAACTCAGAATCTTGGATTAGATGATAATAACTGACTGAAATAACATTCAGTTAATTATTAAGGCTTGATATAGAAATTTATATATTAATTAAAGTAATTTACAAATACTTCATTTTCATGTAAATTACCATAGACAATGTTGAAAAGAATTTCAGGAAATAGAATTTGCTCCCTATCAGTTGCAATGTGTTGCCAGAATGTCAACTGTTATCAAAGCCTACTTAATCTAACCTTAGATTTTTCCCATTGGGCATGGTACCTACTGGTATTTAAATTAATCATGATTTTTTTTCTCAGGTTCAGGAGCCTACTGAGGTATGTGGTTTGCTCACAGCATGTGGGTCTTCTACTCCAGGCTTCACATTAACTTTGACATCAAAAGCTCTGTAACTGCTTGCCCCACAGTAGAACAAAATGCCCTCTTCTATTTATGCTATTTCCTATTATCTTTTTTTGTAGGAGAGACTGCTTTCTTTTTTACATATGGCACTCCACACTACATAGGATTCAAAATAAGATGCTACAGATGTATATACTGTTACTGTAGCTGTGTATGAGATTGCTTCCACCCCCTATCAGAGCAGGAATCCTTAGCAGCCAATTGTACACCTTTCATCAAACTTATTCATTTACTCTATTCTGCATTTCTTTTTCATCAATGCCATATGAAATGAAGAGAATTTCTATTTTAAAGCAGTGCTATGCAGCCACTCCTGTAATCTTCCTTTGAATATTGTCTGTTATTTCTATTTTTGTTTGTTTGTTTTCATCTGAACATTTAAAATAATTGTTAAGCAAAAGAGGTTTAAAGAAAATAATATACAATTGTATCCCTAGATAAAAGTTAACCCAAACATCTCTGGAATTTCTAACCATTTGAATGATTTCTTCACTTTAAGGCAAGTTCTACTTGAGGGAGATCCAGGCAAAGGTGATATCAGACAGGAGCAAAATTAAATTATCAGTTCTATTATTCACTTTCCTAGTCTCACTATATTATTAAATTGGCCACTGAAATTAAGTGGGGTCTATGACAAGTGCTATGGCCTAAATGTTTATGTCTCCTCAGAATTCATATATTGAAGTCCTAATCCCAAGTCTGACAGCATTTGAAGGTGGGACCTTTTGAAAGTAAGTAGGCAATCAATCGAAGGTAAAGGTCTTACACATGGGATTAGTGCCCTAATAAGAAGAAATGGGAGAGAGATGATGTCTTTCTCTGCTCTGTGAGGCTACAGAAAGAAGGTGGCTATCCATAAACCAGAAAGAGGGCCCACACCAAGAACCCCAACCATGCTGGCACCTTGATCTCAGGCTTTGAGTCTCCAAAACTGTGAGAAATATATGTGCTGTTGTTTAAGCTACCCAGTCTATGTTATTCTGTTATAACAGCCCAAGCTGACTAATAAGAAGGGAAACCACAGTATCTTATTCTTATTCCTGAAAAGAAGCTTCAGATTTTCTTTAAGAACACTTATACAACTGATCTTATTGTGTTAGAAAGATAATAATTTTATGGCACAGGGGAAGCTGTGTCTAATAATTTCTATATCTATGTTTGCAATCAGTTAAACTTTTAAAAAGGGCTTCCCTTGTAGCTCAGTTGGTAAAGAATCTGCCTGCAGTGCAGGAGACCCGGGTTCGATCCCTGGGTTGGGAAGATCCCCTGGAGAAGGAAATGGCAACCCACTCCAGTATCCTTGCCTCGAAAATCTCATGGACAGAGGAACCTGGTGGATTGCAGTCCATGGGGTCGCAAAGAGTTAGGCACGACTGAGCAACTAACACACACAAACTTTTAAAAAGCAATATTTTAAAAGTTAGTACAAAATCCAAAATTTTCAGAAGTATTTACTGTAAAACAAGAAGATTTTTCTCATCTTCACATGACCTTAAATCTCTCCTACAGAGATAAAAATTGCTAAGATTTTCTTGACTATCCTTTGAAACACAGTAGCAGTTCAGTTCAGTCTCTCAGTCATGTCCGACTCTTTGTGACCCCATGGACTGCAGCACACTGTCCATCACCAATTACCAGAGCTTGGTCAAACTCATGTCCTTCACATTGATGATGCCATCCAACCATCTCATCCTATGTTGTCCCCTTCCCCTCCTGCCTTCAATCTTTACCAGCATCAGGGTTTCTTTTAATAAGTCAGTCCTTCGCATTAAGTGTCCCAAGTATTGGAGCTTCAGCTTTGGCATCAGTGCTTCCAATGAATATTCAGGACTGATTTCTGTTAGGATTGACTGATTTTTTCTCCTTGCAATCCCAGGGACTATCAAGAGTCTTCTCCAAAACCACAGTTCAAAATCATCAATTCTTCAGCACTTAGTTTTCTTTATGGTCCAACTCTCACATCCATACATGACCACTGGAAAAACCATAGCTTTGACCTAGATGGACCTTTGTTGACAAAGTAATGTCTCTGTTTTTTAATACACTGTCTAGGTTTGTCATAGCTTTTTTTCCCAAGGAGCAAGCATCTTTTAATTTCATGGCTGTAGTCACCATCTGCAGTGATTTTTGGAGCCCAAGAAAATAAGTCTGTCACTGTTTCTGTTGTTTCCCATATATTTGCTATGAAGTGACTACATGTATAGAATAGTAGTAACATATTTTACATGTCAGTTGGCACATGTATTTCAAATTTTGATGAATATTCCAGTTTGCTCTTTAAAAAAGTAACAGCAGTTTATACACATGAGAGCAGCATAGTGTTTTCACTGCCCTTAAATACTATGAACTAGTTTAATCTCAGGTAATTTGTTAACTTAAAACAATAGTTTAATTGCCAGTATTTGCACTTTTTAAAGTAGGAGTAAAATGATATTGTTATTTTCAGTTATTTTTGTTGTTAATTTAAATGAACCAAAGAGTCTCAAGCTCCTCCTTTGAATAAAAAATCCAGTAGAGTCACAGGATTTATTTTAATTTTATGCAGAAAAGAAGAAAATCCTAAATCTTTCTTTTTTATACATTTGTGATGTACTTAAAGTATAAAGCCCCTTACTGTACAGTTAAAGTACCTTGTGTGCTTGTGCTTAGTTGCTTAGTCATGTCTGACTCATTGCAACCCCATGGACTCTCGCCCACCTGACTCCTGTGTCCATTTGATTACTGAAGCAAAAATAATGGAGTGGGTAGCCATGGTCTTCTTGACCCAGGAAATGAACTTCAGTCACCTGCATTGCTGGCAGATTCTTTACCATCTGAGCCACCAGGAAAGCCCATAAGACACCTTACTATACACTTAAGGTATAAAGTACCTTAAAGTATAAAGTACTTAACAGAGATAGGTACAGTTATTTGAATCCACAAAAAGGTAACAATAAAGCAGAGTTGAAAGCTTTCAGAAATTATTCTTTGCATTTATAACTCATGTATTCTCTGAACTCTGGTTATTTGAAAAGTCTTCTCCATTCAAACAGCACTTCCAAGTACTCTTTAATAATTGGTAATAGAAAAGGGGTATACCCAACTCCAGTACTCTTGCCTGGAAAATCCCATGGATGGAGGAGCCTGGTAGGCTGCAGTCCATGGGGTCGTGAAGACTCAGACACGACTGAGCGACTTCACTTTCATTTTTCACTTTTCATGCATTGGAGAAGGAAATGGCAACCCACTCCAGTGTTCTTGCCTGGAGAATTCCAGGGACAGGGGAGCCTGGTGGGCTGCCGTCTATGGGGTTGCACAGAGTCAGATACAACTAAAGCGACTTAGCAGCAGCAGCAGCAGCATACACTCTCTTGTAGGTCTTCATAGTGTGTTGGAGAGTATAGTTGATACTTTTTGAGAAAGTTCTCAATATATCATGTTATCAAAATGTGTTTTATGATGTACTATTTCTTAATTTTTTGGTATTTATTTCTCCACCAATTGTAACAGTCTGCAGCCTTAAGGCAAAACATGGGAATTGAATTAGTTAGTTTAGAGAGGGGGAAATGAAAGCAATTCTCAGAGGATTAAATTATACAGAATAAAAAGGGCAAAATAAAATTTTAATATATGGGATATGACATATATGATGTTTTACATCTTGTTTTTTGCTGGTATAATTTTTTTATTTAAAAATAAAGATGGTATTTATATTCATATGTATGTTAGGAGAACTAAGTAATGAGATATCACATGTTCCCAATATTTTTTTCTAATTTTCCATTTAAAATTTGACTTTTGTCAGTCCTGGGTTTGTTTTTTTTTTACTACAATAATTTAAAATTTTATGGGACTTGGAATATTGTGCCACACTTTTAAAGGCAATAGTGACATGCTTAGCTTTTTGAAAATGTATGGCACTTTAACATACTTTTCCATGCTTGAATAAATGCAAAAGATTTTTAAACTTAATATTTATTACTATGAAAAATATACTTTAAATGACCCCATATATAATGAGTAGCAAATTGTATTGTTCCCTTCTTATTACAGTGGGTAAATTAATTAACTTACCAGTGCTTATTATAAGCCTTAAAGATAATAAGGTATTTTGTGTGTATCCATGTTAACATTGTAATTAGTGGAATAATGTAATCTTCTAAACTGTGTGATATTGGATATGATAACTTTGCACCTCAAGCTGCTACAGCTCAGTGTGTGTGTGTGTGTGTGTGTGTAAATCAGTGGCAATATATGGAAGTCATTTCATTTACTGCTGTATTTTGGGTAATGAGTGTATTTTCCAAACAAAACTTTGGAAAGAGACTACCTCGGAAAGAAGTAGTTCCCCTCATCTAAAGCCAGAGAACTCTCCAAAATTGGTTTCTATCACTGTTTATAAAAAAGGCAACAGAAGGAGAATATTTAAAGATGGTATATAATGAACTTGAACTTAGGATTTTATAAAATGTGGAATAGTAATAAGAATACAACTTACTAGGTCTAGAGAATAGAATATATGACATTTATTGTTGTTTAGTCACTAAGTCATGTCCCACTATTTTTGAGACCCCATGGACTCTGTGTAGCCCACCAGTCTCCTCTGTTCATGGAATTTCCTAGGCAAGGACACTGGGGTGAGTTGCCATTTCCTTCTCTGGGGGATCTTCCCGAACCAGGGATCAAAGTGCATCTCCTGCATTGGCAGGCAGACTCTTTATTACTGAGCCACCAGGGAAGCCCTTATGAGTATTAGAGTATGCTTATATACAAAGGAGATCAAACCAGTCAATCCTAAAGGAAATCGATCCTGAATATTCATTGGAAGGACTGAAACTGAGGCTACAATATTCTGGCTGCATGATGCGAAGAACTGACTCATTAGAAAATAACCTGATGCTGGGAAAGATTGAAGGCAGGAGAAGGGGAGGACAGAGGATGAGATGGTTGGATGGCATCACTGACTCGATGGACATGAGTTTGAGTAAGCTCTGGGAGTTGGTGATGGGCAGGGAAGCCCGGTGTGCTGCAGTCCATGGGGTCGCAAAAAGTCGGACATGACTGAGTGGCTGAACTGAATTGTATACAAATTGCACATGTGTATACATTTATTATTTTGAGCATTTGTGACAAAATGCATAGACTTTGCCTGGAGAATCCTAGGGGCAGAGGAGCCTGGTGGGCTGCCATCTATGGGGTTGCACAGAGTTGGACACAACTGAAGCAACTTAGCAGCAGCAGCAGCATACACTGTATACTGTCATAGTTATAATTACACTATAAGATGAGAAATAGAGTTCAAAAATAACCCTATTCTTTTAAAAAACTGAAGGAGTTTTCCTGTAGTTTTGCACCTACTATTTTTATTAAAAGTAGAGTGGTTTTTTTGCTGTCATTTTGTTTTGTTTTCCTAGAATGGTATTTGAAAATTTACATCAAAAATTCTGAAATAAAATTTATCACATTATTAGGTATTTATCTTTGTGTATTGGAATGTATGTGATTTATTTCACATTATACAGTATTTCCAGTTTTAAAAAATGATGTCCTATTGCTTTTAATATTTGAAAAATACAAAACTACTATTATAAAACATTTATGAATATATGAAATTCACACATGTAGAAAGCAGAAAGTGTGTGAAATAGCCTGTTATTTTTTTATTTGACTCTTCATATCTTTTATGTATCTTTTAAAATACTTTTTCATAAATATCGAGTATAAGGATAAAATGATTCACTAAATGTAAATATATTTTCCCAATTTCAGACTGTTTTCAGCATCAGTTTGCCAAACAAGTTCCTTTTTTCCCCTGCTTTATCAATTACATATGTTGTTAGGAAATTGGCCATGCATAGCATTTTTTAAAATTGCATTAAAAAAACCTATATTTAGTTTCAGTGCAAATAATTTATTGCTTTCAACATTAGTGTAAAATTCTATTATTTATGCTATTGATGTTATTCAGGATTCTCTAATCACTTATAAGAATGGATGGCCTTGCATGTAACACCTGTAAAGTAAAAATATTCATGAAAACTTACTCTTATCTTTTGCCTGGAGCACAATCAGTGAACATATTTTTGTTGTTGTTGTTCTTTTATATTCTGTCAAAGCTTCCATTACATACTATTGTTAAATCTATTTGGTATTGACCAACAGCTTTTTCACACTTTTGAAAATGTAGGAACTGTTAAGTTTTTAGACTCCTATAGCTGTGTGTTGAGAGCGTACATGCATGCTTCGTCACTCAGTCATATCTTCCTCTTTGCAGCTCCATGACTGTAGCCCACCAGGATGCTAAAAATTCCATGGAATTTTACAGGCAAGAATATTGGAGTGGATTGCCATTTCCTACTCCAGGGGATATTCCTAACCCATGTTTTTAGCATCTCTTGCATTGGCAGGTGAGTTCTGTACTGCAGAGCCACCAGGAAAGCCCCATGTAGATAGAAGTTTAGTGAACTGTAACAGTCTTCATTATTTCTTATAGTTTCACGTATCTTCTTCTGTTACAAATATTTAAATTAGAAAATATACTTTAAAAGTGTATCTGTTGGTGGGAATGCAAACTAGTACAGCCACTATGGAGAACAGTGTGGAGATTCCTTAAAAAATTGCAAATAGAACTACCTTATGACCCAGCAATCCCACTGCTGGGCATACACACTGAGGAAACCAGAATTGAAAGAGACACATGTACCCCAATGTTCATCGCAGCACTGTTTATAATAGCCAGGACATGGAAACAACCTAGATGTCCATCAGCAGATGAATGGATAAGAAAGCAGTGGTACATATACACAATGGAGTATTACTCAGCCAGTTAAAAAGAATTCATTTGAATCAGTTCTGATGAGATGGATGAAACTGGAGCTGATTATACAGAGTGAAGTAAGCCAGAAAGAAAAACACCAATACAGTATACTAACACATATATATGGAATTTAGAAAGATGGCAATGACGACCCTGTATGCAAGACAGGAAAAAAGACACAGATGTGTATAATGGACTTTGGACTCAGAGGGAGAGGGAGAGGGTGGGATGATTTGGGAGAATGGCATTTAAACATGTATACTATCATGTAAGAATTGAATCGCCAGTCTATGTCTGACGCAGGATACAGCATGCTTGGGGCTGGTGCATGGGGATGACCCAGAGAGATGTTATGGGGAGGGAGGTGGGAGGGGGTTCATGTTTGGGAACGCATGTAAGAATTAAAGATTTTAAAATTAAAAAAATAAAAAAACTAAAAAAAATAGTGTATCTAAATATTGCAAAGATCGCTTATAAATTGAAAGATAATTTTTAAGAAAGATCTTAGAAATGGTACCTCATTGTGGTCTTGATTTGCATTTCTCTGATAATAAGTAATGTTGAGCATCTTTTCATGTGTTTGTTAGCCATCTGTATGTCTTCTTTGGAGAAATGTCTATTCAGTTCTAATGAGGTAGATGAAACTGGAGCCGATTATACAGAGTGAAGTAAGCCAGAAAGAAAAACACCAATACAGTATACTAACATATATATATGGAATTTAGAAAGATGGTAACGATAACCCTGTATGCGAGACAGCAAAAGAGACACATGTACAGAACAGACTTTTTGACTCTGTGGGAGAGAGAGAGGGTGGGATGATTTGGGAAAATGGCATTAAAACATGTATAATATCATATAAGAAATGAATCGCCAGTCTAGGTTCAATGCAGGATACAGGATGCTTGAGGCTGGTGCACTGGGATAACGCAGAGGGATGGTATGGGGAGGGAGGTGGGAGGGGGGTTCAGGAGTGGGAACTTAGGTACACCCGTGGCAGATTCATGTTGATGTATGGCAAAACCAATACAGTATGGTAAAGTAAAAAAATAAAAAAATTTTTTAAAGATCTTAGAATTCTTTAGCAAAATAATACATTTTATGATTTAATAATATAGAAATACTTTCTGTACTTGAAAGTTCTATGAATAGTACCAGTTGGGCATTAAATATTTTAAGATCAAAAGACATTTGATTACTTCCAAATATTAAACTCATCTCACACACTGGTAAAGTAATGCTCAAAATTCTCCAAGCCAGGTTTCAGCAATACATGAACCATGAACTTCCAGATGTACAAGCTAGTTTTAGAAAAGGCAGAGGAACCAGAGATCAAATTGCCAACAGCCATTGGATCATCAAAAAAGCCAGAGAGTTCCAGAAAAAGTATCTATTTCTGCTTTATTGACTATGCCAAAGTCTTTGACTGTGTGGATCACAACAAACTGTGGAAAATTCTGAAAGAGATGGGAATACCAGACTACCTGACCTGCATCTTGAGAAACCAATATGGAGGTCAGGAAGCAACAGTTAGAACTGGACATGGGACAATAGACTGGTTCCAAATAGGAAAAGGAGTACGTCAAGGCTGTATATTGTCACCCTGCTTATTTAACTTATCTGCAGAGTACATCATGAGAAGCGCTGGGCTGGAAAAAGCATTAGCTGGAATCAAGATTGCTGGGAGAAATACCAATAACCTCAGATATGCAGATGACACCACCCTTATGGCAGAAAGTGAAGAGGAACTAAAAAGCCTCTTGATGAAAGTGAAAGAGGAGAGTGAAAAAGTTGGCTTAAAGCTCAACTTTCAGAAAATGAAGATCATGGCATGTGGTCCCATCACTTCATGGCAAATAGATGGGGAAACAGTGGAAACAGTGTCAGACTTTATTTTTCGGGGCTCCAAAATCACTGCAGGTGGTGATTGCAGCCATGAAATTAAAAGACACTTACTCCTTGGCAAGAAAGTTATGACCAACCTAGATAGCATATTGAAAAGCAGAGATATTACTTTGCCAACCAAGGCCCATCTAGTCAAGGCTGTGGTTTTTCCAGTGGTCATGTATGGATGTGAGAGTTGGACTGTGAAGAAAGCTGAGTGCCAAAGAATTGATGCTTTCGGACTGTGGTGTTGGAGAAGACTCTTGAGAGTCCCTTAGACTGCCAGGAGATCCAACCTATGCATTCTGAAGGAGATCAGCCCTGGGATTTCTTTGGAAGGAATGATGCTGAAGCTGAAACTCCAGTACTTTGGCCACCTCATGCTAAGAGTTGGCTCGTTGGAAAAGACTGTGATGCTGGAAGGGATTGGGGGCAGGAGGAGAAGGGGACAACAGAGGATGAGATGGCTGGATGGCATCACTGACTCGATGGACGTGAGTCTGAGTGAGCTCCAGGAGTTGGTGACGGACAGGGAGGCCTGGCGTGTTGCGATTCATGGGGTCGCAAAGAGTCGGACACGACTGAGCTACTGAAATGAACTGAACTGAACTGAAATATTCCACTTTGAAATATCTTCCAGTAACAATTTATAACTGGTTTCTATACTTAGCTTAATGTGATCAAATAAGTAAAAATGATTTAAAGAAATGCTTCTTTCACCAAAATTCAATTTATGCAAGTTGTATGCATGGTCAAAATATGGAATCTTCATTCTATCTTTAAACATCATTCCACAAGCTCAGCCTTAGAAGTTGTATGTCCTCTACTTGCCAACTGTTCCCTTTGCTCTCAGAAAAATCATAGTTTGAGCGATGGATTTAAAAACATTGACAAACTGAATTATAAAATTTACATCAAACTTGAAATGTTGCTGCTATAGATATAAGTGATATAACATGTGGCCAGCATGTTCATGCACAGTGATTCTCTGATAAAATGGCTGGGCATGACCTTAAGCAAATCCCTTTGAGGATACTGAAGAGTATCTAGTGCTTGGTGATATATGCTTTATATGAATCAGACATCAAAGCAGCTTGATTTTTAATCTAACATAATACATTTCACATTTCATTTATATATCATTAGAATATATATATTTATATATATATCATAAGAATATTATAAAATATTATAAAAAATAAATAAATATAAAAAATAAATTTCTATACAAATTCAGATAAATAGAGTGATAATATGAGTTAACTGTTACTATATAATTCTTTTTTTCTATTTCATTTACACTTTACTATTTATTATAGGACTCAGACACAAAATTGAACTTTGATTTGATTTTTATTTCTTAAAATACGTTTCATCTCTCTTAGACTGAGTATATTTCTCTCATAACAATAAAATAAATCATGAGCTCTTGTCTTTGAAATTGATGGGATAACATTTAAAATTTTCATTTGAGAGCTACTTATTTATATAATGACAACATAAATTAAAATTATTTTAACATTCTCTGGAAATTATTGGATTAATACAAAATCAATATGTAATTACTATCTTAAAGTCTACAGCTATATAAGTCTTCATGCTGAAATTTAAAACTTTCCTGTGTAACAAAGACCTCATCTCTTTCAGTATATATATTCAACTGTACTTTAGTCACAGGTATAGTTCATCTTGCTGCACTTTTCTTTGCACAGATACAGCATTTTTTTTTAACAAATTGAAAGTTTTTAGCAATCCTGCATCAAACAAGTCTGTCCATACCATTTTCCAACAATATTTGCTCACTTTGTTACATTTTAGTACTTCTCACAATATTTCCAACTCTTTCATTATTATTTATTATAGTGACCTCTAATCAGTGATCTATGATATTACTATTGCAAAAGCATTATACTTGGTGAAGACTCAGATTATGGTTAGCACTTTTAGCAATAAAATAAGTCTTCATTAAGGTATATACTGAGCTGAAACTCCAATACTTTGGCCACCTGATGCAAAGAAGTGACTCATTGGAAAAGACCCTGATGCTGGGAAAGATTGAAGGCAGAAGAAGAAGGGGCCGACAGAGGATGAGATGGTTGGACATGAGTTTGCATAAGCTGCAGGAGTTGGTGATGGACAGTGAAGCCTGGAGTGCTGCAGTCCATGGGGTCACAAAGTTGGACATGACTGAGAGACTGAACTGAACTGAGCTGAAAGGTATATATGTTGTTTTTCTAAAACATAATGCTACTGTACACAGTAGAGTACAGTATAGTATAAATACAAATTTTATCTGCACTGGGAAAACAAAAAAGTGCGTGTGACTTGCTTTATTGCTGTGGTTTAGAACTTGGAATATCTCTGAGATGTGCCTGTATGTGCCAAACGTGTTTTGTACTTACTAAAAAAAATGAATTTGAAATTTATTGACTTTTTTAAAATATTGAGTTTTAAAGTAAGAGAAATATATTTTTTCTCTACAGTATATCAAAATTTTAATGTAGTTTTATAGTATTAAAGTTATGGTTTTCCTGCATTCCTTAGTGACAAAATAAGAAAGTGGAAAGTGTATTAAGTTACAAGGCTTACCAGAAAGTATAAATATATGCACTTACATGGGGACAGACAGACAGAGAGATATATATTAATACATATTAGCAATTACTTCTTAACATTCATTGGTTATATTTTACTATTTAATATTTCAAACATCATAAAGATTTAAATATCTAGTTAAATAATAATCATTCAATAAATTTATACCATAGAGAAAAATAAAAAGATTTTGTACATGGAGAATTTCTTATTATTGTGATGAATAAATTTTAATAAATTGCAAATTTTATCTAAAAATATACTAATCTATAATTCATAGCATTTTAAAAAGTCTCAATTTTATCCTATCATCTAAGTGCATATTATTAAAGTTATTTTCAGAGCAATTAAGTATTGTGGGATTATCAGTGGAGAAATAGGACTCAAGGCTTTTTGGATCTCTAAAAACATGCTGAATATAGTTCAGTAGAAAAGCAGACTCACGTTTCGAGATGTGGCATATGCAAAGGCACCTTGCTTTTACACCATCCCTTTTTGTTTTGATCGTCAGTCACTAACATCTTCTCGCAGTATGCGCGTCCCTGGGTTTCCCCAAATGCTAAACACCAGCTCAGTCCGCTGAAGCTTGGTTGGCTTAACATTCTACATGGAAAAGATCCTAGCTTAAAAGCAACCTCTAGATATTATGGAGAAGGAAGTTTGGGAAAAGGAATGCTGATGGCTTAGCACAGGCTGTGTCTGAAGGCACATGCACTATGTCTTAATAACCAGTAAGACACTGAATGGATGCTGGACAAGAACAGAATCCATAGCACCTTCTTTTATGCCACAATTGCTTGCCAGATCTTGGAGAGGGTTAGACAAGGGAAATCAGGATAGACACCAATGAACAGTAGCCACTCAGGAAGTTTGGATATCAGGTGTTTACTAATTGATAGAGACTACTTCATACTTTGACAGCCTGTAGGGTTGTACCAGTGAGTGCTGGCTGAATATAAGCTCTGACCCTTACATGTCTGAAAAAGAAATGATAAAGTCACAGGTGTAAAAAACATTTTATAGCTACCAAAGAGGGGAAGAAGGAGGAGGGATAAATTGGGATGTTGGGGTTGACATACAGATACTACTGTGTATAAAATAGATAACTAATAAGGAACTATTACATAGCACAGGAAACTCTACTCAATACTCTAATGACCTGATGGGAAAGGAATCTAGAAAAGAGTAGGTACATATATGTGTATAACTTATGCATTTTGCTGTACAACAAAAAGTAACACAACATTGTCAATCAACTACATAATAAAAAATAAAATAATAAATATCAAACCTCTTAATGAGATGTTGAATATTTCATGGTCTTTTCATAGTGCACTTTTCTAACAATTGATGACACAACTTTCACAAATTGAAATAGTACCTGGGTCAGTATGCTTATTTTTCTCTTTTAATTTTTATCCTCTGAAGCTTCTAGTAGTGAAATGTCAACAATCTGATGCTCCTGCAAAATAGGTTTTCCCTTGATATTCTCTACACAATGGAGAGAATTTCAGGCTCTCAGAAGTCCGTCATTTTTCTTTTTTTCTTCCCGTACATTGTTTCAAAAGGAGCTCCTTAAATTGAAATCAAACTCTCTAGACATGTTTTATGAATATGAATATCAGTAGCTTTGAACCCTATGATATATAAATAGTATAAAAATATTTTGTCCCTAGTCACAGACTACATAGCAGGGCTAGCTTACACCTTAGTAGCTGCTGCTGCTGCTGCTGCTGCTGCTGCTGCTAAGTCGCTTCAGTTGTGTCCGACTCTGTACAACCCCATAGACGACAGCCCACCAGGCTCCACCGTCCCTGGGATTGTCCAGGCAAGAACACTGGAGTGGGTTGCCATTTCCTTCTCCAATGCATAAAAGTGAAAAGTGAAAAGTGAAAATGAAGTCGCTCAGTCGTGTCTGACTCTTAGTGACCTCATGGACTGAAGCCTACCAGGCTCCTCCATCCATGGGATTTTCCAGGCAAGAGTACTGGAGTGGATTGCCATTGCCTTTTCCATATTAAGTAGCTAGCTTACTACTAAAAATGACTTTTCCAAAGCATTTGGAAACCCATCAAACTATTGCCACTTAGAAAGTTGAGCAACTCACAAGTTTTATGGCCTATCTAGCTTCAGAACCTGATGTAAAACTGATGCAATGCAGGTTTAATTGAACACACACAGGAAGATTATTTTCACCACTTCTTGAATAGAAACAGAGCATTATAAATTATATTGAAATTTTGTCTGTGTGTTTAATTGCTGAGTAGAGCACTCAATTGATAGTTTAAGTGCTAATTATTTTAATGTAATTATATTTAATTATTGTAATTGCTATTCATATCTTATGTCCTAATAGAGAGACATCAAGGGCCTTTTCACAGAATTGTTATATTCTCCTCATGCTAGAAAACAGAATAGGGAATTTATCATAGTTTAGTTGAAACAAGCTATTTCCTAGTTCATTTATTTCAAAATGAAATGTTACTAATTCTCTTTTTTGACCAGAATATTTTATAACAAATGCTGTGAAACTCTTTGAAATAAAAAATGAAATAATATAAATTCTTTTATGCAAATTATGGCTTTGAACTTTATATATATTTACTTGTAGATCACACTATAAATTCACATCTTTTTTCTCCTGTCAGGCATTACAATGTAGAGAAAGGTGTAGTTAGACATTGTGATTTTTTTTTTAACTCTCAGTTTATATTGTGTAGCAATATATTCAGCTCAGTAAGTGTGTAAATTGCAACACAAATAAGATTTGAAAATTCAAGAAATGGAAGGGGAAAGGCAATCTACAGTAACTACAAAGCAAATTCTAATTTATTGCCTCATATGACCCAAGTTTAATTTGTTTACATTTTGCCAGGGAGACACCTATTTACCATGTTCTCTTTGATATTGTACATATAAAGCTGAAGTATTGTGTTTCAGCTTGTATAATGGTGTCATTACCTCAGTTTTAAACATTTTGTACCTGAAGTCAGGATTCATGATGGACTCATTGGCTAAACAAAATTACCACGAGTAAAAAGAGTTTCTAGAAACTCAAAGATTCAAGATTAATGTTTAAAATGTTTGTATTACATTCAATGGAGTATAGATTTCAGGGAAGTTTTAAAGATTGTACTTTTAGAACCAAAAAATGTAAAATTATGTGTGGTAGACTAAAAGAGTCAGGTGTTTATAACACCTGACTATAGCCGTTAATGGTTATAACAATCTCTAACATTCATAAAGTACGTCACAGGTACAGCCATATGCCACAACTTATGTGTATTATTGTATTTAATTTTTACAACAACCGTATAATTAAAAACTACTTATCTCTCATTTTATTGGAACATTGGCTTAAATGACACTGTCTCAAGAAGGCTGATCTATGTGCTTTCCTACCCTGATCAATTTTCAGAAAATAGAGTGATTTACAAAGTAATTTTTCCCTAGATGTTTCCAACAAAATATGGGAAATATAGGTCATAGTCTCAGAGATCTTTGTCATTCTCCACTCTGTACATTGTTTCCAAAAGGAGCTACCCAAACTAATTGAAACCAACAGTGTTAAGATCTATTCTCCTATGGATCAGAGTATCAATAACCTTAAAGCTGACCAAAAAATCATCTATGTAAGTCTGTGTGCATTGGGTCATGTTTCTAGG
Organism: Capra hircus; assembly: GCF_001704415.2. Taxonomy (NCBI): domain Eukaryota; kingdom Metazoa; phylum Chordata; class Mammalia; order Artiodactyla; family Bovidae; genus Capra; species Capra hircus. The sequence goes on from NC_030808.1 coordinate 40,089,133, forward strand.
AAAGCTCCATTTAGAGCTAATGTTGCTCTGAAAATCTAAGGTAGTTGACTATACTGAGCAAGAATGTAATGATTTGTATTCTGTTGCATAAGAATTCCATACAGAGGTTTAAAAACATAGGCTTCTGTATCCAAGAGAAAAACAATGAATCTGGACATTAGCATTTATTGACTTTATGACCTTGAGAAATATACTCAATCTCTCTAACCTTCAGTTTTTCATCCTATAAGATTAGGTTGATATCTTTATTAAAGAATTATTGTTAAGATTACAAGACAAGTTTGGCCATATTCTGCTTTGTGTGGACAGACTACACACTCACTGAATGTGAGCTACTTATTATTACATAAATATTTCAGTTGTATGGGCCTATATGTTATTGTTTCTGTCAAGATGGCTTTCAGTCTGGTTGTCTTAGCATCACTTGTGCTACTTTGAAAAAAGAAATGTGAACCTTTAAAAATGAGAAATGCTCAGGTTCTATCTCTGTACCTTTTGTTATATGATAACATATAACTAGGTCTTTGTACCTTTTAGTTACATGATATACTTGGGGGAACAGAAAAACCCCAGTCAATTCCGAAGGACTGAGAATCACTATAATAAAGAATACTTTCTATAAATAAGGTTTTTTAATGTATTATTTGGTAAATAGGTTTTTTTTTTTTTTAATTTAACCCATAGTCATCACCACATGTGTGCTTCCCCAATGGCTCAGCAGGTAAAGAATGCACCTGCAATGCAGGAGACACAGGAGATGTGGGTTTGACCCCTGGGTCAGGAGGTCCACTGGAGAAGGAAACTGCAACCTGTTCAGGGATGCTACCACACAATTGCACTCATCTCACACACTAGCAAAGCAAAGCTTAAAATTCTCCAAGTCAGGCTTAAACAGTACGTGAACTGTGAAATTCCAGATGTTCAAGCTGGATATAGAAAAGGCATAGGAACCAGAGATCAAATTGCCAACAGCCACTGGATCATCAAAAAAGCCAGAGAGTTCCAGAAAAGTATCTATTTCTGCTTTATTGACTATGCCAAAGCCTTTGACTGTGTGGATCACAACAAACTGTGGAAAATTCTGAAAGAAATGGGCATACCAGACCACCTGACCTGCCTCCTTAGAAATATGTATGCAGGTAAGGAAGCAACACTTAGAACTGTACATGGAACAACAGACCGGTTCCAAATCAGGAAAGGAGTACATCAAGGCTGTATATTGTCATCGTGTTTATTTAACATATATGCAGAGTACATCATGAGAAATGCTGGGCTGGAAGAAGCACAAGCTGGAATCAAGATTGCCAGGAGAAATATCAACAACCTCAGATATGCAGATGACACTACCTTTATGGCAGAAAGTGAGGAAGAACTAAAGAGCCTCTTGATGAAAGTGAAAGAGGAGAGTGAAAAAGTTGGCTTAAAGCTCAACATTCAGAAAACTAAGATCATGGCATCTGGTCCCATCACTTCATGGCAAATAGATGGGAAAAGAGTGACAGACTTTATTTCTGGGGGCTCCAAAATCACTGCAGATCGTGACTGCAGCCATGAAATTTAAAAAATGCTTCTTCCTTGGGAGAAAAGTTATGAGCAACCTAGACAGCATATTAAAAAGCAGAGGCATTACTTTCCCAATGAAGGACCATCTAGTCAAAGCAATGGTTTTTCCAATAGTCATGTATGGATGTGGGAGTTGGACTATAAAGAAAGCTGAGCACTGAAGATTTGATGCTTTTGAACTGTGATGTTGGAAAAAAAACTCTTGAGAATCCCTTGGACTGCAAGGAGATCCATCCAGTCCATCCTAAAGGAAATCTGTCTTGAATATTCATTGGAAGGACTGATGCTGAAGCTGAAACACCAATACTTTGGCCACCTGATGCAAAGAACTGAGTCATTTGTAAAGACCCTGATGCTGGGAAAGATTCAAGGTGGGAGAAGAAGGGGACAACATAGGATGAGATGGTTGGATGGCATCACCGACTCGATGGACTTGAGTTTGCATAAATTCTGGGAGTTGGTTATGGACACGGAGGCCTGGTGTGCTGTGGTACATGGGGTTGCAAAGAGTCGGACATGACTGAGCAGCTGAACTGAACTCAGGTATTCTTGCCTGGAAAACGCCATGGACAGAGGAGCCTGCTGGGCTATCGACCAAAGAGTCACAAAGAGTTGGATACAACTGAGCATGCGGCATGGCATTGCCACTAAATAAACAATACTTAGATATTTTCTCCTGGAAAGACATAACTATTTTTACAAATCCTTATCCTATTAATTCTTTCTTTAATTTAGCAATGTGTGTGTGTCTTGTTTTATTTTGTGCTGATCATATGCTAAGCCTTGTGAATATCATTGATGTAATGATCATGATGACAGCAGATACATTTATGGGCAAATATTGATATTCAAGTGGAGATCATAGTTTAAGTTTCATCAGTATATGGATAGCATTCCCTGACTTTCAAATGCACAACTTCTGTAAACTGTCTTGGAGGACAAGGTTTAGATCTAAGCAAAAATATTGTGTGCATCTTCCCTTGAATACAGATTTTGTGGTCTGCTTTCCACCCCCACCCCAGCCCCCCACTGAATTTGGTAGACAAAGTTGTCTTGAGTTTGTCATTCAGCATGATGTTGATGGTGAGGATTGTCACCTCCACTATCACTATCATTACTTTCATGAGTTACAGAATTTCTCTTCTCAGGTCATGTAAAAGCTGGTTACCAATGTTACTGGTGCTCTGTACAATTTAAAGTGTGACTACTTGATGGAAGAAATTATAATATTGAGCAGTTCTATTCCTACCTGTCTAGGAACTTCAGGAGAACATATAAGGACAAACATAGGTCTTGGAATCAGACACAATTAGGTTTGTTTCTTGTTTCACTACTTACTGACTATATTAGAGTTATACTATGGCAAAAAAAAAAAAAATCCCTAATGTCTATGGTTTAATGCTATGGAAATGTAATACAGCAGTTCACCATGAATGATTCAAGGATCTATCTGGGCCCCTGTCAGCTCATAGTTATAACTCCTTGTAAGACCTCACAGTCTTCATCATGTAGTTGGTGGACAGGATAAGAGATATTTAATATCTTGACCTAGAAGTGACACAGTCATCTTTATTCATTGACAAGAATTAGGCAACAGATCTACCTGCCTAAAAAAAAGGAAGACTGAAAAATATAATCCCTGGTTGTATAACAATTGACACTTCCCAGCTGCAGCTCTAATTTCAAAAAAGGTGTTAATAATTTTTTGGTGGCTATCTAGCCATCCAATCAAACTAACTCATGACTTAAAAAATAAATTTTTATAATTCTTATTCCTGACTAAAAAAGGGGAATGATACCCCTGAAATATATATAATGTAGATTAAATGAAATAATGTACATAACATCTTTGACATATGGTCAGGCAAAATAGTACAGGTGTTCCATAATTGTCATCAATGGGTGTTCTGTACTCCATGAGTACAAGAGATGAGCAGTTATCCTGCCTCTCTTTACTAGAGTGATGTAATATTTCTATCCCATTTATCATGAATGATGACTAAATCTCAGAATTTTATACAATTATAAGTTATTTATTTATGCCTTTATGAACATTCTTCCCTACAGAAGTATAGATATCAAAGGCTTCATTTTCATAGTGATGGGCTTTGTCAAGGAAATTTCTGAGATTGAAAATGGCTCTTTTTGATCAATAACTATGGAATTTCAGACAGAGAGTATTAGAAGCTAAGAATTTCCCTCTGGTCTTGGCCAGGTCATGACTGGATCACCTTCCTACTGCTGATTCTGCTTTAGAAAACCTATGCCAGTCAGGATATAGAGACTACCATTTATAAACTGATTCAGCCTTTCAGTGAAGTTTCTTGCATTCTGGATTCAAAAATAGATGCTTACTGTTAACACTGTGCACTATTGATTATGTTGCATTTATATTCATATTTGTAAGCTGCATATCATTTTTTGTTGTCTTCACATGGAAATTCTAAAACACTGGAGCAAGTCATCAGATAATTTCTCTTATGAGAATTCTAGCAATAAATATTTCCAAAATAATACAGAAGAGAATCAGTGACTTGAATAGAATTGAATATTCTGATCACAATATCAAAAGTAAGCAGGAACTTTTAATCACTATCCATTCTCATTATAGTTCCTGTCATAATAGCTATTTTTTGTTTTTTAAACGGAAGAACAAGCAAACAACAATTTAATGTCATTTGACCCGGTCTCTTAAAGATTGCATTGTCACATTAGTTTGACTTAAAATCAAAGTTTAGAAATATTAGTGCTAGGCAGCTATTTATCTTGTGTTATTAACATTTCTCAGTTATTAAAATCTGGTTACTTCTTTTATATTTCAATCATTGAAATATAAACAACAAATAGAGGTAAATGTCAAGTGTATTTCATTCTGATTAGTAGTATAATTGTAAAGTTCTTTGAGTCTTGGTGCATAAACTATTATTTTAGCCTTCACATTTAAAAAGTCTTCAACATTTTCTTAGGGAATATTTGCAGGAAAAAATATATTTGGGGTGAAAAGAAGAAAGTGGAAAGCTAATGTATTGAAGGATTAAGGATAAAGAGTGTAGCCCTCATTTAATAAATATGAAACAATCTCCAGTGTTCTTGCCTGGAAAATCCCAGGGACAGGGGAGCCTGGTGGGCTGCCATCTATGAGGTCGCACAGAGTTGAACACGACTGAAGTAATTTAGCAGTAGCAAAGGGTAAAGGACTTTAAGGTAAAGATCCTGATTTCTAAGTCTGATGACTACCAGCCAGGTGTGGGATCGTGAATTAAAAGTCTGTAATTTGGGAATTTCAGTTTTCTTATCTTTGAAATGGGGACATAATTGGTCATCATTCCATATAATTAGCTTATGATTTAAAAATTGAAAATATAAAATAAATGCTATTAAAATCAATAAATACCCAGAAAAATAGATTTGTTTTTATAATTTTATAAAAAGCATTCTGTTTTATAATTTTAATAAAAAATATTTTTTCCGTAATAAAAGTAGAACATATACTGGGAGAAACTTTTTATAGTTATGGTCCCTCCACCTTCTTTAGAAAGTTATGTGACACAGGCTGATAATGTTTGCCATTATTCTATCTCCTTTTAGATGAATGCATCCCTGGTTTTAGCTAGGCTTATGGCTACTTAAAAATAGCAACTGCTTTTCCTCCTCTCCTTTTCAGCTCTATGTAGCCATATGACTAAATACTGGCCAACAGAATGTGAGGAAAAGTGATAAGTACAATTTCTGGGATTATATCCTTAAAGCTGTAGTCTTTAAACTTTAGCCTGTATCAGCATCACTTAAAGGACTTATAAAACAGCTGGGCATCATCCCAGAGTTACAGATTCAGTAAGTCTGGAGAGGGGCTTGAAAATTTACATTTCTTGTAAGTTTCTAGTGACACTGATCTGGTCATCATCAGGTTATACTTTCAGAACCTCTGCTTTTTTTCCCCCTTTTATCGTAATACTCAGAATATGAATGTTGATGGTTGATATTGATTCTGGAGCAATAAACTTGAGGGTCCTATCTAGGATCATAGATAAAAAACTCAGAAGCCCACCTACAGGAAGCTGCAGAGCTATTTTATCAGCTATGAACTGCCTACCTCCATATTTTTCTGTGAGAGAAAAATAAGATTCTAAATTGTGCACCTTCTATTAATTGTATTTTCTGTCAAATTCAGCCAAACCTAATTCATAGTAATAAAATATATTGGGTATAATTAGAACATTACTGTCCCAACTTTCATACCCCTAGTTTGTGACAGAGCTCTATATTAGTCTTTTACTTGTGTACATCACAGAATTTAAAATCTAATACCTGATCAAAAACTATGGAATTTAGAAAGATGGTAATGATAACCCTGTATGTGAGACAGCAAAAGAGACACAGATGTATAGAACAGACTTTTGGACTCTGGGGGAGAGGGAGAGTGTGGGATGATTTGGGAGAATGGCACTGAAACATGTATACTATCATGTAAGAAAAGAATTGCCAGTCTAGGTTCAATACAGGATACAGGATGCTTGGGGCTGGTGCACTGGGATGACCCAGAGAGATGATATGGGGAGGGAGGTGGGAGGGGGGTTCAGGATTGGGAACTCATGTACACCCATGGTGGATTCATGTCAATGTATGGTAAAACCAATACAGTATTGTATAGTAAAAGAGAAAAAAAAAGAAAAAAAATTTTTTTCAAACCAAAAATAATAAAATAAAATAACAGGACTGAGCACCTGGTATGAAATTCATTATTTAGGATTAAGACATTTTTGAGTGGGAGGAATGAATTTTACCTTAATTCCTGTTATTTCTAACTTTGGTCTAGAAGCATGATTTTATACACATCTGCTATATGGAAATATGTTTGTAAAATGTGTGTTTGTATGTGTATATTTAACCTAAAGACATATAAATACTTCCTTTACTTGAGTATTGAGTTTTTATAGCAAAGCCACATTTAGAGTAGTTTAAAAGCTTGTTATGGTAGACATACATTTAAAATCTAAGAGCATTTCATAACAGTACATAAACATGTTCAAGGATAAGGATTGATAATGAGATTTACTGACTTCATAAGTGTTGAGAGTACTTGGCCTTCATCCTTATGTCTTACAATTTTTCTGAACCACTGAATATAACTCAAAGGAGAATATAACTTCCCATGGTTTATGCTGACCAAGGCATTTACATTCTCAGTGAGACGTGTAAGAAGTCAATATATTCAGGTATTTTTACTGAAAGCTAAAGTCATTGGTAAACTCTGACCTTTTTTAAATACAATTTTTGCATTTTTTAAGGTTTGAATAATCAGGAATGGTTTTAATGATAAAAGAATTGGAAATTGAAAACTGAAAGTTAGTACTTAATTCTGTATAAAGGATAAAGAATAAACTGTTGTATTCAAATTTAGGTCTGTATTGAAAAAACACACAAATCATATGCATCATTTATCATCTGTTAAATAACTTTTAAAATCATAAGTAGCTCAAGGTTAAATACCCCCATCTCCTAGTATTTCCTTTTATGATAATTCCCTGAGAATATGTAAATTAATAAATAATTATTTAAGTGAAACTCTAATAGAAAAAAATCCAAATTTCGAACATTTCAGTAATTTTTTCATTAAAGCAGTTATATTTTGATATTATGAGAACACAGAGAAAATACAGTTTAAGAAGCTATAAGAATTTTTTTAAATGTCAGTGTTGAATATTTAAAGTTTCAAACATGTCCCATAAAGAATATTAGGTGATTTACAAAAGATAAATAAGTAATAAAAGAAAATAAAAATATTTAAAGGAAACAAGTAAAGAAAAGTATAAGCTTGTTAAGGATCGGTGTAAAACAAGTGATAAAGGAAAATAATATATAAAGGAAACATGTAAAGAAAAGTACAAGCTTTTAAGGATCAGTATAAAGAGTTTTTAAATGACTGAACCATCAGTATTGACATCATTGCTATATTTTGTTTCCTAGCAGTCAAAGGTAACAAAGTAATAAACAGTTACATAATTATTATTGCTTCTTTACTGAAAGAAGGAGATGTACCAGCTATTTAAAAAATAACAAAAACTTTTGAATTAAAAGCATTTGAATTTGAAAAACAGAAAAAACATATTGTGGATGTTAAAATGTCATTGTAACTGAATGCCCATCTCAATGAGGATAAAATCACATTGGTCCCTTTTTTATAGTCCCTTTTAATGTATCACTTTATATAACAGTTATTTGATTAAAATTTGTATGTTCACTGCCAGATTAGAATATCCTAAGTACTGAATTATGTCCCTTATTTTGTGTCACAAATGTCAAATATCAAACTTTGTATATAATAGCTAAAATAAATGTTTTTTAGTAGTTAGTGAGTTATTAAAGTTTATGCTAAGAAATACTGTCCAGTATTTTAATCACACAGCAGATAAATCAGAAGAATGCAAAGAGCAAATATATCGAAAAGAAAAATTTCAAAGTAGGCTCTGGGTATTAAATATTTGTGGGTGTGAATAATGATGTAGATGTGAATAATATCATTAAAAATGCTACATTTCCTGTTTTGTCAATATAAATTTTGCAATAACAGTGTAGAATAAATCTTAAATTTAGGAATTTTAATTTAGATAACTCAAGCTATGAAATTAGGGGAGAATAATAATGACACTCATATGTATTATTTATAATATACTCAGCAATTTTCTGCTGTTAAAGAATCAGCCTCCAATGAAGGAGACCCCAGTTCGATTCCTGGGTCAGGAAAATCCCCTGGAGAAGGGATAGGCTACCCACTCCCATATTCTTGGGCTTCCCTGATGGCTCAAATGGTAAAGAATCCACCTGCAATACAGGAGACCTGGGTTCAATACCTGGGTTGGGAAGATCCCCTGGAGGAGGTCATGACAACCCACTCCAGTATTCTTGCCTGGAGTATCCCATGGACAAAGGAGCCTGGCAGGCTACGCAGTCCATGGAGTTGCAAAGAATTGAACATGACTGAGCGTCTAAACATAGCACAACAATTTTTAAGTTCTTCCCATTTAGAAACTGACATACTTCTCACACCTTTTAAGATGGCATCATTCCTGCACTCATTTAGGAGTCATGGCCACTGAAGAAAAACGAGATGAAGGTCACACAGCTACCAAGTTGTTGATGGAAAGATTGAATCAAATCTAATTCCTGGGTATATGCTTTAATCAGGCCTATTCCATAACTCTCAAACATCTGAAACGTTCACTTTATTTTTTGTATTTGATATTTTAAGTTATTTGAAGTTTATTCAATTTCTAATACTGCTGGGAGTAACAAACTTAGTTCAGTTCAGTTCAGTTCAGTCGCTCAGTCGTGTCCGACTCTTTGCGACCCCATGAACCGCACCACACCAGGCCTCCCTGTTCATCACCAACTCCCGGAGTTCACTTAGACTCAGGTCCATTGAGTCGGTGATGCCATCCAGCCATCTCATCCTCGGTCGTCCCCTTCTCCTCCTGCCCCAATCCCTCCCAGCATCAGTCTTTTCCAATGAGTCAACTCTTCGCATGAGGTGGCCAAAGTACTGGAGTTTCAGCTTTAGCATCATTCCTTCCAAAGAAATCCCAGGGCTGATCTCCTTCAGAATAGACTGGTTGGATCTCCTTGCAGTCCAAGGGACTCTCAAGAGTCTTCTGCAACACCACAATTCAAAAGTATCAATTCTTCAGCGCTCAGCCTTCTTCACAGTCCAACTCTCACATCCATACATGACCATTGGAAAAACCATAGCCTTGACTAGACAGACCTTAGTCGGCAAAGTAATGTCTCTGCTTTTGAATATGCTGTCTAGGTTGGTCATTTACTTAACTTTTGATTTGTAGAGTTTCTTTAATTTTCTTGCTTTTTTGTATTACCTTTCTTGAGCTTAGAACTAGGTAGGAATCAATTTATGGGCCAAAAAAAAAAAAAAGACAAATCCAGGCAAAATATGGCAAGATAAAACGTGGGGGTCTGAATATATTTTTTAAATAATTTTATTTATTTATTTTTATTTTTGATTGCATTGGGTCTTCATTATTGTGTCGACATTTCTCTAGTGGCGAGTGGGGGCTACGCTGTAGCTGCAGTGCATGGACTTTTTATTTCAGTGGCTTCTTTTGTTGCAGAGTTCTAGGGCTTGGGGGCTTCAGCAGTTGCATGCAGCCCATGGGTTCAGTAATTGTTGTTCCTGTGCTCCAAGAGCACAGGCTCAATAGATAATGGCACATTGACTTACTTGCTCTGCAGCATAGGGGGGATCTTCCTTAACCAGGAATTGAACCCATGTCTCCTGCATTGGCTGGTGGATTCTTTACCACTGAGCCACCAGGGAAGCCCCCTAAGTAGATTTTAAATGTGAATCGGTTGATGTCATGTAATTATGGTCTGTTATGTGAAATATCTGCTTAAATTGTGATTAAAAAAAATAGTTGGGCCTCTAACACTGTTTCTAGGACACTTATAAAGAAATCATTAAAGTGGGAAAAGATAATACTTTTTGTTATGAATCTACAAAGAAAGAGGGTATCTGGAACACCTTGGGGGCTACATCAAAGTTTATAATTGTACAATCTACCATATCTATCAAGAAAACAGAGATATAATTGTTACGCTATTCTGTCCACCATTGATGAATGTGTTTGCTACTGTTTGATGCTTGCTAACAAATTGGGGTCTTCTGCTGTCAACATTACTATAAGAGAGCAGTTCTATTATGTTCTCATTAACATAATGCTAAAATCAACATTAAGAAGACACTTTCAGTGAGAATTTATGAGATTCTGTGCAATTAAGCATGTAACAATATGGACAGAAATTTTGCAGAGGCTGTATAAGAGTGAAAACTAAAAGTAAGATATTTGTAGAAGTAATCTGTGACCTGAGACTTTAGACTGTTGATTGCTGGCTTGTTGATGTGTTAATGTAAAGTAATTATTCCAGTGAATTGAAGCTGAAAGTCAACATGTATATTCATTAATTTAGTGTAAGCTTCCTTATTGTTAATCATAGTTGAGGTGTCTGTTTTCAGCAAACTGATCCAAACTTTCCCATTATGCTTTGCCAACCATAAAATTTAAACATTCTTTCTTGTCAACTTTCTAACTTCTAACTAGGAAATGCTTTCTTGATCATTTAAAATTAGAAGTACTTGTTTGTCTTTAAAATTAAGAATAGATTTTTGTCAGAAATCTGTTTAGTATTGTGTATAATTTGTGTTTTGGTATCACAAGTATATTCACAATGCTTTTATTCTGTCAGCATGTTCATTTGTTAAAGCAACCCATGTTTCTTACTAATTAGGTAGTGTATTCTGACATATACAGTAGTATGTGTTCATCAGTTCCCCCTCTTAATAACTCTGTCATCTGGATAAAATTTACCAGCATTCTTTGCGACTCGATAGGGTCATATGTCTTAGTTCTGGCTACTAAGAATGTAGGTTAAAGTGATACATGTCTCTTCCACAAATTAAATGACCTTCCATGTCTGCCAAGCCCTCTCCCATCTTTCTTCTCATACTCTAATGATGAAACTCCTGTGGAAAACTGCAATGCCTCTAGGCATTTTATGCATGGAGAAGCATAAAATGAAAATATCATAGATTATAGAATGACCAGATATGGAGGTAAGTCCCTCATTGTCTACATTTAACTATGAAGTGGGTAATAATAAAATGAGTAGGTTATTAAACCTGTATTAAGCAAATGAAATTTGGGTTTTTATTCCAGCTGTTGGTCTGGTATTTCTGAGATTAGCAATATACTGGAAGTTGGAGAAAATTAAGAACAATAGCATCTCCCCACAGTGTATATGCATATATTTTTAGGTGGCAAGTTGAAATTCACTATAGAAAGGCATAGTTTATGGTGACACTATCATGTTGGTCAAAGCAACTGTACTATGATATAGTAAGAAAAGGCAAAACTAAAGGCTACTAAACAGAAACTGTTTTATACTTCAAAATTGAATATTGTATCTCATTATAATAAAATTAAAAATGCAAATAGTTATCTAGTGATCAAATCATAGGATATAGAGATAATATATATACATATATATAATCAATGGGCTTCTCTGATAGCTCAGTTGGTAAAGAATCCACCTGCAATGCAGGAGACTCTGGTTCAATTCCTGGGTTGGGAAGACACCCTGGAGAAGGGATAGGCTATCCACTCCAATATTCTTAGGCTTCCCTTGTGGCTTAGCTGGTAAAGAATCCACCCACAATGCGGGAGACCTGGGTTTGATCCCTCTGTTGGGACGATCACCTGGAGAAGGGAAAGGCTACCCCCTCCAGTATACTGACCTGAAGAATTTCATGACCTGTAGAGTTCACGGGGTTGCAAAAAGTCGGACACGACTGAGCAACTTTCTTATAATCAGTAGCACAGAGGAGGTTAACATTTGCTAAGCAATTCTGATGAACACAAGTAATAGAAAAGATACCAGATTTTTATAGGATATAATATATTTCTCTCTGATTACCTCCCCAAAATAACAAAGATAATAATGATTACTTATTTTTTAAATGCTTTCTAGGTACCAGGGTACTCTGGAACCCTATTGTACACATGTCCTCTGATTTTAGTGATGGTAGACAAAGTCAGAGAGGCTACTTGACTTGCTTAGATTAGATAGCTCTTATGTGATAAGGCTGAGACTTACTCCCAGGCCCCATCTGTTCTAGATATAGCACATTGTTCATTGTACTGTGAGAGACAATGCCTTGGTAAGAAGGAACCAAGGAAGTTGAGTTAAATAACCTAAGGCACATATTCCAAATATCTTCAAGGAATTGTGAGTTTTTATTCTTACATTCTCAAAGTGATATGCCAAGTATCACTTATTATTTTCTGCTTTTTTATTTGATAAAATAACTATATATATTAGATGTTATTATTTGTTATTTCTCTCCTTATTCTATGCTTTTGTCACATTCAAAGTATAACTGCAACTTTGAAAAATGATTCTTCTGGGAAAAATACTCAGGTAACTGCATGTTTGCCAGTCTCTCAGCTGATTAGTTTTGGTAAAACATTACATAACTTTCCTATTCGAAACTTTGTATATGCATATGAATTTATTATATGAAAAGGGCAGCATTTCATAAGGTAAGGAGAAGGTAAATTTCTCAGTGAACGGTTAGACAGTACCTGATAACGAAACACCTAAACATAAAGTTATATTTGCATGTCACTCCTTACATTAGAAAACATTTGAGATTGAGTACATAGAAAAATAAAAATAAATGAATAAAAATTAAATCACAAAATAAATAAAAGTTATAAATGATAAACTGTTTCTCAGAAATCTCAGATTGTGGAAAGCTTTCTGACATTGATATAATAACCAGAGCTATAAAATAGAAGATAAATTGGATGACATGCAAACTTGTAAAAAAATCTTCAATTCTAAAACCACTATAAGCAAAAGCAAACAAAAAACTGGGAAAATATCTGAATCTACTTTCAAAAACAGAAAACCAGTTTCCCAAATACACTCTCTGTAAATCAATAAGGAAAGTGTTGGAAACCCAAGAAAAATAGGCAGAAAATATGAACAGATAAATCAGAGAATAAAAGGCAATCAACTATTGCAGACAGCAAAATTTTTCACAGTCAGGTGAATATGTACATAAAATACATATTAAAATATAATTTTAACTATTTGTTAGAAAACACAGAGTTTGGTAGCATGGTGTGGTTACAAGGATGCAAAGAAACATAACATCCCACATCGTGACAAGGGGGAAAAGGAGTATAACTTCAATTAGGGCCACTTGGCAATATACTTTGAATTAAGAAGTACGTTCTTTAATATAAAGCAGTTCCACTCCCTGGAATTATTCCTTATATTGACTCATGCAAATATGAACTAATACATGCACAAGGTCATTAGTTAAAGTGTTGTTTATAATGTCAAATATTGCAAAAAAAGACTATATCTTCATCATTTGGAATTAGTGTAGCCATACAATAAATAAACATGACTATAAAAATGAGAAAGATTATGTGCTCAATATGTAGCAATCTCTAATAATAATATATATTAGTTACAGACATTTAAGAGGCACAATACCATATAGACTTCAAAAATTTGTTGAAAATGAGTTAAAAGAATTTCCATGTAATATATTTTTATAAACTTATGGAATAGTCATATGAATTGGTTGGCCCATGGAAGAAGATTTGGGTGATAAGCAAGCATGAATGAAAAGGAACGTTTTCACTAAGATTCTTTTATTCCTTTTGAATTTTATTTTTTATTTTTTTTAATTTTTTTTTTTAGTTTTTTATTTTTTAAATTTTAAAATCTTTAATTCTTACATGCGTTCCCAAACATGAACCCCCCCTCCCACTTCCCGCCCCATAACATCTCTCTGGGTCATCCCCATGCACCAGCCCCAAGCATGCTATATCCTGCGTCAGACATAGACTGGCGATTCAATTCTTACGTTATAGTATACATGTTAGAATGCCATTCTCCCAAATCATCCCACCCTCTCCCTCTCCCTCTGAGTCCAAAAGTCTGTTATACACAGCTGTGTCTTTTTTCCTGTCTTGCATACAGGGTCGTCATTGCCATCTTCCTAAATTCCATATATATGTGTTAGTATACTGTATTGGTGTTTTTCTTTCTGGCTTACTTCACTCTGTATAATCGGCTCCAGTTTCATCCATCTCATCAGAACTGATTCAAATGAATTCTTTTTAATCGGCTGAGTAATACTCCATTGTGTATATGTACCACTGCTTTCTTATCCATTCATCTGCTGATGGACATCTAGGTTGTTTCCATGTCCTGGCTATTATAAACAGTGCTGCGATGAACATTGGGGTACATGTGTCTCTTTCAATTCTGGTTTCCTTGGTGTGTATGCCCAGCAGTGGGATTGCTGGGTCATAAGGTAGTTCTATTTGCAATTTTTTAAGGAATCTCCACACTGTTCTCCATAGTGGCTGTACTAGTTTGCATTCCCACCAACAGTGTAGGAGGGTTCCCTTTTCTCCACACCCTCTCCAGCATTTATTGCTTGCAGATTTTTGGATCGCAGCCATTCTGACTGGTGTGAAGTGGTACCTCATTGTGGTTTTGATTTGCATTTCTCTAATAATGAGTGATGTTGAGCATCTTTTCATGTGTTTGTTAGCCATCCGTATGTCTTCTTTGGAGAAATGTCTATTTAGTTCTTTGGCCCATTTTTGGATTGGGTCGTTTATTTTTCTGGAATTGAGCTGCAGAAGTTGCTTGTATATTTTTGAGATTAGTTGTTTGTCAGTTGCTTCATTTGCTATTATTTTCTCCCATTCAGAAGGCTGTCTTTTCACCTTGCTTATAGTTTCCTTTGTTGTGCAGAAGCTTTTAATTTTAATTAGATCCCATTTGTTTATTTTTGCTTTTATTTCCAGAATTCTGGGAGGTGGATCATAGAGGATCCTGCTGTGATTTATGTCTGAGAGTGTTTTGCCTATGTTCTCCTCTAGGAGTTTTATAGTTTCTGATCTTACATTTAGATCTTTAATCCATTTTGAGTTTATTTTTGTGTGCGGTGTTAGAAAGTGATCTAGTTTCATTCTTTTACAAGTGGTTGACCAGTTTTCCCAGCACCACTTGTTAAAGAGATTGTCTTTACTCCAATTTATTTATATTTAAAAAAATAAATGAAGTTGGTAGTTTGTCAAAATAGGTTGACCAAGTGATCTACCAGTTACCCTCCTCAGCATCTACCCCAAGAGAAATTAAAACATATATCCACATACAATTTGTATATAGATGTTTATAGCAACATTATACTAATAGTCAAAGAAAGGAAACAACTGAAATGCACATCAGTTGATGAATGGATCACATGATGTGGTATGTCCAAACTATGGCCTATTATTTACTAAAAAAGGAATGAAGAACTGATTGTGGGAAAATGTGATTAATCTCAAAATTAATATGCTTAGTGAAAGAAGTCCCTTATAAATGATCATTTATAGTATGATCCCATTTATACTAAATGTCCAGAATAGTCAAATCTCTATACATAGAAAGTAGACTAGTGGTTGTTGAAGGCTGGAGGGAGAGGGGAATAGGGAGTGATTGTTAATGGATATGAAATTTCTTTTTGGATAATGATGTTCTAGCATTGGGTTGTGGTGATTTTTCTATAATGTTGAAAATATGCTAAAAACTGTTAAATATTGAATAACAATTTTGGGTGTTGATTGGCTGTGTAAATTATATCTAAATAAAGCTAGTAAAAAATAAATGTTTATAACTTCCAGATTGTTTATAGGATAAAGTCATTTATTCTTCAAACTATTTTAGAACTTCTAAGCACTGTGTTGAAAGTGAAAGAGGAGAGTGGAAAAGTTGGCTTAAAGCTCAACATTCAGAAAACGAAGATCATGGCATCCGATCCCATCACTTCATGGAAAATAGATGGGGAAAGAGTGGAAACAGTGGCTGAGTTTATTTTTCTGGGCTCCAAAATCACTGTAGATGGTGATTGCAGCCATGAAATTAAAAGATGCTTGCTCCTTGGAAGAAAAGTTATGACCAACCTAGACAGTATATTAAAAAGCAGAAACATCACTTTGTCAACAAAGGTCTGTCTAGTGAAGGCTATGGTTTTTCCAGTGGTCATGTATGGATGTGAGAGTTGGACTGTGAAGAAAGCTGAGTGCTAAAGAATTGATGCATTTGAACTGTGGTTTTGGAGAAGACTCTTGAGAGTCCCTTGGACTGCAAGGAGATCCAACCAGTCCATCCTAAAGGAGATCAGTCCTGGGTGTTCATTGGAAGGACTGATGTTGAAGCAGAAACTCCAATACTTTGGCAACCTGATGCAAAGAGCTGACTCATTTGAAAAGACCCTGATGCTGAGAAAGATTGAGGGCAGGAGGAGAAGGGGCCAACAGAGGATTAGATGACTAGATGGCATCACCAACTCAATGGACATGGGTTTGGGTGTACTCTGGGAGTTGGTGATGGACAGGGAGGCCTGGTGTGCTGCAGTTCATGGGGTCGCAAAGAGTCATACACGACTGAGCGACTGAACTGAACTGAACTGAAGGACTGGGTTAATCACTTAGAATACAGAATAACTAAGGCATAGTATCTGTCGTGTATGGGATAGTTGCTGAAACGGGGAGAAAAATATAAAGCTACATAAAAGTTCTATAACAAAGGAACATACACAATATTTGAAAGCAGAGAGTTAGCAAAGCTTCCTGGGGAAGCTGGGGAAGGCTTCATAACAGGAGGTAACATTTTAACTTTCCTTAAAATATTAGAAGAATTTTTCCAGGTATTAAGCAACAGTGTGTGAATTCAAGGTAAGGTCATAAAAAAAGAATAGTTAATAGTTTTGTGGGATTGCCTCCTTCACACAGGAGCCTGGGAAGAGAGGATGATGGATAAGGCCACAGTGGTCACTGAAAGCCAGATTGCAAAGGGGCTTGTGTACTTTGCTGAGAAATTAAAATTTCATTTTGTATGAAATAGGGAATCATGGGTATTTTAATAAAAATTAAATGTTTGCTTTAGAAATCTTTTTGTAGCAGTATGATTAACAGATTGGAAAATGGTGAGATTGAAGGAATGGAGACCATAGAGGAAGATACTGCATTATGCCCTGAGGAGAAGGATGAGGATCTGATCATGAGAATGCAAAGGGGATGCACAGTTAGATTGGGACATTTCAATGGAAGAAGACTTGAGAATTCACCAAAGGTGTGTCTAGGGAAAGGGAAGAGTATTTCAGTTTGATTAGGTAAAGAAAGGTGGGTTTACCAAAGAAAATAGGCTTAGGAAATTTACTATCCTTGTGTCTTCAAATCTACCAAATGCCTTGCTCATCCTATGTACTCAGAGGTTGAATGAATGGATGGTTAGATTAACTAGTCTCATACCATACTACTTTTGAGGCTTCTGTATATAGTAATATTATATGTTTACATAAGTGAATATTGATAATTAAATAACATTTTTGTTGTCATAGATTTTATTCAGTTCAATTCAGTCGCTCAGTCATGTCCAACTCTTTGTGACCCCATGAATCACAGTACACCAGGCCTCCCTGTCCATCACCAGCTCCCGGAGTTCACTCACACTCACGTCCATCGAGTCCGTGATGCCATCCAGCCATCTCATCCTCTGTCGTCCCCTTCTCCTCCTCCCCCAATCCCTCCCAGCATCAGAGTCTTTTCCAATGAGTCAACTCTTCTCATGAGGTGGCCAGAGTACTGGAGTTTCAGCTTCAGCATCATTCCTTCCAAAGAAATCCCAGGGCTGATCTCCTTCAGAATGGACTGGTTGGATCTCCTTGCAGTCCAAGGGACTCTCAAGAGTCTTCTCCAACACCACAGTTCAAAAGCATCAATTCTTCAGCGCTCAGCCTTCTTCACAGTTCAACTCTCACATCCATACATGACCACAGGAAAAACCATAGCCTTGACTAGACAGACCTTAGTCGGCAAAGTAATGTCTCTGCTTTTGAATATGCTGTCCAGGTTGGTCATAACTTTTCTTCCAAGGAGTAAGTGTCTTTTAATTTCATGGCTGCAATCACCATCTGCAGTGAGTTTGGAGCCCAAAAAAATAAAGTCTGACACTGTTTCCCCATCTATTTCCTATGAAGTGATGGGACCAGATGCCATGATCTTCGTTTTCTGAATGTTGAGCTTTAGGCCAATTTTTTCACTCTCCACTTCGCTTTCATCAAGAGGCTTTTTAGTTCCTCTTCACTTTCTGCCATAAGGGTGGTGTCATCTGCATATCTGAGGTTATTGATATTTCTCCTGGCAATCTTGATTCCAGCTTGTGTTTCTTCCAGTCCAGCGTTTCTCATGATGTACACTGCATATAAGTTAAATAAGCAGGGTGACAATATACAGCCTTGACGTACTCCTTTTCCTATTTAGAACCAGTCTGTTGTTCCATGTCCAGTTCTAACTGCTGCTTCCTGACCTGCATACAGATTTCTGAAGAGGCAGGTCAGGTGGTCTGGTATTCCCATCTCTTTCAGAATTTTCCACAGTATCTGCCTGAAGATCTGAGCAGTAAATAGTAATGAGAATAATTGCTTGCACAGTTTCACCTGGTCCTCTCAAACTATTTTTTAAGCCAGAGTCTCTGCTTCCATTCCTGTTTCCTTCTCTCAGTTCATCTTGGACGACACTGTTTATATGTTGATTATGTATCACTTTCCTCACTGGACTCCTTTATTCAAGAAAGACTCAATGTTGTTTTCCTGTTGCCTAGTTTATAAAATCTATAGTTCTCCACTTTTACTAGAAGACCTTTCATAGGCTGAGCCTAGTTTCTTTCTCCAGCTCCTGGGAGGATAATTATAACTGCCTTAACCTCATGACTAGTCTCTATATAAACTGTTGTAACTCCTATTTGTATGTTTTTAATCATGCAGTTTCTGTTCTGGAATGTGTATTTCCATTCTTACTCAGTCCCTTAATGTCATTGTGTTCTATGAGGATTTCTTTGATTCTGACAGATTAGGAAGGCTGCATCTGTAAAAAGTAAATAAAATAATATACTACATTATTTATCATTTACTAAGTATTATCCTTTGGTATTCCTTTTTGCTTTTCTCTATTTTATTTCCTCAAATAGATTGTAAGTCTTTCAGCCTTAAGGAATTTCATTTCAGTTGCTTAGCAAGCCATTCCTTTTAAAGTAAATTATGTGTTGTATATTTTAAGCCTTTTTATTTTCAGGCTTATATTCTAGGGTGTTCAAATAAAACTACATGATGCTTTTCTAAGTGCCAGAACTATTATTGTACATAAGAGACCTAAGTTTCCATCACTAAGTTTGGCCTCATTTAAAACATAGCAGGATGCCTTTTCTTGTTTCTGAAGCCTTTATAATTCCAACTGGGACTTCCCATATCATG
Source organism: Capra hircus (assembly GCF_001704415.2). Taxonomy (NCBI): domain Eukaryota; kingdom Metazoa; phylum Chordata; class Mammalia; order Artiodactyla; family Bovidae; genus Capra; species Capra hircus. The sequence continues at coordinate 40,108,592 of NC_030808.1, forward strand.
CAGTGCAAACCTGGGTAAATTGCATGCTAGGTAAAAAAGCTGCCATGGTGTTATCCACCACAGGAAGTAGTAGGAAAGAAGTGTTAGTGGAAAGTCAGTAGAGAGCTCAGTAGGAAAAGGAACACATGAAAACAATATGCTGGTTATTATCAATAGCTAAAACCAACTGAATAGCAAGTGTTCCCATTAAAATTCAATCAATGGATGCCAAAATAGCTTATTCAGCATGAACCATTGATATTTGCAGATTTTATTCGTTCTAACTCTGGTATAGGATTGGACAGAAAATGACACTGAAGGAGCTTCAGGAAATGGTACAAACTTTATCATATTTAGAGACCCTATAAGCCTATTTCTTCAAAATATGACTACATTGGCAAGAAAGAAGGACAGTACATAGGAAAAGAGCACAATGAGTGGCTCAAAATAACATGTGTAATGATACATTATATGGCCTTATAGACTCATAAGTTTTAAGAGCTAAAGGAAGTATTTTTTTATAAACCTACCCACCCATCCCATATGCTTCTGACAAAAGCCACCATTTCAGAGGCTAGAAACAGAAAGTTTACCATTTTACAAGGTAGCCTGTTTCATTTTCAACTAGTTTTGTTTTGCAATCTGTATTCCCCAAGCTATCCCAAGAATGAGTGGATAAGATAAACATTATCAACAGTGGACTTCTGGTTCTGTTTTCACCCTCCTTGGGACCTGACTATTCCAAATAGTCCTAGTTATTCCTAGAAATTTCCATGGTTAACATGAATATGTTCTGAGGAGTGTTTTTTGTTTCTGCAGTATTACAATCAACACTTTTCTTCCTTGCTCTGGCTTCCAGTGTTGATATTCAATTGTTGTCATGTCTGACTTTTTACAACCCCATAGACTTCAGTGCCCAGGCTTCCCTGTCCTTCACCACCTCCCAGAATTTGCTCAATCTCATGTCCATTGAATCAGGGATGCCATCCAACCGTCTCATCCTCTATTGCCCCCTTCCCCTCCTGCCCTCAGTCTTTCCCAGCATCAGGGTCTTTTCCAATGAGTCAGCCCTTCTCATCAGGTGGCCAAAGTATTGGAGTTTCAGCTTCAGCATCAGTCCTTCCACTGAATATTCAGGGTCTGGCAGATACCAAGTGTAGGAGCAATTCCAGTGACAATTGTAACATACCTGGGAATGAGCATAGGGCAACCAGAGTGACAGACGACAGGCCGTACTCATAACCATCTCTTTGTCCTATTGTACTTGGTGCAGTAGTTATAAAGAAGTAACTGTTGATTTGTTGTTAACTTTTCCTATTGAGTATATGATGATTGAAAACAGAACTAGGATTTATTGGATTTAGATCATAAGTATTTACTGAATAAATGAGACACTCTAAGCTTCTGTTCTCAAGCCAAAGTATGCAATATTCAGTTTACTTTGGATGAATGTTTTTATTCCCTTCGTGGTAAACCTGCTTGGTCACACATACAAATGGACCTTTTGCAGTCTAGCTCTTCATAGACATGCATGGCTGAAATTTAGGGTGAAGGCTATTTTGGCTTCAGGTAGAACCTGGGATAGATAAATAAGTTTTGGTATAAAACAAAACTGTCTCCCATGGACCTAGTTTACCACAGTGGAACTTAACAGAATAAAACTTCTAATCTTGCAGGGAATGGAGAGCAGTGTTATGGCTTCAAATATATATAGTTTCATGAACATTTTCAAGTTAAATTTTAAAGTGACTTGGGAAAATCGCTGTTAACTTCTTACAGTGAAAAGTGATGATGTTAGCATCTGTTACTTTTTCAACGTTTATAAAGTACAGACTATTTGTGTGTGTGTTCAGAAACTAGGAGCAAAGTTGTGAAAAGTAGAGACCTTGGAGACAGGGATGTGAAGAAAATATGTAACATCATTTACTCATTAACTGCAGAATATTTACTGAGCAAGGACAAGGCACAGTGACAAATGCTGACAGCAGTAAACTTGATGGATAAATGCTCTTGACCTTATGAAATTTATGTGAGCTAGTGGGTGGCAGACAAAATGTTTTAATTATTCAAATCATAAATAATAGTCATTATAACTACATATGTAATCATATTCTTACAGTTTCAACCAAGGTAATCATTGCCACTGTAGGGGCTGGAGGGTAGGAGGCATCTGGTCAAGAAACATATTTTAGATCAACAGAAAATGAAATTCTAGGGGATATTAAGGAATATTGAAGTATTCTTTATTATACTTCTTACTTTTGGAGAAATGGAAGTTTAAACTAACATTTTATTTTAATGTTTAACTATATGGAATACTTTAAATATTCAATGCATTTCAAGTTAACACTATCCAATGAAAAAGTTGAAATTATCTTCATGCATAGGGATTCAGTTCATTTCAGTCGCTCAGTTGTGTCCGACTCTTTGCATCCCCGTGAATCGCCACACACCAGGCCTCCCTGAGTTCACTCCCGGAGTTCACTCACAGTCATGTCCATAGAGTCGGTGATGCCATCCAACCATCTCATCCTCTATTGTCCCCTTCTCCTCCTCCCCTCAATCCCTCCCAACATCAGAGTCTTTTCCAATGAGTCAACATTTTGCATGAGGTGGAGTTTCAGCTTTAGCATCAGTCCATGTAATGAACACCCAGGACTGATCTCCTTTAGAATGGACTGGTTGGATCTCCTTGCAGTCCAAGGGACTCTCAAGAGTCTTCTCCAACACAACAGTTCAAAAGCATCAGTTCCTCGGTGCTCAGCTTTCTTCACAGTCCAACTCTCACATCCATACATGACCACTGGAAAAACCATAGCCTTGACTAGACGGACCTTTGTTGGCAAAGTAATGTTTCTGCTTTTGAATATACTATCTAGGTTGGTCATAACTTTACTTCCAAGGAGTAAGCATCTTTTAATTTCATGGTTGTAATCACCATCTGCAGTGATTTTGGAGCCCCCAAAAATAAAGTCTGACACTGTTTCCACTGTTTCCCCATCTATTTCACATAAAGTGATGGGACCAGATGCCATAATCTTCGTTTTCTGAATGTTGAGCTTTAAGCCAACTTTTTCACTCTCCTCTTTCGCTTTCATCAAGAGGCTTTTTAGTTCCTCTTCACTTTCTGCCATAAGGGTGATGTCATCTGAATATCTGAAGTTATTGATATTTCTCCTGGCAATCTTGATTCTAGCTTGTGCTTCTTCCAGCCCAGCATTTCTCATGATGTACTCTGCATATAAGTTAAATAAGCAGGGTGACAATATACAGCTTTGACATACTCCTTTTCCTATTTGGAACCAGTCTGTTGTTCATGTCCAGTTCTGAGTGTTGCTTCCTAACCTGCATATAGATTTCTGAAGAGGCAGGTCAGGTGGCCTGGTAGTCCCATCTCTTAAGTCTGAATTTGTCAATAAGGAGTTCATGCTCTGAGCCACAGTCAGCTCCTGGTCTTGTTTTTGCTGACTGTATAGAGATTCTCCATCTTTGCCTGCACGTAGGAATTAAAGTGATTGAAATATTTGCAAATGAGATTGAATGATAGTCACAGATTACTTAGACATGGTTATCAGCAGTGCCTTTGTGATAGTAGTAGGCCACTTACACAACTCTTCTCAGAGAAAATCAGGTTAACTTCCCACAGTTACACAGAGAAATGGCAGTCAGAAGTCAAACTGAACTTTTGATTGTTATCTGATTCGCTTTATTTTCAAAAAGTATTTTACTTGTTGAAGACATTGTTTCATATTTCATTTATTGTAATTGTTTTTGATTTAGGAACCGGGAAATGTTAGGTCACCAATGTAAGCTCTTCATTTTGTAGAGGAGGAAACTGAAATTCAAGGAGATACTATGACTTGCCCAGAATCTTACTAAGTTTAGACTATAGTTGTCTTAAGTTTCAGGAAGGACTGCAAAGTATATGATTATTATGTATATTTATACTTAACAATGATTTGAATGCTACTGAGAAGACAATATTTTTCCTGTGAAATGGGGCTGCAAAAGAGTCAGACATGACTTAGTGGCTAAACAACAACAATAAATTTTATTATTGGAGATGTTTAGAAAAACGTTGGGTAGAACTTTACATATAAAGTGATACAACCAGGTGAACTTCTATAGCTCTTAGTGAAAACTTCCCCAAACTGAGGAATTTAAGCCTCTAAGTTATACACCTTGAAGTTTTCATCATGAATAGCCTTAGAGGTTATGTTCAGTAGCAACAATAATCCAGTTACAAATGTAGAATTTTATATGAAAAAATTTAATTCTTATTCATGAATTTCTTATTTCCATGTCATAAGATAAATCATTTCAATTAAGTTTTTAAGATCTATTATTTTGGTGTTCATTTGTTATGAATGCTTTTTTTTATATATTATATTTGATGTATACATAGTTAAGTACTTGTTTTCAGCTTTTAACATAATAAGCAATATGTGCTACCATAGCTTCAATTTTCCTGCCAAGTAGAGAGTGACAGCTGTGTGGCAATATGTAATGCATATTTTCATCTTCAGATAAATTGGAAGGAAGGAAAAAGCAGCTTCTGGGTGGGCAGGTCACCATCATTTAAATGAATCGTTAAAATTATATTTTTCCCTGGAAACAAAAATGTAATTGCTTTTCTGCCTAGATGCACACTGGAAAGCCTTATTTATATTATTGTAGCATATTTTCTCTCAATTACAACTTTCCCAAGATCCTTTGGATTTTTTTTTCCATTTGTTTTACTCTTCTTCATTCAAGCAATATGCACTTATTTCTTAGTAAAACCCCATGATATTTGTGTAAATATATCCCTGAAGAACAGAATTGCTCAGTACATAGCATTGTAAGTGAGACCCTGCTCTTCTACATTCATCTGATTGGCAAGCAAGGGAATTGAAGCTCTAAGTAGACTGCCATGTAAGGAAGGTTCTTATGGTCACCTTGTTGAGGAAAGGTTATAGTAAAAAGGCTGGAGATTTTAAATGTGCTATATTTTAACTCAGTTTCAAAGTGAAATATGAATTATCATTTATTTATTACTTATTGCCATTTTGTAATTTTATATTTTATCACAAATTGTAATAAATACATTCTTCATCTCGAAGAAGGCATAAAAATGCCTTAACTATATTTCAAAATCATGTTTCAGTGTTGCTGCCTGAAACTTAAAATCTGTCACTTAAAATCAAGTATTTCATTTTATATTATGTGGTTTTTAAAGATGTGGTATTAATTTGATGATTTGCATGAATAGTAACCAAAGAAGAAATTTTAATCTCTATCTTTTTTCTACTCTCAATTTGTTTGTGTATAGGTGATATTAATATTTTGGTATTTTATGTGCTGGCATGTCTTTAATTTTGAAACTTCCAAATGTTAGCCTGACATAATAATTTATGTGAAGAGTATCACTTACTAGAAGAGCACAACTATTAATGAATTCTTTGATATTCTGAGTAAATTTAATCCCACTTTGGACTTGAATGATGTCATTTGCAATTAAAAGAGCATTAGATAAATAAGTCTGGTACTCTGGTGATCTTTTCTAATACAGAATTTAGGCCTATCAGACTAATTACATTGGAACAGAAATCACATTTAGGGACGTTAGAAAGGAGAGGAAGAGCTAAGTGCTATTTCTGCAGAGTTTATTTTGGATTTGAAAATTTTGTTGCTCCAAAGGTGATAATAGTTCCTGTTGTCCCCTAACTGCATGAAGAAGTCAGCTTTTTATGTGGAGCTTGATCAACATACTCTAACATTCTGGCTGAAAAAATACACCATGAAAGAGCTTCTTCTAGACTCCACAGGTACTTTAACATGCATTAAAATTTTTTTTTTTGGTCCAAGCAATATTTCATAGGTGTTTGTTCAGAGGATTCAGCATGGAACTGTGTCTCTTTTTTATGGTCTTCTTAACGCGGATCACGTTCAGTTTTTTTCCCTCCTCTTGAAGTCTGTACTATAGAATTCATATCAGTAAGTGCTCCCAACTATCATTACACATAAGCGACAGGACAACCTTTGTGTTCTCTTTCATGATTCATTGAGAATCATTGTTTTTCCTTCTACCCAATCTTGTTAGTGAACCTCAGAATTCAACACCTTCTTTTTCCTAGCTTACTGTTTTTATACTTGTGACATACTTGACTTGCTTTTAGTTACTCACTGCAAAAACAGCTATTAGTTGGTGTCTCCACTCTGTGTCAGGCCTTTATTTTGGCAGCATCTGCTTCACTCAGCCCAGCAATATACTATAGATAAAGATAGTCCAGAATAGATATATTCCTCAGTTATTGTACTCTGAAGATAACCTCTATAACCATTATTTTGATTTTGATATATCCTCTTTTTGGTCAGATTTCCTGTGAAGAGGATCCTGATGCAGTATTTGCATTCAGAAAATTTACTGGGAAGCCCTCTAGGGAACTAGAGAAAATGAGGAAAGTGTGACAAGCAGAAAGTAAGTTAAACTGAGATAAAGTTGCAAAAGAGGCCTCCCCCAACCTCACAGGTTGCTCTGAAGCTAAAATAGCTATTCAGAGATGTCTCTTATGGAGGCAAGGAGATGTCCTGGCCCCTCATCTACAGGTCCTCTGTGTGAGCTATAGACCCCACTTTGCATGAGCAGATCCCCTTTGCTGGAGGGGTCGTTCCCGCGAGGTACTTGGCTATGTTCTACCAGTAGCCACCACTCTTAGCAACTGACATAATGGAGGCCTCAATCCATAGAAGGGGATCTGAGTGGCACACTATAGTATCTACAAAAAAAAAAAAAAAAAAAATCTTCCTTAGCTTTTTTCTTGTTTGTACCTGGAAGTAATACCTGTTAATGTCTCTCTCACACATTCATTCATTCATACTCATTCCCTCTTTCCCCCTTTTCCCTCTCTACCTTCTTCAGGTCCTTCTGGCTCTCTCTCCTTCTCTCCCACTCTCTCTCCATTTCCTCTCCCTCTTTGTGCATCCCTCTGCCCCTCCTAACCCTCACAGCATTGCATCTGTTTTTCTATTGTGATATTTACTGTATTTTATCCTTCATTTTTTTCTAATGTGTATGAGTTAGATTCATAACCGTGAGCTGTGGGTACTTTAAAGGTATAAGCTGTTCTAGTAGTATTTCTTATTGTCAAGCACACAGAATTAAATCTTTTTTAAAAAATCTAGTGAAAAATAATGCTCCATAGTCTTGTTCTTCATAATTCACCTACAAAGAAAAGTAAAACAAAGATAATATTTTTTGCATATCTGGAGTCATGAGAGAGATGATGAGAGATTTAATCACTTTTTATTTCATTTATATGACAAGTCTCAGTGTTTTCTCTCCTAGATACTGCAAAAGTATTATTGATCTTGCCTGGGATATCTTGGGACAGGTAACCTTTTCCTGATCACCATGAGGAGATGTTCTGACATAACAGTAATACTATCTGCAGTACAATGTTTGGTGCTATTATGCTATTCTCTCAAAATACAAAACTAGGTAAAGCAAAAGCAGTTACCGTAGAGTAGTTCCTTGATGGACAAGGCCCCTTCCTCTCTATACCTCCAATCAGATATTTCATAAACCCGAATCACATTTAGGGAAGTAGTTGCCACATCAATCACGTTTTATAATAATTAAGCTTAGTTTGCATCAAAAGGAATCTGAAAACTTTGACACAGATCTTCAAGTAATATCAAGTAACTATTTTATAAATTGATATGGAGGCAAGTCCTTGTATATAAAGATTTTTTTATTTCACCAGGAAATATGACTGAGTTGTATGTTAGGACTAATAATTAATTTCACATGTCCCTTCTCATTGTTTCTCCACAACAAAATCTTAGCCCATATGAGAGCATCTGGTTAGATCTTTATCAGTGCCATTCTATTATTTTACAATTTTAGAATTTTACTTCAATGATTATAGATTTGGTATCATTTCATTTTCAAGTTATCTCTTCTCTCAGTAAATATAAATAAATGATAATTACTAGCCCCCTCTATCTTCCCATTTAAGATATATTGACTATTTTTATAACTGTCTATCTTTGTATAATTTATTTCATTGATTAAGATGTCCATCAGCAGATGAATGGATAAGAAAGCTGTTACATATACACAATTAAATATTACTCAGCCATTAAAAATAATACATTTGAATCAGTTCTGATGAGGTGAATGAAACTGGAGCCTATTATACAGAGTGAAGTAAGCCAGAAAGAAAAACACCAATACAGTATACTAACGCATATATATGGAATTTAGAAAGATGGTAACAATGACCCTATATGCGAGACAGCAAAAGAGACACAGATGTATAGAACAGTCTTTTGGACTCTGTGGGAGAGGGCGAGGGTGGGATGATTTCAGAGAATGGCATTGAAACACGTATAATATCATATATGAAATGAATCGCCAGTCCAGGTTCGATGCATGATACTGGATGCTTGGATCTGGTGCACTGAGCCGACCCAGAGGGATGGTATAGGGAGGGAGGAGGGAGGAGGGTTCAGGATGGGGAACACGTGTATACCTGTGATGGATTCATGTTGATGCATGGCAAAACCAATACAATATTGTAAAGTAATTAACCTCCAATTAAAATAAATAAAATTTTAAAAATCACATAGAAAGAGAAAATATATTTTTTAGCTGTGATTCCACTCATTCATTCAATACCATTTAGGGGCTCCTTTTGTGCACTTAAGTAATTCAAAGATAAATAAATATGCATTATTTTATCCCCAAATCCTTATAAGCATGGTGGAAGATGTTTATATATAAGCTGATCTGATATAATTGGGTAAATGCTCTCTGGTCCCGTGAACCATGCTGCTGAGAGCAATGAAAGCAGAACTAATTCTTGACAGAAGATTTCCTGAAAAGTAGAGTGAATGAATGAGGTAATATTTGAGCTGATCCTTGAAAGATAAGCCTCAATTCTGATCCGCTTCACCAGTGTGTGTGAAGAATACTTGAATATAGTTAGAAATAGGCCACGTGTTGGATAATAGAGCATGACAGGACTGGAATTAAAGTCAGTTATTAAAGGGCCATAAAATGCATTTGTCTTGTATTTAATGGATAGTTACTTAAATATTTGTTTGTTCTGTTTTTGAGAAAAGGAATGATATATCTTTACTTCAGAAAGGAAGTTTTGTATATTTAGAGTAAAATATTAGTGAAAGCCTAAACACAAGGCAGTTTAAATAATCCGGGGATGACATTGCTGAATTATGAATGAAGGCAAAGAAAAGTAACAGACATTTATTGCTAGGCAGGTAAAACAAATGTAGGAAAGAAGAGGTGAAGAATGCTTGAGTTTCCATCTTGAATGTGTGAATGGTGATAGAGTAATTACTTTAATGTATTGGGGAGAAGGAACTGAAGTGGCAGGGAATATTAGTTCACTTTTAAAATGGTGTCATTGTCCATGTGACTTTAGAACAACCATATCTAAACAGAACAACCATTTGTTCTATACGAATTTAGGAATTTGCATCTGTAACTCAGCATCATGGTATATGCAGCAGCTGAAATCATTGGAAAGAATGGTGTAATGCTAAGAGCAGCTGGGGAGGTGAGGGAGGGATGAAAAGAAAGAGAATGAGAATAGAGAGAAAAAAGAGCTGAGGATGCATATGGTATTCTTTGTGCACAGATGTCCCTTTATATAGTTGCATTCATCGTATATACTCATTTAACATTATACCATATATACTTTATCATTTGGTTATTGAATGTAAGGCCTTTTAGGATGCTGGAGGTATTTTAGAGGTATTGTCCTTATATTTTATCTAAACATATCAAATAATTGCATATAAAGGCACTTTTGAATAGCATCACCCTGTTATGTAATTCCCTAAAAAAAGAGAATGTGTGCTTAGTTGCTTAGTCATGTCTGACTCTTTCTAACCCCATGGACTGCAGCCCACCAGGCTCCTCTGTCCATGGGGCTCTGCCAAGCAAGAATAATGGAGTGGGTTGCCATGCCCTCTTCCAGGGGATCTTCCCAACCCAGGGATCAAACCTAGATCTCCTGCATTGCAGGCAGATTCTTTACCAACTGAACCACCAGGGAAGCCCAAGAATATTGGGGTGTGTAGCCTATCCTTTCTCCAGAGGATCTTCCCAACCCAGGAATAGAACCAAGGTCTCCTGCATTGCAAGTGGATACTTTACCAGCTGAGCTAATCCAGTACCAAATGGTCTTTCAAAAGATGATAAATTATATAAAGTGTTTTTGAGTTTGCCCAAAGACAAATAATGATGAACCAACACTGGAACTTTCTTCTTGATTGCCTTTCATAACTGAGAGGATGTTCTTCTGCAGCAAGTGCATACAGAGAGAAAGGGGGGAAAAAAAAACCTCGGGAAAATTATTTGCATATATCCAATTTCAAAATGCTAGCTAACTCTAAATACTTTATTTTAGATTAGAAAATCATGCTTTTTTAAAATTAACTTATTTTGTATTGAAGGATAATTGCTTTACAGAATTTTGCTGTTTTCTGTGAAATCTCAACATGAAACAGCTGTAGGTGTGTGTGTATATATATATATATATATATATATATATATATATATATATATGGAGAAGGCAATGGCACCCCACTCCAGTACTCTTGCCTGGAAAATCCCGTGGACGGAAAAGCCTGGTAGGCTGCAGTCCATGGGTTAACGGAGAGTCAGACATGACTGAGTGACTCTTTCACTTTTCACTTTCATGCATTGGAGAAGGAAATGGCAACCCACTCCAGTGTTCTTGCCTGGAGAACCCCAGGGATGGCGGAGCCTGGTGGGCTGCCGTCTCTGGGGTTGCACAGGGTCGGACACAACTGAAGCAACTTAGCAGCAGCAGCAGCAGGGAGATATATATATATATATATCTCCCCATTCCACCCCTCTAGGTTGATACAGAGCCCCTCTTTGAGTTTCCTGAGACATACAGCAAATTCCGGTTGGCTATCTATTTTATATATGTTAATGTAAGTTTCCATGTTACTCTTTGCACACATCTCACACTCTCTTCCCCTCTCCCCATGTCCTGAAATCTATTCTCTATGTCTGTTTCTCCATTGTTGCCCTGTAAGTAAATTCTTCAGTACCATTTTTCTAGATTCTGTATATATGTGTTACAATATGGTATTTATGTTTCTCTTTCTGAGTCACTTCCCTCTGTATAATAGAGGATCATGCTTTTTAAATCAAGGTTTCAGGCTTGGCTATGTTCATTTGTAATCAGCTACACATTGTACATATAAATCTCACCAGATTTTTACGCTAGAAATTAATGTGGTTACAAGGAGAAACCAGGTGTTAGATGAGTGGCACTGCATAATTATTTTAATCTTAAAGAAAGACATGAATATATTCCTTACCTTTGGTAGTTACTTCACATACCAAGAAATGTGTATTATTTAGTGTTATGTTAATGCCCTTTAGTGTTTGGCACATGGTTTGAACACAGTGAATGTCTGTTTAAAACTTTCCAGTGAAAGGAGTATTACATATTTTTAACCTTCATTTTGATCTTTAAATACTGTATCAAATAATTAGGGTACTAAGAGTACAAATTCATTCATTTGAATAAAATCATTAAATGATTATACTGGATTAAGATTTAATTTACAGTTACTGATCCAGAGCAGTTTTATATACAAAGGATTATTTCAAAGTCTTCCGGTTCTTTCAAACCTGTTTCAGAGTACCTGGCAACTTCTGATTCAAAATGCTGTAAAGCTTCAGTATGCATATTACTGAGGCATGCACTGGAATATCATTTGTCCTTGTTCCTCATACTTAATCTTTCTGGTTCAGTTCTGGAACCCTGTCAGTCATAAATATTCTAGAATCAGAGATTCTCTCAGTTGGAAAGTACCTTAAAAACTGCCTAATCTAATCAATTGCCTGATGTGTACAGAACATTTGACAGATGCTCATTCAGCCTGTGCTAAACCTCCTGGAGACTGGTAATTGCCTATCTTTTGAAGCATCTCAGTATAAAGATTTTGTCTAAGATAAATCTTCTCTTGCCTAGGCTTAACACATGCCTTTTCTATTTGGGGGAAGAGGGAGAAATCGCTTTCCGTTTCCTTGTTATTTAATCACTAAGTCGTGTCCAACTCTTTGTGACCCCATAGACTTGGATTTCCCAGGCAAAAATACTGGATTGGATAGCCATTCCCTTCTCCAGGGAAGCTTCCTGACCCAGGGATCGGACCCAAGTCTCCTGCATTGCAGGAGGATTCTTTATTGCTGAGCCCCTAGGGTATCAGCACACACTTGTGTAATGTGATACCTATATGTTTTAGAAACACACAGCCATGGCTTAAAGTACTTCCTAAGTTTAGTACCCGTGATCGTGGGAAGATTGCTTACCTTTCCAACATATTTTGTCATCTGTAAAATGTGCTAGCAATGAATATCTCGTAGAGGTTGTTATGAGAATTGAATTTAAAGTGTCTCTGATATTCCAACACAATACCCCAGTAGTTTAATACATTTTCATTTCCTTGTCTGAATTCTTATAGTTACTGGTAGATCAACATTATTATCTCAAGTATTCTAGATACCACTGATTAATACAAGGATTGCATTAGCTTTGTGGAGTCTCATGCTATTTACTCACAAGGAAGATTTTAAGCATTAATAATATTTGTATAAGGGCTGCTCATCTTCATAAAACCCTTATACATGTTTTCCTATTTTTCACGTTATCAACAATATATTTCATATTAGAATCTATCTGTGGCTCCAACTTGTTAAGCAATCTTTTGAAATTTTATTCAGTTAGCCAGTGTGTTAGCTAGGTTCTCATATTTGTCTTTTGTGAATCTGATTATTGTTCTCTCTGTATCAGTGATAAAACATGAACTAGGAAGGGAGCAGACTCAAGCCAGGCTGCTAAGAAATGTACACTGAACCATTACTCTGCACCTCTCTTTCTTGCCCACACTTCCAATACCTTTTAGCTTACCAGCATCCAATGCATGTTTCTCTAGCATGTTGCCTGCAGAGTTATTATGAGGGAAAACTAGCAAATGCGTTAGTGAAATACATAGAATGATTATACCTGTTCATTCCTCTGGGCACATGTCATCAGGGTCATTAAATAGTGGGCTCATGGTAGGTGGCAGTATCTCTAAGAAAACCAGGAACAGACACAGTAGTAAGCTGAGTCCAGACCAGAGTCTGTATGAGGTATCAAAAATCAAAGCCACAAAAACAATGTTCCAAGTGCAATATAATTATTAGTGATTTTCAAAATCTAAATACCACATTCCTGGTATGTTAAAGTCAAACATATCATTTTATACTGGCCCCAAATAATTTTATAGTATAAATGAAAATAAAGGTTAGCATCTAAATAATATTTAGCATGTGAAAGATAGAATTAATCTAAATTGGGATGATAAATACTTTTTTAAAATGTTTACTAAGTCGTGTCTGACTCTTTGTGACCCCATGGACTGCAGCATGCCAGGCTTCTCTGTCCTTCACTATCTCCCTGAGTTTGCCAGACTCCTGTCCATTAAGTCAGTGATGGCATCCAGCATCTCATCCTTCATCTCCCCTTTCTCCTCTTTCCCCATAAGGGTCTTTCCCAATGAGTCAGCTCTTCTCATCAGGTGGTCAAAGTACTGGAGCTTCAGCTTCAATGTCAGTCCTTCCAATGAATATTCAGGGTTGATTTCCTTTAGGACTGATTGGTTTGACCTCCTTGCTAAGGGACTCTCAAAGTGTTAATTCTAATAAACTAGTGTTTATTAGTTTAGAATTTTCAAAATGACAAAAACGGATTTACAAGTACTATGTCCTCTCAAGATCAACTAACTATTGAGAGAAAATGAAGTTAAACTGAAGTTCATGTTCTTCTCAATATATTGTGATAAACCACTTCAAATGAAAGACATTACCCATTTCCTTCCTACTGCTTTAAAGAGTGAGGCTGGATAATATTCTTAAACCTCACAATACTCTTAAGGAAGTAGTTTCCAATTATTTTGAGATACTAACTCCTTAGAGAATCTGATTAAAAAAAAAAAAAAAAAAAACCTGTGTTCCTTTTTCTAAGAAGAATTCACAAATGCACTTTTAAGAGCTGGATTTAAGTAGTGACCTGCTGAGCAGTTATCCAAGGTGCTAATCCCAGAATAGCACTAAAATGCCACTAGGAACATGTTGGGATAAAGAAGATTGATTTACAAAATTCTTCTTAAGGATAATGCTGTATATAGCTTCAAGGAATATTTTCATATGTATCTTGGGGGAGAAGAGATGAACTTAAAGATCTGGGCTGGCTCTAGCCCACATGGGCACCTCAGTACACATTTCTGCCTCTAGCTGGATCCAGTTGAACATGTACAGCTTCAGGAATTTAAATGCAAACTGATTGCCCACCGTCACTTGTCCTATAGGCTGGATGGCCTTGTAACAATATTATATAGGCTTTGTTCAATTAAGAAGTTCAGGTAGCAACAGAAGGCTCTATAAATGCCTTCTAAAGAGGTTGGATCCAGTTGATAGCAAGATTCAATTTTTTACTGAAAGGGTTATGCTAGGGTAGGGCTGCAATCCAGGACAGAAGACAAATGGTAACTGTTGTCACAGTCATTTCTTTACTTTTCCTAAGCAGAGTCATCTGTTCCAGCTCTAAAATAATGCTGGGCAGATATATTGAGATACTGAAGGACAAAAAGTTATCAGCCTGTATGCTTTTCAAACTCTTTGGATGCTTAGGTATATTGGTCTATCCTACACATACATTAAATATTTTTTGTACATTTTCAGCAAACTTATAACGACTGGATGCTTATTAATGTTGTTGAATGTTTCTTTGTTAACTGTTTGTTTAATTAGGACATATTTTGGGCCAGGAACTAAGCCTGCTTACAGATAAGTTTTCAAATAGCAAGTGGGATAATTATCATATTTTATATTACTAGACAAGTTATAATCTATAAATTACTACTATAAAGTTTACATGAGTCATGGTATCTTATTGAAAAAATAACAACAACCTCATAGGAACTTTACTTCAGCCCTCTTTCATTTGAGCTAACCTCAAATGTTTCTCAGTTGTACCAAGGTTTGTCCTTCCTAAACGAGTCAGCTTGAATTTCATGTGACTCTATACTTAACAATATCATCTCCTTGACACATAGTCATAAAATAATGCCCATAGCCTTCAATTGAATTTATACTTTAAAAAAAAATCATATTGTTTTAATGGATTTTAGAATTACCTGCTGTTATACATCATGTTGGTCTGGTAAGCATAGAAATCTATTGATTTTATGTGTTCCAAATTTATACTGAGTGGTTAATGCTTTTATGAAACAAAATATATTTCAGTGGAAATAAAACAGCACAAATATCTTTAGGCTGACAAAGTTCTCCTGACATCAGAGAAATTGAGTGATTCATTATTAGCTTGTATATAATATATCATTGCTGGACACATGACAGTGATAAAAAGCTGAAAGATTGTTGTAACAGACTGTATCATCCAGATAGAGGATATGCAATTTGTCACCAATACCCTTAAAAACCATTGAGGAGTAGTATTAATTATATGAAATTCTTTATATATAAGCCTATGAAAATGGAAAGTTTGTAATAATATTGTTATGATTAATATAGAAAAATATATGTATATAGTACTTATGATGTAATATATTGATAAAGGAAATCCTGCTGTTGATAAAAATTAAAGGATGATAATATTATTTGATATAATATATGAAAAATATTTATAATACTATCTTATTCATATCTCTTTGTATGTAACCTATTTTTCTTTATATATATGTAGATTTGTCCCAGAATATTTTTCTTTTACCTGGTTTAGAAATAGTTGTAACCTATTTTGCTTTCAAGTTTAATATCAAAGAATGCTCATGTATGTGATTATTATGTCATTATTTACCCCAAGGGCAAAGGAAAATCATAAATTAGGTACAAATTCACAATTTTTTTGGTGGTTTAAAAATGTCAAATAATAACATAAGAAGCTGGTACCATTGGTTGTACTAATACTTGGATTGCATTGGAAGCATTCTTCTCTTTAAAAGTTCAGTAATGCACTTAAAAATTCAGATGTGCTGTCATAATATATTTCCATGGCTAAAAATTCATATATATGATTATGTGACTTCTCAACTTTTTTCTTCTTGTATAATAATATTCCAAAAACAGGAGTTAAGTACACTTTAAGCAGCATTCAATTTTCAGCTAGTAATGCTCAGGCTTCCTGCTGTCAACACCTCTCCTACCCTTAAATTTAACAACACACGAAGTATATACTAAACCAATAAAATACCCCTTGAAAATTAAAATTAGAAACATTGTCTTTGAAATGTCACTGAAATCTAAATGGGGCTGGAACATTTTTCAGGCATGTGCACAATGGCAAATCATTAAAGAATGCTGTCTTCAAAGAAAATCAGAAGGATAGATTGAACATGGAGAAGGAAAAGGTCAATAGATATTGTGACTGAGAGCAATAGTATATGAAGTCAGCTTATTCCAGTTTATAGGAATCTTTTGCTAATTTGTGGGAATTCTTGGAGACTGGTTGACTTCAACTGGTAGTTTGAAATCTTCTTATGGTGGTGTATCTAACACAATGGAACCTGGCAAATAGTCCAACTCAGAGTTTTCCTGTCCCTGAGAGCTGGTGATTAAACATTAGTTGCCTGCACTACCAAAGAAAGTTTTCCTTGTGGCCAAGATAGTAAAGAGTCCACCTGTAATGAAGGAGACCTGAGTTCAATCCCTGGGTCAGGAAGATCCTCGGAGAAGGGCATGGCAATGCACTCCAATATCCTTGCCTGGAGAATCCTATGGACAGAGGAACCTGTTGGGCTACAGTCCTTGGGATTGCACAGAGTCAGACATGACTGAACGGCTAACACATAAACACTGCCAGAGAAACAGAGAGATAGGAGTGTTAGTTCCCTAGATTACTGCTATGTTCCCAATTCCAGTTCTAAATCCTGGCTTTATTTCTATGAAATGCTTTCATAGCCTTCTAATAAACAACACATTTATGTTATGTTACTTAGTTCCCACCAAAAAAAGAAAACAAAAACACACACCTCTTGCCCAAAATAGCTTTAAAAAGGAGCCTCCCAAATAATTAACTAATTGCTACAGTTCTAATCAATGTAAGTGGAAGATAAGGAAACTGAGGATAACTTATCAGATTCATATGAAATGTCTTATATGTACACATGTTTTAGTCTCTGTGCTTCTTTATTGACCCCATATAATTCAGATTCACTTCCAAAATTGAATGAAAACTATGTTGGCACCATGGTGAGATACTTTTTCATATGTATTTCAGTGTTGCTCTGACCATTACCAACAGAAAATTTAGAGAGGAAGGAATAAAGAGAATAAATATAATATCTTAATAGATATTTGAATATTTTACTCAGGATTCTGTGTTTCTTTAATACAAGCTGATTTCTACAATCAGTCATAAGGCCAAGTTGGATTTGATTAGTAGGAGAATTAGCCTGATTAAAAAAGAAAATAGAATGGTACTAACTGGATTGCCTTAATGGATTTTTCCTAGCCTTGCTTTCAGACTTTCCTCTAATATCTTTTAAAGTAGGTTAATAATTATCTTGTCGAAAATAACCTTAAAAAGACTAAGTCTTGGACATTATTTTGAGAGGAGGTCACCATGCTCCCTTTTCCCTGTTCCATCCTACCCTAGCTGAGCAGCTGATAAAGTGAAAAATTCAGTGATAGTATGACAATCCCACTGATCTTGGCGATATATTCAAAATTATGTGCTTAATCCTAGGAGTTACTAAAGTCCAGTAACCACTGCAGGCCCTGCTTCCGTCTGTCTGTATTGAACTCAGAAATTTTAAGGTTAGGTATCAGATGCCAGTAGGGGCATGAATAGTTCCAGATCTATCCTTTGAATTGCTAGAGGCATCTTTACTAAAATACAGTGACTGACCCACTTTTTTAAGGCTTTACAAATCTTAGTGGGAGCAACTTGACCCCCACAAGTGCCACAGGATGATTTTTACCTCATTAGAAGAAGTCCAGCTGTATTGCTTAGAGAAATGCAGGATGTCATGAAGGATTCCTGGAAAAGGCCATGCCTTTGGGGTATCAGATTTAAAGAAGAAGAAACCAGTGCCCTGTTTGTTTTGTGTTTATTTAGAAAATACTACCAGAAGATACATTATTTTCCCCTGTGGACTTAAAGTCTAATGATGTTTTAGGGCAAGTGTTAACCTTTAGCTGAGAAAATATTTAACTTGGATATATACTGAAACATGTTTTTATTGATTGCTCTGGCATGCTGCATAAATATAGAACGTGAAAGGATTCCTATAGAAGCTGACCCAATTCAATGAAGCTGTTCTTCTTTTCAGTTATACGCACATGAAGTTCAAATGCTCTACTACAGTAATGATGAGTATAAAAATTTTTAGAAAATTTAAGATAACATCCGTTATCACCATATATATTTTGAGTTAATTTTCCCCATTAATGCAAGAATATGGGCAAATATTCGTTGGAAGCCAGCATGGACCTATCTGATGTGTCTTCAGATTTGTGAATAAGAATTTAACTTACCAGATTATTCTTTTAAGAGAAATAGAAAAACAACTATAAAGCCCTTGTAATTAGATGCCTAACTAAATTAAATGATTAAAGTGAAGTAAATATTTTCAGAGTCTTACTTAAATACATAACTGGTTAGGTTTTAATTACTAATAGAATCACAGGCTGCTGATCAAATAGCCCAGGAGAAACACCACCTCGCCACACACAGCCTCTCTCACTGAGTTTCAGACCCAGTTATAAATGCTTTCAGATTGTTTTAGAGTATTCATTTCAGTTGTAATAAGGACATAAGTAAAGGCTCTTGATGTACTTCATCTTTGTAGAAGACTGAGAAACTGCTTCAGAGTCACATATCCTACTGTGCTTTGGTTTTGTGAATGGGTTACAAAATGAGACTTATTCAAGATCAAAAGGCAAGCAGGCTTACATCCTACGGCTATGATTATATCGCAAAAGCCTATCTGGGTGCAGGTATGGGATTTCCTACTACTTTAGAAGACATCTTTTTTTAGCCCTCACAGCATTGCTCTTCTCTTAAACTTTTGAAAAAGCACTGCGGTTTCTTTCCTTGACCCAGGCTTGAGATTTATTGATTTAGGCCTGGTGGTCACATTAACAAGACATTACCCCCACCTGATTCTAACGGCCAGGGGACTGTAGTTCTGTGGTCTCTGGATCCATAACACAGCAGCTTGGAGCCCTCCCCCAGGAATGCTAACTCCAGTTGTGAGACTATAGCTGGCATTCCCTGAGTGCAGATGAAAACACTAATTTTCCTAGTTTTCTGAACAGCTGTTTCAGTCTGAAAACAAGCAAAATAAAAATATAAAATGCATCTACAATTGCTTTATTTTTGGCATTTAAAACAACTGATGGTACAACTCTACAAAACTACTTCCAAATAATTATGTAAAAGACCAAGCAAGAAATAATTTATTACCACATCATTACTAAACAGCTCTCTCCTGAGAATTTAGATATTGTTTAAGGAAAAATTATTCATGACACTTATTGAAGAGGATGTCAGACTGTATTTAAGGAGGACTATCATGACACGATGGAGAAGGCAATGGTAACCCACTCCAGTACTCTTGCGTGGAAAATCCCATGGACGGAGGAGCCTGGAAGGCTGCAGTCCATGGGATCGCTGAGGGTCGGACACGACTGAGCGACTTCACTTTCACTTTTCACTTTCATGCATTGGAGAAGGAGATGGCAACCCACTCCATTGTTCTTGCCTGGAGAATCCCAGGGACAGGGGAGCCTGGTGGACTGCCGTCTATGGGGTTGCACAGGTCGGACATGACTGAAGTGACTTAGCAGCATCATGACAGATATACTGGCAGTTACTACAGTGGGGATTTACAGTAAGAGAGAGAAACAAGCTGAACTCCAAATGCAACAAAGAAAAGAGGGGAATTTATAGCCCAAGATCAGGATAAGCAGTTCAGTGGATGGAAGCTATGAAGAGGAAACATCAGGGAGGTTTCTGGCTAACATGACTTTGTAGGGTTCTTGTGAAGGCCAGTCAAGGTGATCAGATGTCATTTGGAGGATGGTGGAAGCTAAGGAACATAATCAGCTATTAAAGATGATAGTAAAATAAACAAAAAAAAACCAATAAAAAAAAAAAGAT
Source organism: Capra hircus (assembly GCF_001704415.2). NCBI lineage: Eukaryota > Metazoa > Chordata > Mammalia > Artiodactyla > Bovidae > Capra > Capra hircus. The sequence continues at coordinate 40,128,790 of NC_030808.1, forward strand.
GATAGCATGTTGAAGGTAGGGGATCTGGGTTGAACTGGCAATGAAGAGATTACCAAGTATGAACAAAAGGCAGAGCTTCATTGAGAAGAGAGTTCAGAAAAGCCTTAGTAGAATTTGGTGAAGTAGAGAATCTTCATTAATAGGCCACACCAAAGGTGGCAGATTACTTCCCCTTGTACTCAAATAACTGCTACTAGGTTCTTAAAAATGTTATATCTGTTTTGCTTCGTAAGCTTTGTCCTGAGTTTGTGTTGTACTCAGGAACAGTGGAGATTCAGAACCCCTCACTCATGTCAAAAAATATTTGTAAGTGATACAATATAATCAAACTAAATCCATGAAAACTTAAACTAGTTTCTAAATCCAGTTCTGCTGATTTTTTAAATAATAACTATTGATTTATTGAAACATCACTTTGGTAAGAGGATAAAGAAGAGGATGGGCCAAAGGGAGGAAAGACAACAATAGGTTTAGATCTAATTGGAAAGCAAAGAATAAAACAACTAAAACACAGTGATAAGCATGAAATAGCAATGAGGCTAAGTACCATTCTATAATGATCTTAAATGAAAAGGATATAATGAATATACTCTACAAGTTAATCTGCTTCTATGCCACTCTGTTGTTTAATACTTTATAATTGGCTTGTTGGATGTAGACATAATCTGAACCCCAAACAATGAAAAATGTCGTTTTATTTAAATATTTTCAAATTTTCCTTTCTTCTACTTCCAGAATATTTATGTCCCTATTGGAATCACCTATGTATAATCATTCAGAAATCACTTCTTCAATGTTCTTTTGTTCAAGAGTACAATGGTAAATTCTGTGTTAATTATGTGCAGTAAAAATATAATGGAGCTTCAAAGTCTGTCTTTGATCCAAATGAATATTATTTGGTGCCTACTGAATAATAATTTATTAGTGAAATTGTGTCCCTTACTCTTGGGTGGTTAGTGGTGCTGGTGAAACTGTCAGTCGTTTCCTGAACCAAGCTCTTTTATTTTACCTCTTGGATTATACATATGTCTGCATATGTCTGTACCCTTCATACATGTGAGAGTTGGACCATACATAATATTAATATCTTGAATTTTCTCTCTTTTCCTCCTTTTGTTCTCTAGTTAACCATCTGTCAAACAGATCTACTATTCTGCTACATATGGATAATTATATCCGATTTGCTTGCATTGTAAATTGATTTGGCTATAATTCAGATATAATTTTATACAATCCTGTTAACTCTTGTTAACATCTATGTCCTATTTGGGGCTTCCCTGGTGGCTCAGTGGTTAGGAACCCTCTTGCCAATGCAGGAGACACAGGTTCAATCCCTGAGTCAGGAAGATCCCTTGGAGAAGGAAATGGCAACCCACTTCCAAGTATCCTTGCTTGGGAAATCCCATGGACAGAGGAGCCTGCAGTCCGTGTTGTCTCAAAAGAGTCAGACACGTAAGAATTAAAGATTTTAAAATTTAAAAAAAAAAAAATTTAAAAAAAAAAAAAGAGTCAGACACAACTCAGCTCCTAACGAACAACAATAGTTCCCTATTTGATTATACAGGTATTTCTAATTAACTCAAGTTTTCTAACTCTATCTTGAATGCCTTTTTTTGTCACCTTTCTCTACTAGTTAAAATATACCCATTACCTTATACAGAGTTTATAATATGATTTATAGAATTTCCATTTAGACACATCCTAATTTATGAGTTTCTTTTTCTATTGATACATCATTTCAATTTGACAAAGTCTGTATCCTCATGTCAGTCAGTACGCATATGAATTCATCTGAAATTATGGAATATTAAGAAGTAAAGATATTAATAACATGAGCTTCTAATAAAACTGTATCTGTTCTAGACAACTTGTATGTCTCTAGATCTATTAAAAGTAAGAAGTATTTCATTTGTTCTCTCTGTAATTTGCTGAATTTTGCCCTTCACGCTAGAGAGAAAATGTTGCCACAGAAGTTTATTGTTATGATTATTTTCCTACAACCATTCATATGCCACTTAATTTACACAGAGTGATCTTTAATCATTCAATAGTTAATTCTTCCATCATTTCATGTGGAAAAAATCAATAGTGAAGTTGATTTATATGTGTGAAACCCTGCTACTGCAATAGCAGATTAAAGGTACCATAGCAGAGGAGACAAAAGATCTAGTATTAAGAAAAGTAGTATTATGTAAATTAATTCCCACATGTGTGCTTTGCTTAATTTTCAGACATATATAAAATAAAATATACAGAAGTCTCTGTTTTATGAATATAACAGCAGTATATGTGCAGATTTTTAAAGTTTGATTGGAAATAGTAATCTACACGTAGGTTTATATATTACTGGATGTATAGATAGATGAATTAGAGAAGAAATATAGATAATACACATTTGTAAATATCCCCCCAAAGCTGTGTAAGTAATAGTAATTGATCAAGCATCCTTAGAATATTTCTTAGTCATAATTATAATTACATTAAACTATAGCAATATTAAAAATAAAATTATTGTGATACTAAATTTTCAGTGCCAGATTCCATAGTAAAAGTAAGACAAAAAACTGGAAAAAATCTATTCATTTTCATTATATATATATATGTATATATGCACAATATTTATTATAGAAATTGGGTCCCTTCCTTCTACCAGGAGAGAACAATTACTTACACATACCTGCTTTTCAAGTGGAAAGCTAAAATGATCCTACCAGATGCCCATTGCCTTATCTAAGAAACTGCTGGGTAATGAATCAGAAAAGTTCTCAATTGTCCAAGCATGTGGAGTAATGAACATTGTCCTCTCACTGAATTTAATTGCTAAAAATAACAAGAAAAATGCTCTCTTGGTCAAAGTGTGTGACTGTCTGTTTATATATTAGTGTACAGGATGTATATTAACAAATAAGCCTCTGGAGGCAAACCGTCTCTGATGCTTTCAGTTATAGTCTAAATAACCTGCTGTGTTAAAACTGGTATGTCTTCCACCAGCACTTAAATGAATTAGGAAAAATTAAGCTGCATAAAAAGAATTAAACTATATAAAATTCCTAACCATAGTGAAACAGTATACTATTACCCATGTTTGGATAATTTGTAAATGCTATTGCACCGTTAGAAGAAGCTGGTCCTCAAATTAGTTTGATAATGAAAGAAAAAATATATATAAATATATTTTAATTAGGTATAGATTTCACTACATAAGCAGAGCCTTTGCATTATAGAGTTTTTACTATCCATTTTGAAATCAATGCATATATCTATTAATTCATAAAACAAATGATACGCCCTTGCTATATCTCAGAGCAAAGACTGTTTCAGGGTCTTGACATACACATACAGTAATTTCCAAGGGAGGTGCTTAGGACTGATTAAAGTGCTTGATATCACATATTATTTTTAAAGTACTATTCATATTTGGTTATTTGATTTGGGGTAAATCTCAAATTTATGGGAGTTCGAAAACTGTTAAATGATTCCAGCAACCTATTATCTTTCTAAATATCTTCTGCTAACCCTATATTAAAAAACCAAGTATTTGGCAAGGTTCAGTTCAGTTCAGTTGCTCAGTCATGTCCGACTCTTAGTGACCCCATGAACTGCAGCACACCAGGCCTCCCTGTCCATCACCAACTTCCAGAGTCTACCCAAACTCATGTCAATTGAGTTGGTGATGCTATCCAACCATCTGATCCTCTGTCATCCCCTTCTGCTCCTGCCCTCAATCTTTCCCAGCATCAGAGTCTTTTCAAATGAGTCAGCTCTTCGCATCAGGTTGCCAAAGTACTGGAGGTTCAGCTTCAACATCAGTCCTTCCAATGAACATCCAGGACTGATCTCCTTTAGGATGGACTGGTTGGATCTCCTTGCAGTCCAAGGGACTCTCAAGAGTTCTGCAACACCACAGTTCAAAAGTATCAATTCTTTGGCACTCAGCTTTCTTTATAGTCCAACTCTCACACCCATACATGACTACTGGAAAAACCATAGCCTTGATTAGCCAGACCTTTGTTGACAAAGTAATGTCTCTGCTTTTTAATATGTTATCTAGGTTGGTCATAACTTTCTTTCCAAGGAGTAAGCATTTTTTAATTTGATGGTTGCAGTCACCATCTGCAGTGATTTTGGAGCCCAGGAAAATAAAGCCAGCCACTGTTTCCACTGTTTCCCATCTATTCCCATGAAGTGATGGGACCGGATGCCATAATCCTCGTTTTCTGAATGTTGAGCTTTAAGCCAACTTTTTCACTCTCCTCTTTCACTTTCATCACGAGGCTCTTTAATTTTTCTTCACTTTCTGCCATAAGGGTGGTGGTCATCTGCATATCTGAAGTTATTTCTATTTCTGCCGGCAATCTTGATTCCAGCTTGTGCTTCCTCCAGCCCCATTTTTCTCATGATGTACTCTCCATTTGTCAAGGTAGATGGGTTCTTTTCATGAAGATACTTAAGGAGTTACAAGAAAAAAATATCGAACTATTTTTCAACTGCTTATTTCCCTGCCTAAAATGGCATAACGAATATATATCCTTCAAAATCATACAAACCTTTTAGAACTTAACACATTCATCTGTTGTAAGTTTTATTGTAAATTTCTAAGGTGCCAGTTTATCAGATTACTTTACTATTAGCCAGTTAAGAATACATACCTGAGCAAAGGTATATTGCAGAGTTTGGAACATCACCTGGAGAGTTTGATTGTAGAGGACCAAATGGGTATCCAAAGTAAATTTACAAAGAATAATCAATGTATGCTTTCTCCTAGGGCTAAGTTTGATACTAAATTCAATAGCTATAAATTAGTAAAACAATTTGGCCACTCGTTGGCCACTCAAGGCAATAGTTTTTCCTCCTGTTTTATCAGTGTAGCATTATAAAATGTCATGCATGTTTATATGATTCTAAAATAGAAAATTAAATAATGGGTCCATAAGTAACAATAGAGTAGAAAAGATAACTCATTTCTTAAAGTCTTCCAGTGATGGTATCAATTGACATTTATCTTAAAATATAGTAGACCTATATGACGGCAAGGCCTTGAGTGGAAATGAACAACCACATTACTGTGACTGAAATGGGTGGACAAAGTAGGGAAGTGATTTATGTTGGGCCTGGAATTCTAGATTAAGCCATGTATATTTGTGGCAGTCAACTTTTGATAAGCAAAGTTGCTCAGATTTTAAGTGGCAAATTCCTTTCAGATGTTTAAAGTATTTTCAAACTGAATGAGAAAATTGATGTAAGGGAGTTTTAACTAGGTTTTTCAACTGTTACTTGTCCATATCTGTTTTGTCTTCTGTTTTTCTAGAAAATATAAATTTATCACAATTCTTATTAAATATTTATTAGAAAAATATACAATAGGCAAAACTTTTAGAATGACTCTGAATCTATAAATGCTTACTTTCAAGTATAAAGAAATAGAGTTAAAATTATCAGGAAATATCCCTATGTCTAATGGTGATTTGCAAACATAAAATCAAAATGTGTTTTATAAAATATGTTTGATATATAGACCAGGCAATCAATAATTATATTGTTGATGTTTTTATTCTTGGAATGTCTTAATGGTGTTCCCTTTTTGAACTTAAAATTTTAATATTAATAACTGATATGTTAGCAGTACAAAAATGTTTAGATAACATATGAATGCCGAGGAGATCAAGGATGTCAAAACTGTCTTTTCAAATGAGTGTAATTTATTCCCAAGAGGGAATTCTACATTTTATCCTTTTAATTGTATCAACATAACCCATGCTGTTAATTGTATAGTAGATTAATGATACCGAGTGCATTATGTAAAATTCTATTAGCAGCTCAGGGGATGATTTTAGATAAGTAACCTTATATTTGACCTAAAGAAAATTGCTTTTGCCTTTGTTTGTTTTCATGAAATTAAAGAAATATATATAACACAATGAAGGCGATGGCACCCCACTCCAGTACTCTTACCTGGAAAATCCCATGGGTGGAGGAACCTGGTGGGCGGCAGTCCATGGTGTTGCGAAGAGTCGGACACTACTGAGTGACTTCACTTTCACTTTTCACTTTCATGCATTGGAGAAGGAGATGGCAACCCACTCCAGTGTTCTTGCCTGGAGAATCCTAGGAACGGGGGAGCCTGGTAGGCTGCCATCAATGGGGTCACACAGAGTCGGACAGGACTGAAGTGACTTAGCAGCAGCAGCAGAAAATGAGTACAGCCAGATATCAGTTAAAAAACAAATGAGTGATTTGATGTGCGGTTTAGATTTCATATGAGTTATAGTTATCCTAGGATTTCCCAGTGGATATGGTGACTTATCAGCAAAAGCAAACAGCACCTCTTACAGTACACTATTTCGGAAGCTATATATTTAGACTGTTGCAGACAGAATTGTTTTTTTAAACCATAGTGAGTAAGATAGTTCAGTGCTTCCTAACTCTAGAAAAATGTTAAATCATACTGGGAGCCTTTAAAAAATACCAATATCTGTGTCTCACACCAAAGAGATTCTGAAGTAATTGATTTTGTGACTGTCTTGGACATTAATATATTTGCAAATCTACCCAGATGATTCATGAGTACCAACAGGGTTTTGAACAATTGAGTGAAATCACGTGTCATCTATTCTAAAATATGAGCAAGTATTTCTAAGACCTTAATATACTGGTTTTGATTTCAAAGCAGTAACCAATAAATTTATCTTATTATTAAAATGCTACCTTTTAATAATACATTTATGCATGCACTTTCACTTTTCACTTTCATGCATTGGAGAAGGAAACGGCAACCCGCTCCAGTGTTCTTGCCTGGAGAATCCCAAGGACGGGGGAGCCTGGTGGGCTGCTGTCTATGCGGTGGCACAGAGTCAGACACGACTGAAGTGACTTAGCAGCAGCAGCAGCATGCATGTGTTTTATGATTAAAAACTGAAAAATCAATAAATGTATCTCAAGTAGGAAAAAGTTGCTGCATTATAAAAATGTATTATTATAATGAAAAAGTAAAATTAAATTTTATATATACTGATTTTTTCCATGTATCTAATTAAGTTTAAAAAAAAAATCCAGAAGTACACTTCAACCAGAATAAGTGAAGAAGAAACTTAAAATGATAGTACTGAATAAATAATAATGGCTCATTTATGTGAATTTAGAAATATATATCTTACAGAGTTTTTAATAGAGAACATGAATCAAAATTTTAAAAATTTGATTTATTAAATGATTTTGATTAAATGATTTAAATTAATTTAAAATTTTAAATTAAATAAAATTTAATTTTTATTAAATGATTTATTAAATGGCATTTGATTTATAAAATGTCAATTTTAAATGTTTAACTAGACGTTTAAGGAAAAAATTGGAATGACATTACTGACTTTTCACTGAACTTACCATTTATAGCATTATAAAGACTGACATGTATGTCAGTCTTTATAGCTTTCATTTTATGTTACCAAAATACAAAATAACGGAATATAATATTTTCTAGATCTATTTCTACCACTGACACTTTGCAAATGATTTAATTCCTTTTTAGCAATAAGTCCCTTTATAACTTTATAAAGATTTTGCCAGATTAATTTCTGTGTTTTAAAGGCACTGAAATCTTGCATGATGATTTAAAGAAGAGGATATTGAGCACTTATATTCGAGACATTGTTCTGGGCATGAATTATCTCACTTAACCCTCAAAGCAACTTCAGTTTTATAGGCTCAATTACTATCTCCATTTTACAGATGTATACGCTGAAATAAAGGTAGACTTAAGTTGTCCAAATACAAAGGTTAGATCCAGATTTGAAGCCAAGAGGTCTAGCTCTTAGCCTATGTTCTCGGCAAGTGGAAGCCAACTCTAGAGAATATAGAATAAGCAACCAGAAGTCAGAAGAATTATAAGAAATGGGAATTTAAGGCCTCCCCAAAAATAAAGCTTGCCTACATGATGCAGCACTGATATGCATTTTGGCCTCAGGACAATCCTAGTTTATGCTTCCCATTCATAGATTCCTGCTACAGTTTCAGCTTGCTGAGTTGTATGTTTCTTTTACTTTGCAGCAAATCCAGCAATGCAAGTCAACTTTTTTTTTTTGCATTTAATCCATGATCTAGTTGAATTTTATCCAAAAGTTCCCTCAAAATGTCCACTTATCCAAACAATCCAAAGTGTGAGTTCTTTTATATCTTACTACTGTCAAGATAACATGCAAAAATCAAGATATGGCATTGACTGGGGGCTTGCTACCAATGTAGACTCTCGGGCTTCAGTTGAGATACAGAATTTTACATTTTTAACAAGATTCTTCAGTGACTTGAATGCACTTTAAAGTTTGTAGACATGGTTCTGACAGACCTTAAAATGTTTACTAATATTAAAGATTTTAAGAATTAATGAATAAAATTAAAGTTTGGGTGGACTTTTCCAACATATTTTTAATAATTAGTGACTATTTTAATAGTCTAACTTATTTGTGTCAATGAAAAGTTTTGAAGTAGAAATGATTTTTTAAATTTTCTGATGGAGAAGGTTCAAAGAGAAACAACAGGGGTTGGGTGCTGGGGTATAATCAATAATATTTAGGGCTCTAGGATTAGAAAGTTCAACTGGATCTAAAATTTACAGGCTTGCATAAATTGAGTGATTTTTCTAAATTTCATGCTGCTCATAACTGAAAAAGCCGTTTTGAAGACAGGTATGTTCTTAAAGTCAGCATTGGGCTACCATCTGATATCCTTCTGGGTTCTGGGCACAGGCCATATGACTCAAATATCTAGTTTTTCAAGTTTTTAAATGTCATCTAGGTATTACCTTTCACTCTCTCCTGAATTTAGGAAAATAGCAGAAGTACTTATTTTATATACAATTTCTTACAAAATACAAAAGATGAGGTCAAAATTTATGTTTTCCTATTTATTTTTTTTCTATACAAAACTAAGACCAATTACTCATACAGCCACCTCAAAAGCAAGCTAAATATTAGATAACAGTAATTCTCTGAACAGTACAAATTCACCAAAAAGTTGTATGATACAGAAGTATTATAATAGTGTTGTTCTTCATTGTTAAGTCAGTAATTTTCTTTACTTTGTTTAAAACTAGAATATCCTTTTCCAGAAACCCCACTAACAGTGTGTTAGAGAACTTCCCTTTTTGTCAGTCAGGTATGTATGAGTAGTTTTATTTTTGCTTTAATTTAAATGTCTCTGATAACAATGAGTTTAAGTTATTGTTATCTCCTTTTTCAAATTGTTTTTCTCTATATTTTTCATTAATGTACTTTATACATTTAAAATTATATATAAAAGCTTTAGAATGATATAGATAGTTTATAACAAAAAGAAACAAGTCACAATATGCAGTCATCTCCTTTCTTGTATCACAACGCAGAGACAACAATTTTCTCTTTTTTAGCTATATTACAACTTTTTATCTGCATATATCTAAATAAAATGCATATACTACAGTCTCAATTTTAAGTTCTATGTATTATGCTAGATTAGCATTTTGGCTAAGTTCCCTTCTCCTTTTCAGATGTTGCTAAACCCATATTCAGTATTTTATTGTTATGACTCTATAAATGTTTTTCAAGGCTGGGCATGTAATGTACAAAGATAGAAAATTTTCTTTTCTTCTATACCATTTTTATCCTGGAATTAAAAATCTCCTCAAATCCTAATTGCTTCTTCTTCAAAAGTAGAAGTAAGTTTACCTATATATCTATATTTTAAAAGAAATTTGTCATACGGTTAAATGGCTAATGTGTTGTATCTCTTCCTTTTTCCCCTATACACTTTTCTTTAGGAGGCTCCATTTTGGTTTTGCTTTTGTTTTAATGTCTGCTTCAGAGTTATTGTCCTGAAACTTCCTCTTGCTCATCCTTGCATTGTTTATCTGCTGAATGCCCTGTTTTTAGACCTTATGTTTTAATTTTCCCAAGGTAATTCTCTTCTGCTTTTACGAACTTCATGTTCTCAAAGCTTCTTGAATTCTTGACGAGAAGGGTAAAAAACATAAATGTTTAGAGTCTTTGCATATAGTGTCTGGTACACATATAATTCTGAATTAACTAGGAATAAAAAGTATTCTTTTAACTTCATGTTTAATCTTTTTCCTTAAATTTTATTTTACTTTGAAAATATATTATTGTACATGATAAATATCAAACAACCCAGATTACAATGAAATGTAACTCTCTTTCCTACTCTAAATTTTTAATACAAGAGGAAGTGTGGAAGACGAAAGTGTTAGTTGCTCTCTGTATCCTCCCTTTTGTGACCCCAGGGACTGTTACTTGCCAGGCTCCTCTGTGAATGGGATTTCCCAGGCAAGAATACTGGAGGGGGTTGCCATTCCCTGCCCCAGGGGATCTTCCCAAACCAGGCATTGAACCTGGGTCTCCTACCTTTGAGGCATATTCTTTACTGTCTGAACCACAAGGGAAGCCTAGTACATGAGAAAGCTTACTCTAATTTTTCCATCTGTTTTCCTTCACTTAGTTTATCTTGGAGATCTTTATCAGTATACCAGATATAAATTTCATTCTACTATATCTTTATATTAGACCATTGTCTGAAAACTCTCACATAAAATTATTATCATGGTTCCTTACTTTCAAGATTTTCCAAATTTACAAATTTGATTTTCTACTTGATCGAAATGAGTTTAACATTGTTGGCTTTTTAAACAGGAATGTTTTTATTATTCAAATGTTATTTAGACTTTTTGGTTGACTCTTTTCCTTGCATATGGCTTTTTCTTACATATTTTAATTTCTTTTGATTTTCTGAACTGTAATTTTAAGATAGCTTAAGGAAATGACAATGATATAGAAAACATTTTAATGCACTGTACTAACATCCTATTTTGTTGTTATAATACCACTTGCTATTTTCTAAGAAAGAAATTTTTAAAAAATCATTTGTATTGGAAGAATTTGACAATTCTTAGAATCATTCTTGGAACTCTCGTATATAGGTGTTTTATTTTGTGTCAAACCACATTTATTGAAGAGTTCATTTTTTAAATGTGCAGATTGTTCTTAGTTGGCTGAAACAAATCCTGCAAAGTGTTTTTGTACATTTACAAAGCAGTGTTTTGGGTGTAACCTGTAGTTGAAAAAAGAATAGTAAAAGGCATTATATGAAGAGTTGAGCACGTCCCAACAATTCCAGGAATGTGCTGGTTGTAAAATTCTTGTTACACTTTTACTAACTTGAAATGTTTCCAGTAGGCTTTGTTGAATTTTTAAGCATTGTGATCTACCTTCAATGGAAACATATATAATAGAACTTAGTGTTAAAATGGTAAAGTCTCAAAGAATTATGTAGTATTAGTTTTTTCCCTAAATGTATGCTTCATAAAGGTTTTTAAATTGCTTCACTTTCATAATTAGCAAATTTATACAAAAACGTTTAAAATTTAATGTTTAATAGATCCTTTAATTACTCCTCTTATTTATTCTAAAATTATGTACCTATGTGAATTGACCTATTTGTAGCTTTGGCACTGTTGACCTGTGTCTGCTTTTTGCATCTCTGTCCTTGAATATTAAACCTGCAACCTGGTTTCTGTGATAAAGTTTTCTTGGTTTTTCTGTACTTCTGCTTGCTGTTCTTTCTCCATATCCTTTGCTGGCTAGTCTCCACTCATGCAGTAAATGAGGGTGGTTTCAGAGAATTCCAAAGACAGCCTTCTTTTCTCATTCTATGTGCTGCTGGGAGATATCATCTACTTTTATTATTTCCAATGCTATCTATATGGTAATGTCTACTAAACTATATCCTCAGCTCATCTCTCTCCTTAGCTCTGTTTCCAGTAAGCACCAAACTATTGGGCTTCTCTGCAGTATGTCCTCAAACTCAGGCATTTTAAACCCAGTCTATTCAAAAGAGAAATATTTTCACATCTCCTTACCCCTTCACTTTTTGTCTCTAATATTCCCTATTGTAGGCAACTCACAGTAGTAAATACCTTATCAACTAAATAGAAATACAGTGATACCATCTCTCCTTTGATTCTCTTATTTTCCACATTCCATTCTACCCACATCCTGCAGATTCTGCCTCTACCTCTCTTTCAAAACTCTTCTCCATTTGTAGTTCACAACCTTGGTTTTTTGTCTTGATGACACTCTCTTCTGCTTAATTATTTCCTGCTTCTAGTTCTTTCTCCCTCCAGTTCACTCTTCCAGAATATTCTTTCTAAAATGCAAAGCAGTTTTAAAGGGGAATGAAAAACATTTGCAGTATGTGGAATTATGTGTGTTACTCTTTTCATAAAAGTAACTCAGTATATTTAAAAATGCAAATCTCATTTGTCATGCTCTTACGTAAAATAAATAGGGAAAATAATCCTCTCTTAACTTCTCATCCTCATTTCAATAAAATCCAAAAGATGTTTTCAAAGCATGCTGGCATCATAGGCTGCAGACACACTAAAGCATTTGCTTCCTTTGCCTGAATCTCCTTTTGTCCACTCCTTTCCCTGGTAAAACAAAACTCATTCTATATAAAACTTATCTTGGATATTATCTCTTCTGCCTGAGCAGATATATTGTACATCTTTTTCTAATAAAGTGAAGTGAAAATAATATTTCTGTAGCTAGTGAGATTTATTTGGACACATTCAGTTATTTTACAGTTATGTATATCTACCTTTGTGGGCATTATGGTCTCTGACATTAACTCTCACCCAGTCCACCACTAGGCTTCCCAAGTGGCAAGAATCTGCCTGCAATGCAGGAGACCTGGGTTTGATCCCTGGGTCGAAAAGATCCTCTGTAGAAGAGAATGGCAACCCCCTCCAGTATTCTTGCCTGGAAAATTCCAGGTATAGGGGAGCCTGGAAGGGTTCAGTCCATGGGGTCACAAAGGGTGAGACATGGCTGAAGTGACTGAGCATGGCATGGCAGTCCGCCATGCTTTCTCTGATAACTTTATATACACTTGAGCTTTTCCTTTTCTTGACTATGTCCTCTGTGGCAACAGAAACTGCATCATTCATTTTTGTGTTCCCTCCTCAGAGCATAATACCAGGCAGAAAGTATCTATTTAGTAAGTGTTTATTCATTTAATGAATACATCTGATAATTAGTATTTTTCTTGCTGTAAAGCTCTTTAACTAATAGAGAAAAATTTACCAAATCTTTCTGGACAGCATCCTTCTCTTTAATAATGAAATAATATTATTCATATATTTAGTAGTTATACACAGGCAAAACTATGTAAACACACATCAAGTTGATAGATTAAAAGCAATTATGTAAGTCTGGATGGGGAACATTTTACTGGAGATGTAACCAGTATTCCCTAAGACTGTCAAGGGCATGGAAATCAAGGAAAGAGAAACTTGTCTCAAACCAGGGTGACATAACAGTCAAAGGCAATATGGCACTCAAGATTGGAAAAGAAACTGGAAAAATGGTAGAATCTAAACAAAGTCTAGAATTTAGTTAATAGTAATGTGCTAATGTTAGGTTAATTAGTTTTGACAGTTGTACTTTGGTAATATAAAATGTTAGCAGTGTTGCAACTGGGAGAAGGGAACATGAGAACTAAAAATCTTTAATACGTTTGCAGCTTTTCTGCAAATATAAAATTGTCTCAGAATAAAAATTTCATTTTCACAAATGCAACTATGATTTAGGAAATGACTTAATTATGTTATAATACAATCTACAAAATTTCCAAATACTGTGTACACTCAACAGAACTCTTGTAATAAAAGCATACTTTGAATTTAAAACCAATCTTTTTCAAAAACTCAGTGGAAAGTTACAGTTGTTAAAAATGTAAATTATAATTTATTATAGAATACTTGCTATTAGATTTATTTTAAATTGCGGTGCTCTATAGAGAGGGAGCACCAAAGAATGCTCAAACTTCTGCACAATTGCACTCATCTCACACGCTAGTAAAGTAATGCTCAAAAGTCTCCAAGCCAGGCTTCAGCAATACGTGAACCGTGAACTTCCAGATGTTCTAGTTGGTTTTAGGAAAGGCAGAGGAACCAGAGATCAAATTGCCAACATCCGCTGGATCATCAAAAAAGCAAAAGAGTTCCAGAAAAACATCTATTTTTTACTTATTGACTATGGCCAAAGCCTTTGACTGTGTGGATCACAATAAATTGTGGAAAATTCTGATAGAGATGGGAATACCAGACCACCGGACCTGCCTCTTGAGAAATCTGTATGCATGTCAAGAAGCAACAGTTAGAACTGGACACAGAACAACAGACTGGTTGCAAATAGGAAAAGGAGTGCGTCAAGGCTGTATATTGTCACCCTGCTTATTTAACTGATACCCAGAGTACATCATGAGAAACGCTGGACTGGAAGAAGCACAAGCTGGAATCAAGATTGCCAGGAGAAATACAAATAACCTCAGATATGCAGATGACACCACCCTTATGGCAGAAAGTGAAGAGGAACTAAAAAGCCTCTTGATGAAAGTAAACGAGGAGAGTAAAAAAGTTGGCTTAAAGCTCAACATTCAGAAAACAAGATCATGGCATGTGATCGTATCACTTCATGGGAAATAGATGGGGAAACAGTGGAAACAATGTCAGATTTTATTTTTTGGGCTCTGAAATCACTGCAGATGGTGATTACAGCCATGAAATTAAAAGACACTTACTCCTTGCAAGGAAAGTTATGACCAACTTAGATAGTATATTCGAAAGCAGAGACATTACTTTGCCAACAAAAGTCCATCTAGTCAAGGTTATGGTTTTTCCAGTGGTCAGAGAGTTGGACTGTGAAGAAAGCTGAGCACCGAAGAAATATGATTTTGAACTGTGGTGTTGGAGAAGACTCTTGTGAGTCCCTTGGACTGCAAGGAGATCCAACAAGTCCATCCTAAAGGAGACCAGTCCTGGGTGTTCATTGGAAAGACTGATGCTGGAAAGACCCTGATGCTGGAAGGGACTGGGGGCAGGAAGAGAAGGGGACAACAGAGGATGAGATGGCTGGATGGCATCACTGACTTGATGCACATGACTTTGGGTGAACTCCGGGAGTTGGTGATCTATAGGGAGGCCTGGTGTGCTGCGATTCATGGGGTCGCAAAGAGTTGGACATGACTGAGCAATTGAACTGAACTGAACTGAAATGCTTTTGTGATTATACACTGTACTGTGAATGATCTGCTTTATATAAATTTTGAACACATTATATTTTGCGTGTTTTTATCAGAATTTTAGTGTAAAAGTCTGACCTTGAAATCAATGGAAATGTATACTGACTTTTGTCTACCTTAATATTATGAATCATTTTCAATTTTTATATTTTTAAAACCCCACAGCAAAATATGTTTAAGCAATTGGCCTTTTCATCTATTACAAAAATGAAACATTCTGTTTTCTGATATCAGGGGACATATTTGAGGGGTGTGCAAGCATACATTTGTTTTTCCCTTTTATTAATGTTTTGCTGGAGGGCAAATGTCAGTGTAGCCACTTTCATTTTTTACCCCTTTTTCTGAACTCCTATAGGGAAATTCTACACATGGGTTTCTTTGATGGTTCTTTTCATTTTTATCTCCAGCTGTGACTTTGACAGTCAGACTGGCAGTGGGAGACAGAAATAAAAGAAGAAGCCTTGAAGAAATGTTATAGTCTCATGCTGTGAATTTAGAAGATGACAGGGATTTTTGCTTGCTTCCTCTGGCCCATGACTAAAGAAGAACTGTCACCAGGTTACAGGGATAAGGGGAAGTAATGAGAACATATTTTCTCATGAAGGCTATGGAGAAGACTTTGATGCACCAAGCCCTGCCAAGTTAATCTGAAACACTAGGGCTAAAAATTTGCTGTGGCTGGTTTCACAACCACTTACTGAAAAGGAGGCTTGAATATGCTCTCTGTACAGATTAGACTTATTACGCATACAATGTGCATTTATTAATGATGATACTGTGTAAATTTGCTTTTCAAACCATTGTACCAGCAACAGTATACAATCGATCAGTTTGCCTGTCAGTGGCAGACTTTATTTTGGGGGGCTCCAAAATCACTGAAGATGGTGATTGCAGCCACGAAATTAAAAGACGCTTACTCCTTGGAAGCAAAGTTATGACCAACCTAGACAGCATATTAAAAAGCAGAGACAATACTTTGCCAACAAAGGTCCATCAAGTCAAGGCTATGGTTTTTCCAGTAGTCATGTATGGATGTGAGAGATGAACTATAAAGAAAGCTGAGCACAGAAGAATTGATGTTCTGATCTGTGGTGTTGGAGAAGACTCTTGAGAGTCCCTTGGACAGCAAGGAGATCCAACCAGTCCATCCTAAAGGAAACCAGTCCTGAATCTTCATTGAAAAGACTAATGTTGAAACTGAAAGTCCAGTACTTTGGCCACCTGATGCGAAGAGCTGACTCATTTGAAAAGACTCTGATGCTGGAAAAGATTGAGGGCAGGAGGAGAAGGGGATGACAGAGGATCAGATGGTTAGATGGCATCACAGACTCAATGAACATGAGTTTGGGTAAACTCTGGAAGTGGACGATGGACAAGGAGGCCTGGTGTGCTGCAGTCCGTGGGGTCACAAAGAGTCAGACGGGACTGAGCAACTCAACTGAACTGAACTGAACTGAGTGTGCCTAATGTATTCCTTAAATATATATAGCTATTTCAAATCCTGGAAGATGATGCTGTAAAAATGCTGCACTCAATATGCCAGAAAATTTGGAAAACTCAGCAGTGGCCACAGGACTGGAAAGGTCAGTTTTCATTCTAATCCGAAAGAAAGGCAATGCCAAAGAATGCTCAAAGTACTGCACAGTTGTACTCATCTCACACGCTAGTAAAGAAATGCTCAAAATTCTCCAAGCCAGGCTTCAGCAAAACATGAACCGTGAACTACCAGATGTTCAAGCCGGTTTTAGAAAAGGCAGAGGAACCAGAGATCAAATTGCCAATATCTGCTGGATCATGTAAAAGGAAGAGAGTTCTGGGAAAACATTTATTTTTGGTTTATTGACTATGCCAAAGCCTTTGACTGTATGGATCACAATAAACTGTGGAAAATTCTGAAAGAGATGGGAATACCAGACCACCTGACCAGCCTCTTGAGAAACATGTATGCTGGTCAGGAAGCAACACTTAGAACTGGACATGGAACAACAGACTGGTTCCAAATAGGAAAAGGAGTACGTCAAAGCTGTATATTGTCACCCTGCTTATTTAACTTCTATGCAGAGTACATCATGAGAAACACTGGGCTGGAAGAAGCACAAGCTGGAATCAATATTGCCAGGAGAAATACAAATAACCTCAGATATGCAGATGATACCACCCTTATGGCAGAAAGTGAAGAGGAACTAGAAAGCCTCTTGATGAAAATGAAAGTGGAGAGTGAAAAAGTCGGCTTAAAACTCAACATTCAGAAAACAAAAATCATGGCATCTGGTCCCATAACTTCATGGCAAATAGATGGGGAAACAGTGAAAACAGTATCAGACTTTATTTGTGGGGGCTCCAAAATCACTGCAGATGGTGATTACAGCCATGAAATTAAAAGACGCTTACTCCTTGGAAGGAAAGTTATGAGCTGCCTAGACAGCATATTAAAAAGCAGAGACATTACTTGTCAACAAAGGTCCATCTAGTCCAGGCCATGGTTTTTCCAGTGATCTTGTATGGATGTGAGAGTTGAACTATAAAGAAAGCTGAGCGCCAAAGAATTGATGCTTTTGAACTGCGGGATTGGTGAAGACTCTTGAGAGTCCCTTGAAGAGCAAGGAGATCCAACCAGTCCATTCTAAAGGAGATCAGTCCTGGGTGTTCATTGGAAGGACTGATGTTGAAGCTGAAACTCCAATATTTTGGCCACCTGATGCAAAGAGCTGACTCATTTGAAAAGACCCTGATGCTGGGAAAGATTGAGGGCAGGAGGAGGAGGGGACAACAGAGGATGAGATTGTTGGATGGCATCATTGACTCGATGGACATGGGTTTGGGTGGACTCCAGGAGTTGGTGATGGACATGGAGGCTTGGCGTGCTGTGGTTCATGGGGTTGCAAAGAGTCAGACACGACTGAGCAACTGAACTGAACTGGAAACTCTGAATGCCCAATAAATCTCCTTCACCAGAAAAGGAGGTAAAGTATTATTTTCCTCGATAGAGGCAGTTATTATGTTGGTTTGTCACCATAACATCCTTTGCTCCATATCTCAGAGAACCTATGTGGGGATTCTATAAGTTGCTGAATATGTCTGTTCCAATTATACATTCCAGAACCAGGGGGATAACCACAGAATGAGTTTGGGTGCCCACTGATCCCAGTGTGAAATGGACCTGAGCTAAAACTCCATTGACCTCCTGACTTCCATAAGACCTTACTATATGAAACACAATGACATTTTGGATTTCTTGCAATTAATATTAGATTATACCCACTGTCCAGTAGTTTCCCAGTGGTCTGATTATTTCCATTCCCCTACTGCACAGTTATCCTAATGAAAGTCAGAAGATCCCTTTGGGGAAGTCTGGGAGAAAGATTAGTATAAATTTTTTTGCAGTGTACAAGACTCCTTCTTCAGTGGAACCTGACTTTGCCTTCTATTCTAGGGCTTCTGGACTGTAAACTGGCTCACACTTGCAATTGTTTGAAAGGCTGTGTCTTTTTATGATTCGGGCTAGACTTTTGTTCTTCAGCTTTTTGTTCTTTAAAACTTTTCTGCTTATACAGATCAAATAAGAATCTTGTCATCTCCCTGTCAATTTCCCTCCTGTGAACACCATAATCAACTAGCCGACACCATAGGTCTGTGGGAATCAGACTGTTCTAATTGCTGATTTGACCTTTACTCTTCACTACAGTAACTGGTTCCATTATGCCTTGGCTTTTGCGTAGTGATCCTTGGCCCCTGCCACCATAGGATCCAATAGCTTCCATTGCATATTTCCTCATTCAGTGATTGCAGTTTGCACTGTAGGCTTGTCTACAGACCAGAGTGATCACAGAGCATTTCAAAGGATGTTGGGGCTTCCTCCAAAAATTTATTAATATTTTAATATTCATGATGAAATGTATGTCTCTAGACCCTCCCAGTGGTTGAGTAGATCTTAAAAGACATATTCACTGTAACATTCCAACCACCTATTTCTAAATTTATCATGTTTCTGTTAAAGTTTTTTTAAAAAACAACATATGCCTTACTTTCGTGGCAACCCTGACCTGACACTGATTTATAACTTGTCAAGTCAAATGCCTCTTTTGACCAAACATCACTGAAATCCCCATAGTGTTATTTTTACCTTAATAAACTGATTAATATGCTTGCGCTAAAGGATTTGCCATTAGATCCAAATTTTGCTGCTTAGAACATTAATGAGAATAACATAACTTCATACATTTATTTTTCAACATTAAAATGTGTCTATTTTCAATACTTTGTCTAGCATTCTTTTGGTCCTACCAGCATCTGAGGCCTTTTCTTGTAAGGAAGAGCCCATTTCCATATGGAAATTGAAATGCCTGACTACTGCTTTCCAAGGCTTCTTTTTGTCAAGGGCATGACATGCTGTAGGTTCTAAAAATGGGATTCACCAGTTGGGACTATCAGTTTCTTTTTGCTGCTGAGTAGTGGCAACTATGCAGCTATTTCCAGAGAGAGCAGAAGCAGCAGTTTTCTGGGCAGATTCCAGTGACTCAGCTGGTGGTTCACACTACAGCATCTAGTGTCCAGATCTAACTAGAAGATTTTAAGACAGTCTATGCCATGAATTTGGATGTAGTTCTGAATGCAGTCCTCTAACTCTCTCGAAAACTCTTATAGTTACCCAATATTCTTTCACTAAATTATGGTTCTGCTTTTATCAACCACATACTGTCACACCACTGACCAACATCATTGTACACATTTGTAGAGATTATGTAAAAAAAATCCATATAAATATCATCACTGTTAATCATTATTTTGGATGGTTTTGTTTTTTCTACACTTTGTACAGAAAGATTTCTGTAAGTTTAAACTATTTTTCTTGTGTTGTTTATTTTTTCTACTCTATACTTTTTAGTGTTATTGTTTCCTTTAAAACAACAATTTCAGGATTGCTTTAAATCTTGTTTAAAATCAAAAATTGGAAATATTGAGTATTTGGTGTTATTTGAGGATATATTTTAGGCTTCTCTGGTGGCTCAGTTGGTAAAGAATCCACCTGCAGTGCTGGAGACCTGGGTTCAATCCCTGGGTTGGGAAGTTCCCCTGGAGATGGGCATGGAAATTCAGTCCAGTATTCTTTGCCTGCAGAATCCCATAGACAGAGAAGCCTAATGGGCTATATTGTATTCATATGGCATATATGGTTCCTGGAAGATGCTATTTTGAGAGACAGTTCTTTCTTCATGATTAACTAATTAACTCTAACTTTACTTTCCTCTCCCAACCAATTACCTGTCAGATTCTATTGGCTCTGCTTTCATAAGGCCATTCACATATCTTTACACTAACTGCTGCTAAGTCACTTCAGTCATGTCTGACTCTGTGCGACCCCATATGTGGCAGCCCACCAGGCTCCCCTGTCCCTGGGATTCTCCAGGCAAGAGCACTGGAGTGGGTTGCCATTTCCTTATCCAATGCATGAAAGTGAAAAGTGAAAGTGAAGTCGCTCAGTTGTATCCAACTCTTGGCGACTCCATGGACTGCAGCCTACCAGGCTTCTCCATCCATGGGATTTTCCAGGCAAGAGTACTGCAGTGGGGTGCCATTGCCTTCTCCGACTACCACCATCCTATTTTAGGGCCCCATTAAGTCTTTCTGGGACTCTTATTTAGTGAATCTTCCTTTCTTTAATTCTTTTTTATCCAGTCTACTCTGTGGCCAATTTAAACTTTCAAGAGAAGAACTCTTAGCTATAATCTTTTTTTCTCACCCCTGTCAACTAAGTTGAATATTAAATCCACAGCTTAACATACATGACCCTGCACACTATGACTTCAGCTCACCTACTCAAACATATTTGTTAGTGTTCTCCTATGTATACAAAGTTAGGGTAAAACCAGCTATTTTATTGTTGGTGTCTTTATTTTTGTATTTGCATTGTCTTTGCTTGTGCTGCTGTTACTGGCTCTTTCCTTAATCCTGACCCATAATCTCTTCCTTGAAGATACCATCCATACACCATTATCTCCCCAGATGTCTCCTGATTCCCTAGCAAATAGCCTTCCTATTCTCTGAAATCTCACAGTTTACCTAAGTTCTACTTCAAGCATTAATAGTGTATTATATTTTTCAACATCAGATAATATATATTTTAGTAAATTATCCCCAGTTTCATATCTTCTTCAGGGTATACATATACATTAAATTTAATGAGTATTAAATGAGCATTCCTGAAATTTTATTCCTGTAAATGTTTGGTGAGTTGCGAGTTGCATAATGATCATGGGCAGTGGAAATCAGAGCAAATAAATTTACAATATCTGGCTCTAAGGAGAAATGGAAAATGTCTGAGGCTGATAATGAGAAGACTCAGTATATGGACTGAAGTAAAAAGACTAAAAGTGATTGTTATTGCCTGGAATCATTATGACTGCCAATTAAGTTTTCTGCAGAAGGGAATGAAGCTTTCAGTAGCATCAATGAGCACCATTGTATGAAACAAATTAGCTAGAAAGTAGTAAGTAAAAGAGCTTCATATCATAAGTTGAAATGGTATTATCTTTTGGAGATTACTGATTTTTTGAAAGTGTATTTTTAACTATGCAATACAAATTACAGTGTGACTTTGTCTATACAAAGCAAGCTTGTAAGACAGTCTGACAGTCACTTGGTTTTGATTGAAAGACAAGTATATGACAACATTTCTGCACACCTGTGAAAATATGAGAAATTATCTGTTCTGTTTAGATTAGGCTTACCTTCTACAGGACCTCTAT
Source organism: Capra hircus (assembly GCF_001704415.2). Taxonomy (NCBI): domain Eukaryota; kingdom Metazoa; phylum Chordata; class Mammalia; order Artiodactyla; family Bovidae; genus Capra; species Capra hircus. The sequence continues at coordinate 40,150,659 of NC_030808.1, forward strand.
GTTTCTTTAATACTGAATTTGGATGATTGTTTTAGTATAGAAAGCAATTACCCTCCCAAAGGGTAATTGGGAGGGTAAAAACTTCTCCCAAAGGAAGTTTTTAATTTAATAGAACAAGCATTTAGTAATACCATCTATTGTTATTATGTGCTAATATATAAGTGCTACTATAAAGGATACTAGATATGGCTCCCGGTCCTGAATAATTACATACTCTAAACAATTACTTTTATTTTTTAAAAACCTTTATAATTTTTAAAAAAGATGATAATAAATAGAAAAACATGTATCCTTTCACCCTTTGTAGTTAAGAGTTGAAAAGCATGTACTTTTTTTTTTCCTTTTAATCAAAAAGTCACAGTGTAGATATTGGTTTCTGTGGGTAGAAAAATTCTGTCCTGTGTTCTTTCATATCCTGAGTAGATTGCTTGTCATGTTAGGTTTGGAAAGTCAAATTAAAATATAAATTAAAAGTGTTTTCTCGAAATCCATTTAGTTGATATTTTAGAATCATTGCTTTTTGAAGAATATTTGGAAGACTATTGAATTAGAGTGCAGTACTAGAACTGCCATCCACAGTTGTTCAGGCTGCAGACTGTATAATTCCATGGGCTTCGTAATACCCTTGTAGTTTTGACATAATAAATGGCCTCTAAATCAGAAGAAATTATCATAACAAAATTTTGCTATATTTGTTCATGTTTTATGACCACTGCTGATCAGCTGCTCCTCTGCTGCATGTCATCTTCATACACGTCCTAGGGTGAAGACATATCTTCTATAATGAATTCTGGTCATACAGGAGGCTGAACTCATATCTTCTATAATGAATTTCTGGTCATATGACTGGAAGCACGCCTAGATTCCAAAATTTCCATAACAAAATAATAGAGGAATTTTGGCTTATATTTTTTGGACAAAGAAATTTTAAATGACCACAGTTCACCAAGACAAAAATACATAATCTTGTCACAGGATAATGCAAGGAATTTTGGAGAACAGTAATATAATCTAGCATAGGTACCATTGATGTGAATGAATGCTGAAGCCTTTGTGTTTTTTTCACTTGGAATCTGAATTTTTATGTTTGGATTCTCCCTATACATTCATTTTAATTTAATTTCTTTAAAAATTTACTATGAATATTCAAATTTAAGGTTTTATGAAAAAACAATCTCTATCCAAATCAGCTAAAAAACTGATTAGGCATATTAGTTTTTAAGTTCAAAGCCTGAATATTAATAATGAAGCTAGCCAGTTAACTCTTTGTGCTTTAAGTTACAAGGTATTGCAAATGATCACTTTTCTTCTTTTATGTTATCAGACTTAAAGAATATTGTTTATTAAAATGTGGTTCATGAAGAACACTCTAATTTATACAACTGATGTTAGTATACAGTCTGTTTAAAATTAACGATGTTATTCATTAATAATTCTAATGGATATTAAATTTTGAAATCTATCATATATTGAGGTCAGAAGTCTCATTAAAAAGTAGGTAGCTCACAACTTTCATTATTAGTTCCACAGCATCAATTTTAATGCTATACAGCTTTAATTACTTATTTCACTACTATACTACTACACTTTAAAAGTTAAAGTTTTAGGCTTTATCTCTTTCCTTGATTTAAGAAATAGCAATATTTAATAGTCAGAGGTAATAATAGAATTACATTTTGGATAGACTTAGCCATGAAAATCCAGTTTAGATTTTGTTTTTATAGTCTATTAATTCCATCTTTTCACATGATGGCATACGTCCTTAATTAAATATATTTGTAGTGGTACTGTGGAATTTTAAGTATCAATTGACATAAAGCCACTATGAGATAATTGTCATATGATTTTTGTTACAATTCAAAATATTGTGTTTGTAAATCCTGGCATCTACCGTTTCATTTTCATCAAAGATTTTAACTCCACTGTTTTTAATTCTAAAGGACTACTTTTTTATAGTCCACATGGAGTGGCATCTTACACTGGTGTCAACTTATTATATATATTAACATTTGTGTGTCAAATAGGACTCTGCATTGTTGTTTCTAAAAAAGCCCAATACAGGTTTCCTCCAGCACTGAAACAGGTTGTTGTAAATTCATTTTAGCTCCAGGTAAAGTTGTGCTGATACTTAGTGATACTTAGTGATCACCACATTAGTGATTAATGTGGGGTGAAATATGTACATCTTCAAGCACTGAAATCCCATTCAGTGTGAAATTACATTTAAGGCTAGATGTATGACAGACATGTGGTATCTTAGCTAAAAAGACCCACAGATACAATAGCAGGCTCTCTTCTATTTCATGTTCAAACTAGAATGCACATTCATTTAGTTTATCAGCTAGTAGAATCAACTTCAATGTTTATATAATCTCCTTTTCTTCCCGCACTTCCTCTTCCTACCTCTCTTCCCATCTCTCCGTCATCTAGTTTAAATATCGTTAGTGTCTGGTATATATAATGTGATTCCATTGTATACATCTTTAGACGTTTATTATGGCATCTCTGACAATACTCATTCTCTCACATATCTCCCCATTTCATTTTCAGATTATAGAATAATTGTCCAATTAATATGAGTTAACAAATACGTATTAGACACTAATGCTTCATAAAATGTAAGCATTTATCTTATATGTATAGAAATAAAGGAAAAAATAGAATGGGAAAGAATAGAGATCTCTTAAAGAAAAGTAGAGATTCTAAGGGAACATTTTATGCAAAGATGGGCTCAATACAGGACAGAAATAGTAGGGACCTAACAGAAAGAGAAGATATTAAGAACAGGTGGCAAGAATACACAGAACTATAAAAAAATATCTTCATGACCCAGATAATGACGATGGTGTGATCACTCACCTAGAGCCAGACATCTGTAATGTGAAGTCAAGTGGGCCTTAGGAACCATCACTACGAACAAAGCTAGGGGAGGTAATGGAATTCCAGTTGAGCTGTTTCAAATCCTGAAAGATGATGCTATGAACGTGCTGCACTCTATATGCCAGCAAATTTGGAAAACTCAGCAGTGGCCACAGGACTGGAAAAGGTCAGTTTTCATTCCAATCCCAAAGAAAGGCGATGCCAAAAAATGTTCAAACTACCACACAATTGCACTCATCTCACATGCTAGTAAAGTAATGCTCAAAATTCTCCAAGCCAGGCTTCAGAAATATGTGAACCATGAACTTCCAGATGTTCAAGTTGGTTTTAGAAAAGACAGAAGAACCAGAGATCAAATTGCCAACATCTGCTGGATCATCGAAAAAGCAAGAGAGTTCCAGATAAACATCTATTTTTACTTTATTGACTATGCCAAAGCCTTTCACTGTGTGGATCACAATGAACTGTGGAAAATTCTGAAAAAGATGGGAATACCAGACCACCTGACCTGACTCTTAAGAAACCTATATGCAGGTCAGGAAGCAACAGTTAGAACCGGACATGGAACAACAGACTGTTCCAAATAGGAAAAGGAGTACGTCAAGGCTGTCTATTGTCACCCTGCTTATTTAACTTACATGCAGAGTACATCATGAGAAATGCTGGGCTGGAGGAAACACAAGCTGGAATCAAGATTGCTGGGAGAAATATCAATAACCTATCTATGCAGATGAAGTGAAGTGAAGTGACGTCGCTCAGTCGTGCCCGAGTCTTTGCGACCCCGTGGACTGTAGTTTACAAGGCTCCTCTGTCCATGGAATTTACCAGGCAAGAGTACTGGAGTGGGTTGTCATTTCCTTCTCCAGGGGATCTTCCCGACCCACGGATCGAACCCAGGTCTCCCGCATTGTGCGCAGACGCTTTACCTTCTGAGCCACCAGGGAAGCCCATCTATGCAGATGATCCCACCCTTATGGCAGAAAGTGAAGAACAACTAAAGAGCCTCTTGATGAAAGTGAAAGTGGAGAGTGAAAAAGTTGGCTTAAAGCTCAACATTCAGAAAATGAAGATCATGGCATCTGGTCCCATCACTTCGTGGCAAATACATGGGGAAAAAGTAGAAACAGTGATGGACTTTATTTTGGGGGGCTCCAAAATCACTGCAGATGGTGACTGCAGCCATGAAATTAAAAGACGCTTACTCTTTGGAAGGAAAATTATGACCAACCTAGACAGCATATTAAAAAGCAGAAACATTACTTTGTCAACAAAGGTCTGTCTAGTCAAGGCTATTGTTTTTCCAGTGGTCATGTATGGATGTGAGAGTTGGACTATAGAGAAAGCTGAGTGCCAAAGAATTGATGCTTTTCAAGTGTGGTGTTGGAGAAGACTCTTGAGAGTCCCTTGGACTGCCAGGAGATCCAACCAGTCCATCCTAAAGGAGATCAGTCCTGGATGTTCATTGGAAAGACTGATGTGAAGCTGAAACTCCAATACTTTGGCCACCTGATGGGAAGAGCTGACTCATTGGAAAAGACCCTGAGGCAAACTTAGGAATAAGTGAGAAAGTTCTACATGAGATGAAGCTGTAGAGGGAAATTGAAACAGTTTTATGAGCAAATGAAAGTATTAGTTACCATTAATGTAATTTCTTCTGTACTCACAACTGAATCAAGAAATCAAACCATATAGGCTGAAGGGCTGTTTTTAGGTAGCATCTTTAACACCTCAGGTAGAACCTACATTAAAAAACCCTAAGTGAAGATATGTGTACTCAGTCACTCAGTTGTGTCCTACTCTTTACTCTTTGTGACCACATGGACTACGCAGCCTGCCAGGCTCCTCTGTCCAAAGGAATTCGTAGGCAAGAATACTGGAATGGGTTTCCATTTCCTTCTCCAGGGGTTCTTCCCGACCCAAGGATCTAACCCATGTCTCCTATGTCTCCTGCATTGGGAGGCAGATTCTTTGCTACTGCACCACCTAGGAAGTGAAGATATAATTACAGATAAGGTTGCTAACACAAAAACTTGTGCCGAAAAGAGAGTAAGACACCAGGGAACCAAGATCAAGTCTGAGTGCAAATGAGAGAAATAAATTCCAAGGAATGACACCTAGGCACTCTGCATATTGCTGACTGGAGGGCCTGAAACCCCTATTTTTTCCCTGAGGATAATGCAGAAAGTAGTAATAAACTCACTATTAAGTATTGAAACTAGCCAGGAAATAATTCTGTCTTAGCTAGAGAAAAAAAACAGTATTAGAACATGGGAGGTTAGTACCAGCTATCTGGAGGCTCAGCTGATAAAGAATCTGCCTGCAATGCATGAGACCTGTGTTTGATCCCTAGGTCAGGTAGATCCCCTGGAGAAGGAAATGGCAACCCACTCCAGTATTCTTGCCTGCAAAATCCCATGGACAGAGGACCCTGATGGCTACAGTCCATGGGTCACACACGACTAAGTGATGAACACTCACTTTTCACACAGATTTATAAGTGATAGAAGGCATTGATTCCACATGGTATGGAGACTAAAAAATGTTAAAATAGTGTCTGTTGAAAGAATAAGTGCAGAGATATAAAAAAATAAAAAATAATAGTACAGCTATTCTTTCCAAATGCATAGAGGTAAATTATTATCTAATGAGTAAAAGATGATAGAAGTAGGTAAAGCTTGATTTTTTCAATCATGTAAAAAGTCTAAGTAGGAAGATTAATGTGTAGCAGAGTGAGTATCAGTGGGTAGAATCTGGGACTAGAAAAGGTGGTCAGGAGTCCAGGCAGCCGTATTTAGAAGTAAGAAATAATGAAGGTAGAAACAGCAGGCATGGAAGGGAAGCTCAACCTGCATGTAAGAATTAAAGATTTTAAAATTTAAAAAATAAAAAAAATTAAAAAATTAAAAAATAATAATAATAAAGTAGAGCCAATAAGTCTTTCTGGAGAAGGAAATGGCAACTCACTCCAGTATTCTCGCCTGGAAAATCCCATGGACGGAGGAATCTGGTAGGCTACAGTCCATGGGGTCGCAAGGAGTCAGATATGACTCAGTGTCTTCATTTTCACTTTTTAACTTTCAATGAGTCTTTGACCTGGTTTTGTGTGATGTCTGGGTGAATTCAGAACCATAGCTAACTACAAGTCAAAGCACTAGTGACAGTGAGAAGGGTAACTCAGGGATTCTCAGAATTACAGCATTCTAGAGAAGGGACAGGTTTGGCTATATAGGCACGTAGTTAGGGAGTGGAGGAAACATGATCAGTTCAGTTTGGGACATAATGAGTTAAGATATTCATTGAGTAAGATGGCTAGAAGATAATTTGTAGTAGGGCTATGTGATCTGAAAGGCCAAAACCATAGAAATTACTAAGAGAGAACTCTGGAAGGACACGGACATGGGGAAACCTTAAAGAGTAATACAGATTGAAATTAAGGAGTGTTTATAGAAGAACAAGAAGTCTGTACAATTAATACATATCAAAGCAAAACAAGAAGGAAGCACATTGATCATTACCCAATGCAATGCAGAACTGAGAAACACAACAGCTAACTGGTTCACAAGTGGCAGCCTGAAACAGTAGGAGTGGAGTCAGGTTGTAATGGGCTAAGGTGGTGGTGGCTGTCGGCATGAACATGGCATGTGTAAACTGATGTTTTAAAGTTTGTTGTGAGAAATAAAAATTTTATGTAGAAAATGCTTGCTTTTAATTTGTAAGATAAGAAAGTATTCCTACAATCAGATATGCGCATTCCTAAAATTTTACAGAGGGAGTACAGTCAGCTCCTAAATGCACCACTATGCCTACTTATGATGTATTGTACACAGTAGTAATTGAAAGGTAAAACAATCGTAATATATTTCATTTGGCTTTTGTTGTTATGTGAATGTGGAACCTTGTAATTACTCTATAGGTATGAGTCATCTTCACAATCATTTTGATCTCTTTTTAGAAGGATATCAAGAATAAAGCTGTAAAATCAGGAAGGAATGAAAAATAAAACAATCAATAAAGTTTGCTGTGAGATAATGGTTTGACAGAGAGTGTGCAAGCTATGGATATAAGTTTCAAGAAATGTGAAATATGTAGTACTAGGAACTATTAACACATCTTAGCTATTCTGTATGTCCTGCGGAACTTTTCACAGCTCTTGGCACAGGGAAATCTCTTACCAGTTGTTGAATTAATGATTAAATGAGCAAGAAAACCAGCTGAGAGGCTATTTACTTTCTTGTCCAGAATCCTGAAACCCATAACCTTGCAAATGTTTCACGAACAAGTAGCTTAAGCAGATCTAACTGCACTATGATTCTCAGTCCTTCTAAAATTCCTGACCTAGTACTTACAAATGGAGGAAACATGAATTGCTGAGATACAACTTTAAGCAAATAAAAAACCAATCATATTGTTAAACACAATGCCAGTTGTTTGTTTGTTTTTTCTAATCTGTTGGACTGAATTAGATTCCTTTTAAAATATTGCTTCTGTTCTGTGAATATGAATTGCTGTAGATCTGGATACATCTTCTTTGATCATATCCATCATATTTGATCATATACACATATTCCAAAGGTGTAATGTCCTAAAATAAAGAAATGTCTCTAAAACTTAGAGATGTACTTAATGTTGTACTATCTATCAGTAGTTCAGCTGATTCCCTTGAATAACAGCATCATCATTCCCTTGCCTATTGCTCAAATGACTGGTTACATAGTACAACCAAACTCTTGTAGTTTCAGGGAGCCAAGAACATTTGCATTTTTATTGAGCAAATAGCATGCTGTTCATGGCTTTGACCTCGGGTAACGTGATCTGCAAAGTGATTCATGATTAGCAGCAACAAAATTGTTTCATAAGCTTACAGATTTCCATACAGTATGACTTTTGAATCTAACTTGCTAGATTTTGTCTTTTTCTATTACTTCTCATGCCATATATTGTATAAATATATTGATCTTGTTTTGAAATATTTTAGAAGTTTTGACTAGACCTAGACTTAAATTTTGAAATGTTAAATAACTTGCTGGTTATAATAAATATTAACATAAAATGCCATAAACTATATTTGAAATGTATTAAAACTTAAATGTCAAAAGTGACATGCTAGCAAATTCTAGAAATATGACATTTTAAATACTTTAAAATATCATCTTCAAGATATTTAAAAACACATTAGCATACTAGTTTGATCAGGCTGCCATAACAAAAGTGCCACAGACTGGGTGGTTTATACAACAGAAATTTAATTAATTGCAGTTTTGAAGCCTAGACGTCTGAGACCAAGGTGTCTGCAAGGTTTGATTTCTTCCGTGACCCCTCTGCTTGGCTTAAAGATGGCTGTCTTCTCCCTCTGTCCTCACTTGTCCTTTTCTCCGTTCATCCCTGGTATCTCTCTATGTGTCTTAATCTCCTTCTTTTATAGAGATATCAATTAGACTGGATAAGGGCCTACCTTGTTTTAACTTAATCATTTCTTTAAAAGCCCTATTTCCAAATATAGGTACATTCTATGATACTGAGGGTTAGAGCCTTAGCACATGTCATTCCGTAACAATGAACTTAAAGTATTGGGTGGATTTTTCTTCTCACCCAGAAAATTTTCCAAGGTTCAGACAAATGTAGAAAAATATGAAATACATATTTACGAAATCCATTGTAGACAGAAAACCGAGGCCACTGCATTGTAGTGATTGAGAAGTTAGACTTGTAATCAGATAATTTGGATTGTAGTCCTCAAATATACTAAGACATCAAAGTGGAAAGAATTTAGGAAAATCGAATTACTGTTGTATTAAGAAACAGAATGGCTGGCTCAATTTTGCAAGCATTTCCAGCTAGTTTCCTCATGAAATGATCTGTCTACTTTTTATTCAGATAAATTCAGTCTATAATACAAATAAGTGAATATAAATGTTTATTATTGTGAACTTATAGATTTGTAATTATTATCTATCCTGGCAAATCACATATAATGCTTTTAAATGAAAACATGTAATATATGTATCTATTCTAAGCCTTTTACTTTGTTTTGTGAACATTTATAGTATGCAAAATAAATGATGCAAGTATCATGTACAATTACTCTGTTTATTAAATTCTATCTACAAATTTGAAGTTATCTAAAATAGTCTATTAGAATATATGGTAAACTCTTTTTGAAGTATCAGTACTAGACATACAGTGTTTGATAGGAATGGGAAAATTAGATTTATGACATAGATACCAATCTATGTAAGCCACCTGAAGCTTTTTCTTTTGAGTGTCACCTCTGGATGGATGGGCTCCAGGGGACAATGACTACCTCAGAGCCTTGGCTATGTTTTTGACCCTGACCTCTGAACATACTGATTCAGTAAGGCCCAGGTATAACTGGACCAAATATAATTCCTCTTCTCTAAACTGAAAGATGGAGTGGAGAAAAGTGATAGCCAAGAGTTTTGGAAGATAAGTCTTTCTGGTGGCCATACCCCAGAGAAAAGACCCTGGTTCCTGTCTTTCTGGAGACTGGATAAGATGTCCCAGTGATTTTTCCAAAAATTGCACGTCACTTTTATTTCTTTCATTTTCCTGGTTTGGCTTAGATTGCCTGCAACTAAAATAACCTAATGTATTCTCATAAACCAACAATTTAAAATTATCCTGAGACAGATAATTGGTTCCCACTGAAATTCTCTCAATACTGACTTTCTCCCCCAAATATATCATCACAATTTTATATTATAAACTTACTTACCTAAAAAGAAACATTATTGGAAATAAATCTAAGAAATACACAGGATTTTAAATCATGCATTGATAATTTTTATAAGTTGGTTATCACCAATTGACTATACACTTTTTATTAGTTTATTGTGATTCCTCTACTGAGATATAAGCAACACTTTGCATTATGGAGAATTAATGAAGTTGAGCTAACTGCATCTTAATCTTGTCAGAAACATCAAGAAATCAGGCTAATTTCAGGGACTGTGATGAAATTTTGTACAGAAAAAAGTGGCTTCCGGAAGTCTTTTTTGAAAGAGAGTACTTTTAAGAAAGCTGGCATTTTCTTCATTGATATTTTCAAAAATCATGACTTCCCATATAGCTTCATACAAGACTCAAGATACAAGTCATTCTCTTTAAATAAGTAAGCATGAATTATACGAATGATAAACATAAACCTATATAGCCTTTGATTTTCTGAACAGTGGATGACTGCCTGGTACTATAGCCAGAGGATATACAGATGAAACTTTGCAATAAAAATGCTTAAACATGGCTAATTTTCTTCTTTGTGTTTCTTATAAAGGAAGTATATATATTTTTAAATCTCTTTTTTTATTTAGGTTTAACATTATTTTCAATATTATTTGAAAATGCTTATTTTTAAGGTTCAGCAGGAAGTGATAGTGTTCATCTCATTTAATTGGTCAGCTTAATTTTATTTAATAATAATTTGCACTCAGAATTCATAATACCTTTTCATATACTTACCTCCTTAACTTTGGCATATGAGTAGTGTGTTACCCCATTTTCAGATAAGAAGATGTAACCAAGCAGAGTCAATGTTTCCAAAAATCATTGTTTTCTCTGATTAGTTTTAAATAAAAGTCAAATCCACTTCTATAAACCTGACCAGGGAGATGAAAGATTTATATGGTGAGAACTATAAAATATTGATAAAGGAATTTGAAGATGATTCAAAGAATTGAAAATATCCCATGCTTTTGGATTGGAAGAATTAATATTGTTAAAATGCTACAGATTTAATGCAATCTCTATCAAATTAACCATGACATTTTTCACAGAACTAGAACAAATAATCCTAAAACTTATGTGTAACCATGGAAGAGCCAGAATTGCCAAAGCAATCCTAAGGAAAAAGAACAAAGCTGGAGGCATAGCCCTACCAGACTTCACACAATCTACAAAGCTACAGTAGTCAAAACAGAATGGTATGGCATAAAAAGCGACCTGACCCAATGGAACAGAAGAGAGAGCCCCCAAATAAGCCCACAGATCTATGGTCAGTTCATTTTCAACAAAAGAGATGAGACTGTACAATGGAGAAAAGATAGTCTCTTCAGCAAGTGGTATTGGGAAAGCTGAAAGGCTGCAGCGTGTAAATTAAAGAAAAATTCATAATGGCTAAAAGACCTAACTATAAGACATCACACCATTAAACTTTTAGAAGAGAACTTAGGCAAAACATTCTCTGACACAAATCATAACAATGTTTTCTTGTCAGTCTCCCCATGATATAGAAATAAGAGCAAAGATAAACAAATGGGACCTAATTAAACTTAAAATACCTTGCACAGCATTAAAAACCATAAACAAAATGAAAAGACAACCTACAGGATGGAAGAAAAAATTTGCAAATGATGTGACCAACAAGGGAGATTAATTTCCAAAGTATACAAATAGCCCATATAACTCAATGAAAAAAAAACCTCAATAATAAAATGGGCTGCTGCTGCTAAGTCACTTCAGTTGTGTCTGACTCTGTGTGACCCCATAGACGGCAGCCCACCAGGCTCCCCCATCACTGGGATTCTCCAGGCAAGAACACTGGAGTGGGTTGCCATTTCCTTCTCCAATGCATGAAAGTGAAAAGTGAAAGGGAAGTCGCTCAGTTGTGTCAGACTCTCTGCGACCCCACGGACTGCAGCCTACCAGGCTCCTCCGTCGAGGGGATTTGCCAGGCAAGAGTACTAGAGTGGGGTGCCATCACTTTCTCTGAATAAAATGGGCAGAATTGCTAAATAGATAGTTCAGTTCAATTCAGTTCAGTTCAGTTCAGTCGCTCAGTCATATCCGACTCTGCAACCCCATGGACTGCAGCACACCAGGCCTCCCTGTCCATCACCAACTCCCAGAGTTTACTCAAACTCATGTCCATTGAGTTGGTGATGCCGTCCAACCATCTCATCTTCTGTTGTCCCCTTCTCCTCCCACCTTTGATCTTTCCCAGCATCAGGGTCTTTTCCAGTGAGTCAGTTCTTCACATCAGGTGGCCAAGTATTGGAGTTTCAGCTTCAGCATCAGTCCTTCCAATGAATATTCAGGACTAATTTCCTTTAGGATGGACTGGTTGGATCTCCTTGCAGTCCAAGGGACTCTCAAGAGTCTTATCCAATACCACAGTTCAAAAGTATCAGTTCTTTGTCGCTCAGATTTCTTTATAGTCCAACTCTCACATCCATACATGACTACCGGAAAAAACGTATTTTGACTAGACAGACTAGTGGGAATGGCAAACCACTTCAGTATTCTTACCTTGAAAACCCCATGAACAGTATGAAAAGGCAAAATAAAGATATGGCACATGAAAAGATGTTCAATTTTGCTAAGTATTAGAGAAATGAAAATCAAAACTACAGCCAGGTACCAGCTCACACCAGTCAGAATAGTCATATTAGAAGAGTCTAAAACTAACAAATGCTAGAGAGGGTATGGAGAAAAGGGCTATATTGTTACAGGGCTTCTTTGTAGCTCAGAAGGTAAAGAATTTGCTTGCAGTGTAGGAAACTTGGGTTCTATCCCTGAGTCAGGAAGATCTCCTGGAGAAGGGAATGGCAATCCACTAGTATTCTTGCCTAGAGAATTCCATGAACAGAGGAGCATAGTGGGCTACAGTCCACGGAGTCGCAGAAAGTGAAACATGACTGAGCAACTAACACTATAATGCTATACTACACTGTCAGTGGGACTAAATTGTTACAGCCATTATGGAAAACTGGAGAAGGAAATGGCAACCCACTCCAGTATTCTTGCCTGGAAAATTCCATGGACAGAAGAGCCTGGCAGGCTTTAGTCCGTGGGGTCGCAAAGAGTCAGAAATGACTGAGTGACTGGCCACACACATGATGGAAAATGATAAAGCCATTCTTTAAACAAACAAAAAAAAAAAAGCAAACTAAAAATAGAATTGCCGTATGATCCAGCAATCCTACTCCTGGGCATATATCTGGAGAACACTCTAATTCAAAAACATGGACACACCCCAGTGTTCATAGCTATACAATTTACAATAGCCAAATTCGGAAGTAGCCTGAATGTCCGAAGACAGATATGTGGATAAAGAAGGTGTGGTATATATACACAGTGGAATACTATTCAGCCACAAAAAGAAAGAAATATCTACACCGCTACCCCCTAATCCCCACAGTCCTCTTTGGTAACCATGATATTGTCTATGAGTCTATTTCTGCTTTGTAAATATGTTCATTTGTGCCTTTGTTTTAGATTCTTCATATAAGTGATACCATATTGTATGTATCTTTTTCTGACTTAACTTCACTTAGTATGATAATCTCTAGCTCCATCCATATTGCTGCAAATGGCATTATTTCATTCTCTTTTTAAAAATGTTTTAAAGTATAGTTAATTTACAACATTGTTAGTTTCAAGTGTACAGTACATGGATTCAGTTATATGTATATAGGTTATTTATATATATATAAACTGTATATTGTATAGGTTATTGCACAGTATTGAGTATCATTCCCTATGAAATATAGTAGGTCCCTGTTGTTTACTTACTCTCTATATAGTACTGTGTATGTGTAAATCCCAAACTCCTAAAAAAGAATAAAATAATGCCATTTGCAGCAACATGGATTGACCTAGAGATTATCATATTAAGTGAAGTAAATCAGTTCAAAACAAGTATCATATGATATTACTAATATAGGTGCTTCAAAGTGGCACAGTGGTAAAGAATCTACCTTCCACTGAAGGAGATGCAAGAGATGTGGGTTTGATTCCTGGGTCAGGAAGATCCCTTGGAGTAGGAAATGGCTACCCACTCCTGTATTCTTGCTTGGAAAAATTCTGTGGACAAAGGAGCCTGGCAGGCTACAGTCCATGTGGTTGCAAAGGGTTGAACATGACTAAGCACACAAACAAACATCACTTATATGTGGAATCTAAAATATGACACAAATGAACTTATTTAGGAAACAGATGCACGGACATAAAAAGCAAATTTATGATTACCAAAGGGGAAAGGGCATGGGGGAGGGATAAATTAGGAGTTTTGGATTAGCAGATTCAAACTACTTTATATAGAATGGAAAACATCTGTGTCCTACTGTTTAGCACAAGGAATTATGTTCAATATCCTATAATACATCATAATGGAAAAGAATATGAAAATATATATATAACCAAATCACTTTTCTGTATACCAACTAACACGTCATTCATTATAAGTTAACCATAATTCAGTATTAATAAATAAATACAACTCCTTAACATGGAAAAATTATCACAATAAATACAAGTTAAAGCAATGCATACAACTTTAAATAATGAATTATTAAGTAATAGGAAAATATGAATACTCAAAGATAGTAAGCAACAAGAAAATCAGTCCTCCCATATTAAACTATTAGAGTCAGTAACACTGTTCTACTGGCAATTTAGTAATATTTTGAAAAGCAATATAATTGCTTACTATTACTTAAAATCCCATTAGGAATTTATCCTGAGAAAGTAATCCTGAATCAGCATTAGCAGTTTTCCAACAAAATTTTATGTATTTTTGTTAAAATTATAAGATAATATATTAATAGCTAATTCAATTACTATACATCATATATTTAAAATACTATCCAATCATTAAATGATCATGTTGAAATCTACCTAAGAACCTAGAAAGATGTTTATAGCTTAGTAATTTAAAATAATGATTTTTAATAGTTTATATATACATAAATGCATACATATATACACAGATAAGTATATATATATATATATACATGTTTACAAATAAAATTGTATATCCTTAATAAAAACATTTCAGAGATATGTATCATATATTAGCAGAAGATGTTTAGTCTGAGAACATTTTTTTTGCTTGTGTATATTCTATAATTTTCTCTGCGTGTGTATTTTCTACATTTTCTTCAGTGAACATGAATCTCCTGTTATTAACAACCATAAAATTTATTTTAATTATTTTACTTATGTATAAATACCGATTTCATATATCATTTCACTTGAATGCTATAAAAAGTGATGAGTTAATGACCGTAGAACATTTCTGAATACCTAGAACAGGAGTAAAAGTCTTAATTCAGTGAGTAGTATGATTTCTTTAACAGTTAAAGCATTATAACAGATGACACAGTAATGAGATTGTACTAAATTATGCCATTTTTCAGCTGTATTTTGTGTCCTGACTGTATTTTATGAGTTAAAGCAGAATAGTCTTATAACCCTAATTCAGTGTCTTGCAGATACTTATTTTGAGGCTAAAATAAAGGAATATGGTGAAGGTTATTAATATTATTTTAAAATCATGTAAAATATATTATTCTAGAAAGAATTTTGTTTTCTCAATATCTTTTATTTTCTTTAATTAAAGTAATGACTTCACTTTATATTATTATTATTAAAGATGTTAGTCAATATTGGTAGTGTTGATTGTGTGTATGGCATGTGTGTGTACACACACATGGATATGTGTGTTTCTCTGACCGTAACTTCAGATAAGATCCTTTCATGTCAGCAATGCAAATTTGTTCAGATTCCAGTCCTTCCTTTTTCAATAAATTAACCAATTGATGTCTAAGGTAATCAATAAAATCTGCAGCAGCTCTCATACCTTCAGCATCAGGACTTGCTCACTTCCATATTCCAGTTTAAATTGACTCAACTTTTTCTCAAAACAATATAATAGTCTCACTATCTGAAGATGTTTTAAAGTATCATTAGAGAAATAATATGTTATATAGGTAGATAGAATTATAAAAAGTATATACCTGAAGTAATTTCTGCATCATTATTCTTGGAATACAGAAATATGCCTTTGCCATGGCATTTTACAAATCACTCATAATACTTTTCTTAATATCTTGAGATTAAGAGTATCATTCTTTTTTTTTCTTAATTTTACTTTTGGCTTCACTCTATGTTCATTGCTCCACATGGGCTTTATCCAGTTGGGCAAGAGGGAGCTGCTCTCTAGATGCGGTGCAGAGGCTTCTCATTTTGGTGGCTTGTCTTGTTGCAGAGTACATGCTCTAGAGTGCTGGTTCAGTCAGGCTTAGTTGTCCTGTGGCATGTGGAATCTTCCTGGAGCAGGGATCAATCCTATGTCCTCTGCATAGGCAGGTGGATTCTTAACCACTGGACCATGAGAGGAGTCCAAGAGTATCATTCTTAGGAGAAAAGAAAAAAATGAAATTATCAAGGCAACCAATGTCAAGTAATACCATATGGTATGTTTTCAAAACTATTTGACCATCTTTACTTCTTGAGTTCTGTCCCCTGAAAATAACTTCCCAATCTAATGTTTCTGTGGCCAATGGTTTCATTCTCAAGGAGGTCTTTCCTTTTCCAAGATGTTCCTTAGCCACTTGAAAGCAGGTGTTTGAAAATATGCTTTCCTCAGGAGCTAAGCAGACCTCTTAGCCTGCTTCCTGTGTATGTAAATTTGGACTTACCAGCTGTCTTTCAGGTTTTGACTCTTCTATCCAAACTATTGGCTTTCGTGGCAGTCCAGCACACAACCTTCTGTCTTTTTTATTCCTTAACTCTAATGTGCTCCACGTACTTACATAAGTCTTGTTGAGATCATGTCTGTCTCTCAATTTAATTGCCATTGCTTAGACCTTCTATGTGTGTGTGCGTGCTTAGTCACTTCAGTCTTTTCTGACTCTTTGTGACCCTATAGATTGTAGCCTGCCAGGCTCCTCTGTCCATAGGAATCTCCAGGCAAGAATACTGGAGTGGGTAGCTGTGCCCTCCTCTAGGGAATCTTCCCAAACAGGAATCGAACCCATCTCCTGCATTATAGGCAGATTCTTTACCACTGAGCCACCAGGGAAGCCCACTTAAGCCTTATCAGGCTTTGTTGTTTTTGTTTTTTTTCCAAAATCATGGAGAACCATGCGTTTTGTATATAAATCCCAACTAAAAAGATTTCAGTTCAGTTCAGTTCAGTTCAGTCGCTCAGTCATGTCCCACTCTTTGCGACCCCATGAATCGCAGCACGCCAGGCCTCCCTGTCCATCACCATCTCCTGGAGTTCACTCAGACTCACGTCCATCGAGTCAGTGATGCCATCCAGCCATCTCATCCTCTGTCATCCCCTTTTCCTCCTGCCCCCAATCTCTCCCAGCATCAGAGTCTTTTCCAATGAGTCAACTCTTCGCATGAGGTGGCCAAAGTACTGGAGTTTCAGCTTCAGCATCATTCCCTCCAAAGAAATCCCAGGGCTGATCTCCTTCAGAATGGACAGGTTGGATCTCCTTGCAGTCCAAGACTCTCAAGAGTCTTATCCAACACCACAGTTCAAAAGCATCAATTCTTCAGCGCTCAGCCTTCTTCACAGTCCAACTCTCACATCCATACATGACCACAGGAAAAACCATAGCCTTGACTAGATGGACCTTAGTTGGCAAAGTAATGTCTCTCTTTTTGAATATGCTATCTAGGTTGGTCATAACTTTTCTTCCAAGGAGTAAGCATCTTTTAATTTCATGGCTGCAGTCACCATCTGCAGTGATTTTGGAGCCCCCAAAAATAAAGTCTGACATTGTTTCCACTGTTTCCCCATCTATTTCCCATGAAGTGATGGGACCGTATGCCATGATCTTCATTTTCTGAATGTTGAGCTTTAAGCCAACTTTTTCACTCTCCACTTTCATCAAGAGGCTTTTTAGTTCCTCTTAACTTTCTGCCATAAGGGTGGTGTCATCTGCATATCTGAGGTTATTGATATTTCTCCTGGCAATCTTGATTCCAGCTTGTGTTTCTTCCAGTCCAACATTTTTACTGGTTGCCGAATCAATCAGTTGAAAAGTTTTAATAAAGTATATGGTAGCCTAGCTAGCCCTTTGCCCTCCAAACATTTCTTCATGAGTGGAAATAAGAAACAGTTGATTTTTTTAATCCTATGAGACCTGAATCTTGAGGGTGTCTGTATCCATTTTCATTTCTCTTTGCAAAATAGCCATTTGTTTATGTATATGTGTATGTATGAACTCATGTCTTCTTGTAACTTTGTCAAATATACACAATAGCATTAAGACACAGTAATAACATTCAATTTCCCAATCTTTTTATCTAAAGCTACAAGCTAGTTGGCTATGTTATCAATTTACCCAATGTTTTACCACTGTATAATATGGGTTGCCATCTTTCTAGATTAACAACTATTCTCTAGCCTGGCCTAAGAGATAACACTATATATTTTAGGTTTTGTTGTTGTTTTGTGGCAATGCTATATTTTCATAGCCAATTTATGTAATACGTCTTCTAGCTTAACTAGGTTATATTGCAATAAGAAACAACCCACAATCTCAGTGGTAGGTAGCTTAAAACAGGGAAATTTTACCTCTTATTTACATTATATGTTAGCTCTGAGACTTGGTCCTGTGTTTGTTCTTTATTCTACAAAACAGGTTGAAGGAATAGCCCTTTCCTAAGATTTGTTGTTGTGGAGCAGAGGGAAAAGATAAATGGTAGAATGAGGTGATGGCTGTTGAACTTTCTAGTTAGAAATGGTATATGTTTTCTGTCCCATTATATTGGTAAGACACAGGATCAAGACTAATGTCAATCAGTATATAAGATTGGGAGGTGCAATCCTCTGATAATTAGGACAGCAAATGATTAGAAATAAACTATACAATTATCTACACTTTCCCCGGATAGCAAGAATTAGAATAAGAGAGAGATGTTGTTTTGCACATATCTGATTGGCAGAAAATCCAGAGTGTTGATTACACCAAGTATGTTTGAAGATGTGGCAAAATAAGAACTCTCATCAATGCTGTTGAAACTATAAATCAAGCAGGTTTTAGGAAAATTAGGTCAGGTCAAGTGCTGTTCTCTAGAATAACAATACTTTTACTTAGGTAGGACAGGGCAGTAAGCAGTGAGATTAAAAACAATCCTACTAAGGTTTTTAAAGTCATTTTCTCCAAATAAAATTATAATGCTTTTTTAATGCTTTCAGCATTCCCATGTCATGATTTAGGCTGGAAATAGGTAAAGGTTTCCAGAAATGAGTAAATGAGTAAAAAAAAAAAAAGAAAGAAAGAAAGAAAGAAATGAGATACAATAGAATTCTGTCTTTAGAATGATGGATATAGCCTCAGAAATATTTTGTGTTTCTCTCCCCCACTTTTCATCATAAGGTTCTTTAAGTTCAGTCTTTATATCCTCTCCTCTTTAGAGACTGGAAGTTATTATAGTTATATATAGAAATTCAGAACTATCATAGGTCCATTTTTCTCTAGTTCAAATTTTAAGTCATTGTGTGGTCTCTACTTAGGTCAGAAACTTTAGCCTCTATCAAATAAATCTTTTTTTAAAAAAAAATTTAGGTTTTTGTTTTTTGGGATTGTTTTTGCTCTTTATTATTTATTTATTTATTTATTTTACAATACTGTATTGGTTTTGTCATACACTGACAGGAATCCGCCACGGGTATACATGAGTTCCCAATCCTGAACCCCCCTCCCACCACCCTCCCCATATCATCTCTCTGGGTCATCCCAGTTCACCAGCTCCAAGCATCCTGTATCCTGTATCGAAACCTAGACTGGCGATTCGTTTCTTACATGATAGTATACATGTTTCAATGCCATTCTCCCAAATCATCCCGCCCTCTCCTTCTCCCACAGAGTCCAAAAGTCTGTTCTATACATCTATGTCTCTTTTGCTGTCTCACATATTGTTTTGTTTTTTATAATTTATTTTTAATTGGAATATAATTATTTTACTGTGTTATGTTAGTTTCTGCTTTACAACAGCATAAATCAGCTGTATGTGTACATATATCCCCTCCCTTTTTAGCCTCCCTCACACCCCACCTCCATCCCACCCCCATCCCTCTAGGTCATTATAAGATAGCCAGTGGGAAGCTGCTATATAGCACAGAGAGCTCAAATAAACCAATTTTACTTTTGCAATACAAAAACTCTCCAATATCTTAAAGATGCTAGTGAATTTACTGAAAATTTCATGTGCTATTCTAAGATTCAGGGTTTCACAGTCTAGCAGAGCTTCCTTCACTATTGATGCCAGTATGTATGTAATAGATGAGGACCTGATTACACCTGAATGGAAGGGCCAGACTTCCTCATAGGTTGACCCAAGAGCTACCTATTAGCCAGTAGTTAAGAGAGGCAATGGGCATGGTTAACAGAAACTGCCTATGAGAGTCTGAGTAATTTGAGTGTCTCTAGATTCTAAGTGAGGACACAAGACAATTCTGAAAAGAACAGTATACAATAGCCAAATCTATACTTACAGTAGATGCTATCATGTCCCAACCTTTCTCTGTTATTACCAGTTGGGAATCCACTGACTCCTTGAGGATGAATTTACTTTGTAGAGAATTAAGGTGCCAATAAGCAGGCTTCAGTGAATGGCTAATGAGAATTAGTTTATACCCCAAACTATCCTGCTCTCCTTAGGTGGGGTAATTTTGAGATGTGTGTGCTTTTCTTGTTTTCATGGTTTCCTCAGCTGGATTAAACTCCAGTCGCCCATTTGGTATCTTCTTAAGATATTTTTATGTGCTGCCTTCACCTCCTTATCTCATTTCCCCCCACATTCCATCAGGCCCCCTTCACTTTCCAAATGAACAGTTTTTGCTGAATTTCTGTTTCAGAGTCAACATCTCGAAGAACCCAAATTCAGATAACACTGTTTCCTTCGTTATTCTTACTCAGCTTTCTAAAACATTTTTTAAAGGATTTGATTGCAATGCAAAGGGTAGCAAGGGAACTTTTCAGCTAAAACACACCTTTAAGGTATCCTCGTTTCTAAAAACATTGCTGAAGCTGTAGGGATTCATGCCAAAAGAAAAATCTGTCTGTGACTGTTTAAATTCCACCGGTGCTGTCATTTAAATCCGACATACCTTTGATTCTGGATTCAGCATAAATGCTAACTCTCATCTGCTTGCTTTCCCAACTTCCAGCTTCTGAATTCTGCCCCAATAACTAAGAACTCCCTAGCCCTGGCTCCACTTTTGCCAAGTCTGCACAGGATGTGACATAAATAGCACTCTGGATTGCTCAGCAACATTGTAAGAAGACCTAAGGGGATAAGGTGAAACTAGTGAACACTTTGCTTTGGCCCATTTAATTCTTAAAATACTCATTTGGCTGAAGGAACCAAAACCAAAGTTTACGTAGGGATAAAAACCAAAGTTAATAAAATGGAGATTTTCTTGCTATTATATATTTCCCTTGCCCAGTGAAATTCTTGAAGTAACAAAGCCACGTATGGTGAAAAATCATTAAAGATTTAGCGTTGAAAATGCAATATCTCAACACATTTTATGAGTGAAGTCAAAATCAAGGGAATGACTTTTCACACGCTTGAAAATTTATATATCTATCTATATATATATAGATATATATATGTAATTTTATCACACTTGAATGGTGACTGTGATTCAGAGGGTGAGATATTTATTCAGTTTGCTCTCACTTTTGTTCTCTCCCCAGCTGGCCAGGCAAGTCTAGTGCTCTTGCTTCCTGAAGGAGTTTGCTTAATTATAATTGAGCAGTTCACTGGCCAAGCAGAACACCCACAGGCCTTGAGGTACCCAGGTTGTTGCTGGGACAACAACAAAGAGACAAGAAGAAAGAGAAGACAGTTCTCCCAGCTCCTTTCATCTTAGCTGGTGACAAGCGTCTTCTCTGAAAAGAATAATATAGTAATGAATTTGATTTTGATCATCGTTAAGTCCTTGATGAGCCCTGCCTGAAGGCTGTAGCTGTTTGTTATTTTTTGTTGTTTTTTAATCCTAGAATGGGACATGAGGGGAGGTGGTGAAATTAAGCAAGGCAGCTATCTAGATATTGTCTTCCTTAATTGGATTTGTATATGTAGAAATGAATTTCTGGGAAACACACATGTCATGTCATGGCACTTGTCAACACTGGCTGTACATTAGAACAACCTTGGGAATATTGTGAAATCATGCACATCACCACTACTACCAGGATTCCAGTTTAACTGGCCTGGGGTGTTTTCAAAGTTCCTTTGATTCTAATCTGCCTCTACAGTTGTGAAGCAACTGTGTGAGGACTGGATTTAGAGCAACACAACCTGAGTTCTAATCCTGCCTTTGCCACCTTTGTCAGACTTAACCTCTGTGGCACTCATATTACTTTTTCAAACAACTAATGTTTAATTTCAGATATTGGTTGTTGGTATTGTTGTTGTTCAGTAGCCCAGTTGCGTGTGACTCTTTGTGACCCCAGGGACTGCAGCACTCCAGGCCTGCCTGTCCTTCACCATCTGTCTGAGTTTGCCCAAGTTCACTTTCATTGCATCAGTGATGCCGTCCAGCCATCTCATCCTCTGATGCCCTCTTCTCCTTCTGCTCACTATCTTTCCCAATGTCAGGGATTTTTCCAATTAGTTGTCTGTTCACATCAGGTGACCAAAATACTGGAACTTCAGCATATCCTTCCAGTGAATATTCAGGGATCTTCTCCAGCACCACAGTTTGAAAGCATCAATTCTTTGGTGTTCTGCCTTCTTTATGATCCAGTTCTCAAAAACATATGTGACTGCTGGGAAGTCCATAGCCTTGACTATATGGACCTTTTTCAGCAAAGTAATGTATCTGCTTTTCAACACACTGTCTAGGTTTGTCATCTCATCTTGTAACTCATCTAGCCCAGCATTTCTCATGATGTGCTCAGCGTATAGGTTAAACAAACAGGGTGACAGCAGATAGCCCTGTTGTGCTCCTTTCTCAATTTTGAACCAATCATTTTTTCCATACAGGGTTCTAACTGTTGCTTCTTGACCTGCATACAGGTGTCTCAGGAGACAGGTAAGATGGTCTGGTATTCACATATCTCTAAGAGCTTTCCACACTTTGTCATGATCTGCACAGTCAAAGGCTTTAGCGTAGTCGATGAAACAGAGATGATGTTTCTTCTGAAATTTGCTTGCTTTCTCTATAATACAGCGAATGTTGGCAGTTTGATCTCTAGTTCCTCTTCCTTTGCTAAACACAGCTTGAACATCTGGAAGTTCTTAGTTCTCATAATGCTAAAGCCTAGCATGCAAGATTTTAAGCATGACCTTACTAGCATGGGAGATGAGTGAAATTGTCTGATGGTTAGCACAGTCTGTGGTAATACCCTTCTTGGATATTGGGGTGAGGATTGACCATTTCCAGTCCTGTGGCCACTGCTAAGTCTTCCAGATTTGCTGACATAATGGACGCAAAACCTTGATGGCATCCTCCTTTAGGGATTTGAATGGTACTGCTGGAATTTCATTGCATCCACTAGTTTATGGTGGATCCATCCACTAGCAGTGCTTCTTAATGCCCGCTTGACTTCACAGTCCAGAATGTCTGGCTCTGGATGACTAACCACACTGTCATAGCAATCCAGTTAGTTAAGATCTCTTTTACGGTTCTTCCATGTATTCTTTCCATCTCTTCTTGATCTCTTCATTGTCTATTAAGCCTCTACCATTTTTATCCTTTATTGTACCCATGTGTGGACAGAATGCTCCCTTGATGGTTCCAATTTTCCTGGAGGGATCTCTGGTCTTTCCTCTTTTTTTTTTTTTTTTCCTTCTATTATTA
This sequence comes from Capra hircus, assembly GCF_001704415.2. Lineage (NCBI taxonomy): Eukaryota > Metazoa > Chordata > Mammalia > Artiodactyla > Bovidae > Capra > Capra hircus. The sequence goes on from NC_030808.1 coordinate 40,174,111, forward strand.
AGCATTATTCACTGAAGAAGGCCTTCTTGTCTCTTCTAGTGATTCTTTGGAACTCTACATTTAATTGCATGTACCTTTCCCTCTCTCCCTTGCTTTTTGCTTCTCTTCATTCTCCTGCTCTTTGTAAAGCCTCCTCAGACAGCCACTTTGCTTTCTTGCTTTTCTTTTTCTTTGCGATCCTTTTGTTCACTGCCTCCTCCACACTGTTATGGACCTCTGTCTGTATGTAGTTCTTCAGTCACACTGTTAACTAGATCTAGTCCCTCGAATCTATCTGTTACCTCTACTGTGAATTCGTACCAGATTTGATTTAAGTCATACTTGGCTGGCCTATTGTTTTCCCCAGTTTTATTTAGTTAAGCCTGAATTTTGCTATGAAAAGCTGATGGTCTGAGCCATGGTCAGCTCCAGGTCTTGTTTTTGCTGACTGTAAACAGCTTCTCCACCTTTGGTTTCAAAGAATGTAATCAGTTTGATTTTGGTATTGACCATTTGGTGAGGTCCATGTATAAAGTCATCCCTTGTGTTGGTGAAAAAGGGTATTTGCCATGATTAGTGCATTCTCCTGAAAGAATTCAATTAACCTTTGCCCCGCTTCATTTTGTTTTCCAAGGCCAATTATTCCAATTTCTACTTTTCCATTCAAATCCCCAAGGATGAGTAGAACGTCTTTTTTAGGTGTTAGTTCTAGGAGGTCTTCTAGGTATTCATAAAACTGATCAACTTCAGCTTCTTTGGCATCAGTGTTAGGGGCATAGACTTGGATTACGGTGATGTTGAATGGCTTTCCTTGGAAACGAACCGAGATCATTCTGTCATTTTTGAGGTTGCACCCATGTACTATATTTCAGACACTTTTGTTGATTATGAAGGCTACTCCATTTCTTCTAAGGGATTCTTGTGTACCGTAATAGATTAAATGGTCATGTGAATTAAATTCACCCATTCCCACCAATTTATGCTGATTCCTAGGATGTTGATGTTTATTCTCACCATCTCCGCTTGACCACATCCAATTTCCCTTGATTCATGGACCTAATATTCCAGGTTCCCATCTAATATTGTTCTTCACAGCATCAGATTTTACTTTAATCACCAGACACATCCACAACTGAGCATCATATCTGCTTTGGCCCAGCTGCTTCATTCATTCTGGGCCTATTAATAGTTCTTTTCTGCTCTTCTCCAGGAGCATATTGGACACCGGACCTGGGATCTCATCTTTTGGTGTCATATCTTTTGACTTTTTATACAGTTCATGAGGTTCTCATGGCAAGCATGCTGGAGTGGTTTGCCATTCCTCCTTCAGTAGATCATAGTTTGTCAGAACTCTCTGCTAGGACCCATCCATCTTGGGTGGCCCTGCCTGGCTCATAGCTACATTGAGTTACACAAACCCCTTTGCCATGACAAGTCAGTGATCTATTAAGGGGTCAGATATTGATATATATTTTAAAATATAAAAATATAAATATGCATCTGATAAGTGTCTCTGACTTCAGTGAATTCATTAGCTAGTGCAAGGGGCTGGAGATGACCACAAGTTAACACAGCACTTTATTGATACAAATAAATCATGGAGCACAATGGCAGCAAGCATTTGCCTTTTAAATAGAAAAATCTCAATTTCATGAAGAAACTATGATTTGAGCTCAACATCAAATAAAGATGCTCTAGGCTAATGAATCACTTTGCCAACAAATGTCCTTATAGTCAAAGCTATGGTTTTTCCAGTAGTCATACATAGACGTGAGAGTTAAGATGAGTGCCAAAAAATTGATGCTTTCGAATTGTGGTATTGGAGGAAACTCTTGAGAGGCCCTTGGACACTCAAGGAGATCAAACCAGTCAATTTTTCTCCAAAGAAGACATACGGATGGCTAACAAACACATGAAAAGATGCTCAACATCACTCATTATCAGAGAAATGCAAATCAAAACCACAATGAGGTACCACTTCACACCAGTCAGAATGGCTGCGATCCAAAAATCTGCAAGCAATAAATGCTGGAGAGGGTGTGGAGAAAAGGGAACCCTCCTACACTGTTGGTGGGAATGCAAACTAGTACAGCCACTTTGGAGAACAGTGTGGAGATTCCTTAAAAAATTGCAAATAGAACTACCGTATGACCCAGCAATCCCACTTCTGGGCATACACACCGAGGAAACCAGAATTGAAAGAGACACATGTACCCCAATGTTCATCGCAGCACTGTTTATAATAGCCAGGACATGGAAACAACCTAGATGTCCATCAGCAGATGAATGGATAAGAAAGCTGTGGTACATACACACAATGGAGTATTACTCAGCCATTAAAAAGAATTCATTTGAATCAGTTCTGATGAGATGGATGAAACTGGAGCTGATTATACAGAGTGAAGTAAGCCAGAAAGAAAAACACCAATACAGTATACTAACACATATATATGGAATTTAGAAAGATGGCAATGACGACCCTGTATGCAAGACAGCAAAAAAGACACAGATGTGTATAACGGACTTTTGGACTCAGAGGGAGAGGGAGAGGGTGGGATGATTTGGGAGAATGGCATTCTAACATGTATACTATCATGTAAGAACCGAATCGCCAGTCTATGTCCGACGCAGGATACAGCATGCTTGGGGCTGGTGCATGGGGTTGACCCAGAGAGATGTTATGGGGAGGGAGGTGGGAGGGGGGTTCATGTTTGGGAATGCATGTAAGAATTAAAGATTTTAAAATTAAAAAAAAATAATAAACTGTAAAAGAGTGTACCAAAAAAAAAAAAAGAAACAAATGGAGAAAATGTAGCAGAGTTAATATGCAGCATTTGAAAATTGGCAAACAAAATGGAAAATAAAACTAATTTTACTTTAATAATAAAAAAAAGAATGCAAAAAAAAATAAAAATAAAAATAAAAGAAACCAACCCTGAATATTCATTGGAAGGACTGCTGATGAAGCTGAAGCTCCAATACTTTGGCTGTTTGATGCTAAAAGCCATTTCTTTAGAAAAGACCCTAATGCTATGAAAGATTGAAGGCAAAAGGAGAAGGGGACAGCAGAGGATGAGATGTTTGGGTGGCATCAGCAACTCAATGAACGTGAGTGTGAGCAAACTCTTAGAAATAGTGTAGGACAGGGAAGCCTGGCATGCTGGAATCCATGGGGTCACAAAGAGTTGGACATGACTTAGCGACTGAAAAACTACAGCAACAAGGCACTTAAAGAGGTTCTGGAGAATGCACAATGTGTTTTGGGGGAAAATAGTGTAGGGTTGCTGTATGTTGATTGATAGTCGGCAAGAGGTCATGAAGGCTTGCTTCCCAGGCCCAGATTGTGAAGTGTGTTAATCCAGGTGCTCATTCAAGTGTAAGAGGAATTCCTTAATAGGGATTTGATAGCAGAGTCAAAAATCTTCTGTTTTAAATTTTGAAAAATATTTCCCAATTGCCCTCTAGGTGCCTACCTGAATCAGTGCTACAGAAGGTTTTAATTGGCAAAACTAGGAATTAAACTCAAGTCTGTAAGCAGAATCAATGAGGTCTTAACCATAGCACCATAATGCTTCACACTTCTCATGTATATTGTAATAAGATAAATCCTTTCTACCTTATAAATTATCTGTGACTTATTGACTGAGACAGTGCATGTTTCACCGCATGCCCAGTATATATTGAATGTTCAGTACGTTATAAATTTCTGTCCTATAGTGCTTTCAATCTGGCAGCCTCTGTGACTGTGTTCCCTCCAGCAATGCAAGCATGCACGCTCAGCATTTTTACCTGTACTGCTTAATTACACACTGACTGACAGTCTCTATTACCCAGATTCTTAGTATAGTTTTTCATTCCTCTCATCCAATTTAATTCAATAGATATTAATGGAAAGTTTACTCCTGTTCAGCAGACCATGTCAGAGGCCCTATGTTAGGTGTAAGAGGATACAAAGATGAATATGACATACACTTTGCACTCTAGGAGCCTGCAATCCAATGGTTGAAATATAAAGTAATTAGCCTCCAATTAAAATGAATAAATTTTTAAAAAAGAAATATATACATATATATATCTCAAACACAGGGCTAGTGTGGACATAGTTTTAATTGCCTGCTGAAGGCAGAGATAGAGCAGATGTGAAAATTTGATAGTTCTGTGCAGTTTATTTTTAATTAGGCCAAAGTATAATGGCTGGTTTAAGTAGTAAAAATTTGGCATAAGGCCTAAGGTACTTTGGTTCAGAAATTATGAATTATAATCAAATTGCATCTTAAGAAGTAGAGAAAACATGTCTAATTTCTGATTGCTCAATTTGTGGATTTTATCTATTTTTCAATAACCAAGCAAACACAAGCTAATTTATCAGTTGGACAGTTGTATTGCATTTCAACATGAGTGTGTCTAGTATATCCAGATATATTTTATGGAATTTGGTAAATGAAAATTTCATTTCCTCCAATGAGTTATCAAGCAGTAGCCCTTGTCAGTTTTTCTAAAGTCTCTTAAATCACTTAAGTAGCCTACTCATTAAGCATGTCTATAAATCTGGCAACAGTGAACAATTGTCTCAGGGTATCTTTTTATTAGCATTGGTCTTGTTTATTTCTTCAATCTTAAATATTTTATTGAATATTTAGGCTCTTTTTCATAGTTGTAATCAATATAGGAACAATGAAAGTTACCTGAAGCCTAAAATCTTTTAATACTTTTTACAAAAGTTGAATCCTTAATTGGAGTACTTTTATCCTCTCTAAAATTTATGCAAGACACCTGCTTCACATTAGCTTATCTTCTAGAGAAAATAAAACATTAAATCAGTGGAGCATTATTTCTTATTAAAGAAAAGTAAATATGTCTAAAAATATTGTTATTTATCTAGGAAATATACTTGAAAGGAAAATCCCCAGAAAACAATATTAAATTATCTTTAGTACATTAATAACCATTTTTTTCTAAAGGAACAGAATTATCTTTTCTGTGTAACTCTAAGATATTATAATTAAACTGCTTGCATCTTTCATCATACTGCTGTGCCTCAGTGTTCTCATCTGTAAGGCAATAATACATATTGAGAAGAGCTAAATCTGGCTTCCAATCTTAATTAAGAAAGTGCTGTTATAAGCAGCAACACACAACCCTTACATTTCCCAATACCCAGTCCCCAGTGAAGACATAAATTCCTCACTGCCTGAATTAATACTGGCACATAGGCACATAAGGACCAGAATCTTCATCACCAGCTCATAATTTTTGATTACTCATCGTTGGCAATGTATTCTAACTAGGCACTCTAATGCATACACACATAACCAAACATGCTGACGATGTTGCTTTCACATCTGAGGGTTCCACACAAGCAAAAGATAAGCCTCAAGGAGATGACAGAGTAATAGAGAAAATTGCATTATATAAACTAAGGAAAATTACTGAAAGGTTAGAGACATAAATGAATATTTCCCCTCAGATAAAACTCTTACATACTCTTTATACTAGAAACTCCTTTATGATATTAAAAAAAAAAGGCTCTCTTTCTGTGAACAAAGACCATGTTTATTACAGAAATAAGAGAGAACTGTTGAAATTGATTGAGAAGACTCTGAAGAAGTCTGAGGTCCAAGCTCTAGTAGGGGCATCTTGAGGGTTTGTTGGAGAATGGACATAACTTCTGTAGTGAATAGTGGTAGTGATTTACTGATAATTGAGCTGGAAGATAGTGGAACATATATTGACCATAAGAGTCATATCCTCTTATTCAATAAATACTTGATATTCCTATTGCGAGTTCTGTCCTAGGTGTGAAGACAAGTTGTAAACAAGAATGATGTTTCTTACTCGTAATAATGGCAATAAAATTAAACTAAAAAATAAGCAAAATAAATTCAAGTTGTAGTAATATTATGAAGAAAATGAGAACATGTGATATGATAAGAAAGAGACTGACTAGATGATCAGGCCTAAAGCATAAATATGTTTGGTGCATTCCAGAAGGAGCAAGAAGGCCAGTATGGCTGAAAAAAGATGAGATGGAAGAGAGGGATTGAAGAGGGTAGGAGGGCCCATATCTTATAGAACTACCCTTTCAGCTGTGTAAATAACTTTATTTTTATTAAAAATATAATGCTAGCAGTTAGAGAGATTAAGCAGTAAAGATCCTTTACAGTGTATGCCCTCAAATACTGACTTAGGTTTTTTAAAAGATCACTCTGTTCAAAATTATGGTGTAAGATTGCTGTGTGCAAAAGTGGAGTCACTGGAATCACGCAGGCCAAAGATCATAACAATATGGACTTGGGTACTAGCAGTGGAGAGGCATCTATTTTGGAGTTGGAACCATAGGAATGGATAAGGTGATTTGCCTGCTGGAAGCAAAGTTAGGAGACCACATAAGACTTTTTACACTTATAAAGATTGTGAGAGTGGAAAAGTTTGCACAAAGCAAAGTATGGAACCAAAGGATAGTGTCCCTGCTCCAGTACACTACAGATGGTTCTGATCATGATACTTCAAGGAGAAGGAAAGAGATTAAATTCCAGAAAAAGCTAGTGAAATGTTTAAGGGGTGGAGATCTGAGGAATGATTCTGTTGAGGAGGAGAAATGCCAAACTTGGAAAAGTTTAAGTCCAGCTCTGTTACTTTTCCAACATGTAATTCTGAGGAATAAGCTTTATCTTCTAAAGAAAGTTATGTCTCCTCTTTTGTAAAAGAGGAATGCTGTTCAAAAATGTATTATTTTGTACCAAGACACGCTGGCAAACAAAGGGAGCTGAAGGTTTTTCCACCTCGTATGTCATTGTGTGAGTCGTTCTTACTTCTGCGAAGCACAGCTGCCTATCTCAAGCTCCTCCCGCGTGGGCTCCCGTGGCTTCCTGCATACTGAACAGGGTGACTGTATGTCATAGATTACACTCCGCAGATTTTCTTTTTTTTTCTGTACAATTAAAAAAAAAACAAACAAACAAAGTAATGCATTGATTACAAAAAAAAAAAAAGGATCATCTTTAATTACCAATGTCTTAAACATTTCATAATCCCTCTTAGTCTTTTGCTTTGGAAAAATGATGGATGAGAAAGAAATGATAAAATGTTTGTACAATTATCTTTTTCACTAAATGACAGAATATTTTAAACCTTGAAAAGACTCTAGAATGTTGAAAAGAGTAAATGTTATCCATATGAAAAGCAATACTGTTTTATTTAAGAAATAGTGAAATTATGAAATATTTGCTTATGCATTAAATAGCTATCATTTTCCAAATAGTATGATTTCCTAGGCTTTAGACTTCAAAAATATAAATATCCATCACATAGTTAAATAATATTATGCTTAAGAGAATCATTATATAGCACCATGAGCCAGATACCAGGTGCTTAAAAGTGGTATCTTAGTTAATTCTCAAGATGCCTGTACAAGCTAAGTGCTGTTTTTACAACTATTTCATAGATGAGAAAATGAGATACAGAGAAATTAATTAACCAACTTTTCTAAGGTCACAAAGTTAGTAAGCAGAAGGATCAAGATTTGAATCCAGGATATCTGGCACTAGGGTATCTGTCAGGATGATAAAGGAAGTTCTTTATTCTTCCTGTGAGAATTTAACATGGAGAAAAATTCCTGGACTCCTATGATAAAGTGTTCTCCGTCATCTTGAGGAAAAAACAAAGACACTTATATCCCATAGAAAGGAATTTTGTGAAGAAATAAAAAGAATTTATAAACCAAAGACTTTATGCACTCATCAGTGTTCATTGAATAAACAAAGTAAACTATCTATGTTTGGTTGAGGGAATCCATTCTGGAATAGGCTTCAAGTGGGTTCATTTATAGTAGGCAGGTTTTCCTTACTGATCTTTAAGATGACTTGATTGGAAGATGTGATCTTCATACAGGATAAGAGAAGGGGAGAAATGTGTGGGTGTGTTATAGATCTATCTAACAGCCTTAAATTTTTCTTAAAAGTTCACATAAAAAACTGAGTATTAAAAATTGGGTAATATTAGGTAATGTAATTCTGATCTAAATCTTGGACTTACTTCAACCAATAAATTATATTACAACAAAATTAAATTCACTTGTCTCAGGCAACAACTTTTATTCCACTGAATTAGAAAACGTGTAGACTTCTTTCTCCTAGATTACCTTTCTGCCAGAAAGCAAAACTAATCCACTGTTAGTTTTTTTTTTTTTAACTTTGTCTCATTTGTTTTTCTTTATTATAAGAGGATATGAAAGTTAAAGAACATTGAGTGTAAATAGTTGACTACAATCAGACACTGCAAAACTTAAACATGTTTGTTAAATTCTCTAGTGCATTTGATATGTAAGAATATATTTTATTAAGAGTCATTATAGTATCATGAATAGTATGAACAGTATGGCCAGCAGCGGCTGTGTGGCACTGGAGAGGCTAGCAGCTGGGAAGATATCCCCTACATACAAGGACAGAAGTGGCAGCTAGACTTTGCTGGAGCAGCCATGAAGTGATACACCATGTCCAAGGTCAGGAACAGTGGCTTCACTTCGCTGGATGGGCCATGAGGAGATACCTCATGTCCAGGGGCAAAGGAGAGCACAGGTGAGATGGTAGGAGGGGAGAATTCTCATTTAGAATCAAACCCTATTCCCACCAGAGACTCTCAGGGTCTTGTTCTAATGGGCAGTGTCATGCTCAGTAAATCTTTAATGCAATTTTCTGTTGATGGGTGAAGCTGTGTTCCCTCCCTGCTGTTTACCTGGGGCCAAACTATGGTGGAGGTTAATGAAGATAATGTTGACCTCCTTCAAACACTATGAACAGTATGAAAAGGCAAAAAGATAAGACACTGAAAGATGAAGTCCCCAAATCGGTAGCTGCCCAATATGCTACTGGAGATTAGTGGAGAAATAACTCCAGAAATAATGAAGAGACAGAGCCAAAGCAAAACCAACACCCAGTTTTGGATGAGACTGGTGATGGAAACTAGGTCCAAGGCTGTAAAGAGCAATATTGCATAGGAACCTGGAATGTTAGGTCCATGAATCAAGGCAAATTGGAAGTGGTCAAACAGGAGATGGCAAGAGTGAAAGTTGACATTTTAGGAATCAGCAAACTAAAATGGAATGGAATGGGTAAATTTAACCCAGATGAACATTATATCTACTACTGTGGGCAAGAATCCCTTAGAAGAAATGGAGTAGCCATCATAGTTAATGAAAGAGTCCAAAATGCAGAACTTGGATGCAATCTCAAAAGCGACAGAATGATCTCTGTTTGTTTCCAAGGCAAACTGTTCAATATCACAGTAATCCAAGTCTATGTCCCTACCAGTAATTCTGAAGAAGCTGAAGTTGAGTGGTTCTATGAAGACCTACAAGACCTTCTAAAATTAACACCCTAAAGACTCCACCAGAAAATTACTAGAGCTCATCAATGAATATAGTAAAGTTGCAGGATATAAAATCAACACACAGATCCCTTGCATTCCTATACTCTAATAATGAGAAAGTAGTAAAAGAAATTAAGGAAACAATTCCATTCACCATTGCAACGAAAAGAATAAAATACTTAAGAATATATCTACCTAAAGAAACTAAAGACCTATATATAGAAAACTATAAAACACTGATGAAAGAAATCAAAGAGGACACTAATAGATGGAGAAATATACCATGTTCATGGATCGGAAGAATCAATATAGTGAAAATGAGTATACTACCCAAAGCAATTTACAAATTCAATGCAATCCCTATCAAGCTACCAGCCATATTTTTCACAGAACTAGAACAAATAATTTCAAGATTTGTATGGAAATACAAAAAACCTCGAATTGCCAAAGCAATCTTGAGAAAGAAGAATGGAACTGGAGGAATCAACTTGCCTGTCTTTAGGCTCTACTACAAAGCCACAGTCATCAAAACAGTATGGTACTGGCACAAAGACAGGCATATAGATCAATGGAACAAAATAGAAAGCCCAGAGATAAATCCACACACATATGGACACCTTATCTTTGACAAAGGAGGCAAGAATATACAATGGAGTAAAGACAATCTCTTTAACAAGTGGTGCTGGGAAAACTGGTCAACCACTTGTAAAAGAATGAAACTAGATCACTTTCTAACACCCTATACAAAAATAAACTCAAAATGGATTAAAGATCTAAATGTAAGACCAGAAACTATAAAACTCCTAGAGGAGAACATAGGCAAAACACTCTCCGACATAAATCACAGCAGGATCCTCTATGATCCACCTCCCAGAATACTGGAAATAAAAGCAAAAATAAACAAATGGGATCTAATTAAAATTAAAAGCTTCTGCACAACAAAGGAAAATATAAGCAAGGTGAAAAGACAGCCTTCTGAATGGGAGAAAATAATAGCAAATGAAGCAACTGACAAACAACTAATCTCAAAAATATACAAGCAACTTATGCAGCTCAATTCCAGAAAAATAAACGACCCAATCAAAAAATGGGCCAAAGAACTAAATAGACATTTCTCCAAAGAAGACATACGGATGGCTAACAAACACATGAAAAGATGCTCAACATCACTCATTATCAGAGAAATGCAAATGAAAACCACAATGAGGTACCACTTCACACCAGAGTTCATGAAGCAAAAACCGATAGATCCAAATCATAGAGATTAGAACACTCTTCTGTCATTAACAATTACATAAAATAAATATATAAAAAATCAATTAAAAAAGTAACAAACCAGTAAAAATACAGAACACCTAAACAACCTGCCTCCTGAGAAATCTGTATGAAGGTCAAGAAGCAACAGTTAGAACTGGACATGGAAAAATAGACTGGTTCCAAATTGGAAAAGGAGTACATCAAGGCAGTATGTTGTCACCCTGCTTATTTAACTTAGAAGCAAAACACATCATGTGAAATGCCAGGCTGGGTGAAGTACAAGCTGGAATCAAGATTGCCGGGAGAAATATCAATAACCTCAGAAATGCAGCTGACACCACACTTATGGCAGAAAGCAAACAAGAACTAAAGAGCCTCTTCATGAAAGTGAAAGGATAGAGTTAAAAAGTTGGCTTAAAGCTCAACATTCAGAAAACTAACATCATGGCATCTGGTCCCATCACTTCATGGGAAATAGATGGGAAAACAGTGGCTGACTTTATTTGGGGGGGGGCTCCAAAATCACTGCAGATGGTGACTGTAGCCATGAAATTAAAAGACGCTTACTCCTTGAAAGGAAAGTTATGACCAACCCACACAACATATTAAAAAGCAGAGACATTACTTTGCCAACAAAGGTCCATCTAGCCAAAACTATGTTTTATCCAGTAGTCATATATGGATGTGAGATTTGGACCATAGAGAAAGCTGAGAGCTGAAGAATTGATGCTTTTGAACTGTGGTGTTGGAGAAGACTCTTGAGAGACTTTTCCATTCTAAAGGATATAAGTTCTGAATATTCATTGGAAGGACAGATGTTGAAGATGAAACTCCAATACTTTGGCCACCTGTTACGAAGAGCTAACTCATTTGAAAAGACCCTGATGCTGAGAAAGATTGGAGGCGGCAGGAGAAGGGGACGACGGAGGATAATATGGTTGGATGGCATCACTGGCTCAATGGACATGAGTTTGAGTAAACTCCAAGAGTTGGTGATGGACAAGGAGACCTGGCCTGCTGCAGTCATGAGGTGACAAAGTGTCGGACAGGATTGAGCAACTCAACTGAACTGATAGTATTATGTTATACATTTTTAATTCTTTTGTTGGAAATTCGCTATTCATTTACAATATACATGACTGGGGATATTTGGTTTAACCATTACAGCTGATTCCCTGACTATTTGAGTATGAGAGTTTCTTTCTTGGACATTGTAAATTTTTGTAGAATGCTTGACCTTAAAACTTATGGATAGAATATTTATCCATTGCTTATAATGAGCTAAGAAACAACTGATATATAAATTATTTTGTACATCCCAACAGTTAGGTCTATTATCATCTCATTTTACAGATGAGTAAATTCAGATTTACAGTTGTTAAATAAGGCAATATATTTCAGCCAGTGAAAGTGAAAGTCTAAGTCGTGTCTGACTCTTTGCTACCCCATGGACTGTATAGTCCATGGAATTCTACAGGTCAGAATACTGGAGTGGATAACTTTTCCCTTCTCCAGGGGATTGTAATATACTTAAATAAGAAATATTATATTTGGATAATATTGGTTGAAATAGGATCTGAATTATAATGGCAAAAGCCCACAATTTTATCACAGTGATAGACTCAACATCATTAAGTATATTTAAAATAGTTAATAAATATGTTTAAATTGTACTTAATCTCAACCTTATTCTTTGTCCAGACTATTTCTTAAAATCATATGTCTTCACAATGTAGTGTTTCCTTCTTTCACCACTACCACTCTTCTTTAGTTGTTAAATATTCTCCAGATCAAGGCCTTAGTCTCCCAACCTGTCCTAACACTTCGCATCTCACATCTCTTTAATACATTTTGTGCACTGTTAGAAGACTCCAGTTTAAATAAACTTGCATCCATTTTTTCAAATGTTTCTGTATCCACTGATTAATATAAACTTCTTTAAGCTGTCTTATAAGACCTCTAATAACCATCCCCCTTTAACTACTTTCTATCTCTCTTCTTTCCACTGTCATTTCTTCATTTTATCAAAGTTGGCATCCTCTTTTATTTGGAACTTGTGATACTCAGTTTCATTTCCAGATTATTTTTCTTTCATTCTTAATCTTATTCTACCTTTCTACAGAAAAAGTCCAGTTAAAATGCCACAACTCTAGGCCAATTTAATATACTCCACCTGACATTAATGTGTTTCTTCGTGAAACACCAGGCATTTATCATCTGTACCATTTGTGACATAATCACATAGTGACTAATATCATCATATAACTTGAAGTGTATAGTCATTACCTTTTCAGGGACTGGGTCTTATACTACCTATACCATTGACTTCTCTATTATATGTTGAGTGCATAATAACTGCAGATAGTTATACATTTACCAAAGTTGCTCCACTTGAATATAATCAAAGGTGACTGTACTTGAAAATGCACAGCAGAATCCTCTATGACCCACCTCCCAGAATATTGGAAATAAAAGCAAAAATAAACAAATGGGACCTAATTAAAATTAAAAGCTTCTGCACAACAAAGGAAACTATAAGCAAGCTGAAAAGACAGCCTTCACAATGGGGGAAAATAATAGCAAATGAAGCAACTGATAAAGATTTAATCTCAAAAATATAGAAGCAACTCTTGCAGCTCAATTCCAGAAAAATAAACGGCCCAATCAAAAAATGGGCCAAAGAACTAAACAGACATTTCTCCACAGAAGACATACAGATGGCTAACAAACACATGAAAAGATGCTCAACATCACTCATTATCAGAGAAATGCAAATCAAAACCACAATGAGGTACCATTTCATACCAGTCAGAATGGCTGCTATCCAAAAGTCTACAAGCAATTAATGCTGGAGAGGGTGTGGAGAAAAGGGAACCCTCTTACACTGTTGGTGGGAATGCAAACTAGTATAGCCACTATGGAGAACAGGGTGGAGATTCCTTACAAAACTCAAAATAGAACTGCCTTATGACCCAGCAATCCCACTGCTGGGCATACACACTGAGGAAACCAGAACTGAAAGAGATATGTGTACCTCAATGTTCATCGCAGCACTGTTTATAATAGCCAGGACATGGAAGCAACCTAGATGTCCATCAGCAGACAAACGGATAAGAAAGCTGTGGTACATATACACACTGGAGTATTACTCAGCCGTTAAAAAGAATACATTTGAATCAGTTCTAATGAGGTGGATGAAACTAGAGCCTATTATACAGAGTGAAGTAAATCAGAAAGAAAAACACCAATACAGTATAATCAACACATATATATGGAATTTAGAAAGATGGTAACGGTAACCCTGTATGCAAGACAGCAAAAGAGACACAGATGTCTAGAACAGTTTTTTTTTGCTCAATGGGAGAAGGCAAGGGTGGGATGATTTGGGAGAATGGCATTGAAACATTATATTATAATATTTGAATTGAATCACCAGTCTAGGTTCGATGCATGATACAGGATGCTCGGGGCTGGTGCACTGGGATGAACCAGAAGGATGGGATGTGGAGGGAGATAGGAGGGGGGTTCAGGATGGGGAACACATGTACACCCATGGCAAATTCATGTCAATTTATGGCAAACCAATACAATATTGTATTGTATTAGCCTCCAATTAAAATAAATAAATTTATTTTAAAAAGTGCAGTATCAGCTAAAGGGTTTTTGCAACAGAATTGTTATTTTTATATTAATTCTACAGTTTGTAAAGGTGCAAAAAATGATAATTACATATGCATTTAAATTAAAACATTCAATCAAACATGAGAGCTGAATATGTTCATCAACATGACAATCTGAGGCAAGAGTTCTAAAATTGCAGGTTTCAAAATAAAAGCCCATACTAAATTTAGGATAAATTTTCTAAATAGTGCTTGAATGTGATATTTCTTTAATAAGGGGTGCAATAAAGTACTATGTTAATTCCAGGTGCTTTGCAAGTGTTCCTGCCCTGTTAAAAAAACTGTATCAGAATACTAATAATTTTGTAATATTAACCATTAAATTATAAACTAATACATTTGTAATATTAAAATTTTGTTTTATAAGTCAAAGAATATCAAAGACCACTAATTTAATCAGTTATTTAACAAATATTTATTGAGCACCCAATATGTACTAAGCACTGTGTTAGAGGATGAGAACTTTAACACATATATATTTTATTCTTGCAAGTGCTCACACACTATTGACTAGGTCATGGAATCAAACCACTGCAAAGAAAAAAAAAAACCTGCTATAATGTAGGCATGTGTAATATTATAATATGCACTTGCAGCAGAGAGCAAAGACAGACAAATTTGAGTATGTTCATAGTGCAGTCACTTGGTCCAATAGCTTCTTTGACCTTAGTGTCTAGAATGTCCCAATTTAAGGAAATCTGACCATCTGAACCACCAGAGAAGCCCATGTAAGTGTATTAAGTAGATTAATTAGAGTTTGGAGTTGCATAAATGAAAGTCTGCTAAGAATTGCTTTACTGTGTTTAAAATACTTATAAATATGTATACAGAGGATTTACACAAAGCGATATATACAAAAGAATTACACAAAAATTTTCCATGTACATAGCTTCTGATTAATGGAATTTATAGCTCGATATTAGCAAAGTTCTTCTGTGGTTCCTAGTTTTCAAATAAAAACACTTATTAAAAGTTCATAAAATGTTGTAACTGGTTTTATAGTCCAACCTGTTTGTCATGAAAACTGGATTATCCAAACACCAGCTTATATATGATCTGCCTGGGTGTAAATACTTACTGGGAAATTCAGGCTCTGGCCAAGAGCATTAATATATGGAATTGTTCTACTTGTGTAGAACTAGATATAAGCCAAATAAAGAGGCCATATTCTGATCAGACACATGACATCTGTGCATCTGTAAAACCTGCACATCTTAGTTTCTGCAAAGAAACTAAGCCATATAGAGCTGTTGAAAGCAATGAATCTTGAGTGTATGCTGTTTACAGGCTATGAATTCACAGGCTATGAATCTTGAGTGTATGCTGTTACTGCATACATTTCACCCTTGACTGCATCCTTGTGATCCATAAGAATCTGTTATATCCAAACCATACTAGATCAATATTGGTACTCTACTCATACTAGATAGAAGATGTTGTTCCAGTGTGCTTCAATTCAGCATTTTCAGAACATTTCAGTGAAATGTAAACCAAGGTTTTGTAAGTTAGTTTAAAATATTAATAGAAAGGAAGTAAATAAAGTACTATTTAGTATACCATTAGTTGTTATTCAACATACAAACATGGGAATAGAAGCAGGGATCAAGATCAAAGAGTAGGAAGAACCTGAGCTCACCTCCCCTGGCAAACACCAAAACTAGAACTATATATAGAGCAAGTATTACCAAACAGGGGTCATTTTGTCCAGTGCACAGCAAGCCAAAACACTGGGACATAGAGTTTACCCCAAAGAGAGAGTTTATTCACAAGGCAGCCAAGTGAGGAAATATAAGAACTGTTCTCAAATCCACCTTCCTGAAAGCCAGAGGCTCGGGGTTCTTATGGGATAAAGAATAAAGGTAGGAGGTCTGAGGCATGAGGCATGTGGGAAAAAGTGATTGAAAAAAAAAAATGTGATAATTGCTGTTCTGTGCAGCCATAAGGAAGCCACAGGCCTCTGCATATTCAAAAGAATATTTGTGCATGCCCAGTTGAAAAGTTAGTGGTCTTAATTAGCTCAGCCAAACTAGACACTTTTGCTGCTGCTGCTAAGTCGCTTCAGTCGTGTCTGACTCTGTGCAACCCCATAGACGGCAGCCTACCAGGCTCCCCCGTCCCTGGGATTCTCCAGGCAAGAACACTGGAGTGGGTTGCCATTTCCTCCAATGCATGAAAGTGAAAAGTGAAAGTGAAGTCGCTCAGTCCTGTCCGACTCTTAGCAACCCCATGGACTGAAGCCCACCAGGCTCCTCCGTCCATCGGATTTTCCAGGCAAGAGTACTGGAGTGGGGTGCCATTGCCTTCTCCAAAACTAGACACAGAAGACTCCAAGTTCTGGAAAACAGCTTAGGCAAACATCTTATCATTTATGCTCCATGTCACGTGGAGGATTTACATGTCTTTTGTAGCAGAAATTACAACGACCTTGATTACTAAAGGTGGGTTACAGGTGAAATGAGTATAACTAATGATTACCGATGGTTTTATGACTACTCACTGAGAATAACCTGAAGATTAGCAACAGCTCTACAACCAAGGCTGTACAGGGAGGGGCGGGGAAACACGGAGTCTAGTAGAAGGGATAAAAATCATCTAGTGGAGGCCTGCACCCTGCATGGATGACTCAGAAGAGGAGGGGGCATCACAGGGCCACGGATTCATCCTTCCTAGGGGACAAGGCTTTTCAGCCACATATGAGGAGCCCTAGCAACAGGTGAATGGATAAAGAGAATGTGGTATAATATATATATATATATATATATATGCATATATGGGAATATTACTCAGCCATTAAGAAGAATGAAATTTAGCCGTTTGTAAAAACATGGATGAACCCTGAAAGTATTAAGTTAGTGAAAGAAGCCTGAGATTGAAAGATAAATATTGAATGTTTTAACTTATAGGTAGAATCTAAAGAAATAAATGAAAGAATATAGCAAAACAAAAACAGACTTACAGAGAGCAAGTGGTTACCAGTTGAGGGAGGAAAGGGAAGACAGGAAGAGTAAGGGAAGAAAATTAAGAAGTACCAAGTACTAGGTATAAAATTAAATCCAATGACATAATATACAGTACAGTGACTATGGCCAATACTTAACTTTATATGGATTACAAAAATATTGAATAACCATTGTACACCTGAAACTAATATAAGTGAACTATACTTCAATAAAACAATTTACAAACGTAATTGCAATATTAAATATGAAGTAAAATTCAAAATATTATTATGAATTTCAGGTACTGCAGTTTAACTATAAAAACAAGGGCTACATATGGTGAAAATGCAATGGAAATTTCCATTCACAATTCAGCCAATGATGTAATGTAATCATCTCAAGTTTGTATGGAAAATAGGAAGTGATACTGTCTGAATTCTGACTTAAGGTGTTATAGATTCAACAAAAAAGTTTAGAAATTTTAAGTCATATTATAGTACTTTATCTTGATAATTTTTAAGAAAAGCAGATAAACATTTTTGATGATCTGCTTTGCTAAGCTTTATAATATTCTCACATAATTTCAACTAATAAGTGTATTAATTATATAGATATAATCCATAGAACTTATGTTTGATCCTCTGCTCTGTCTATAGTACTGTCTCACTGTAATGCCATACATAGAAACCTTATTTTTAAGTAATTTGCAATATAGTGGAAAAGACATGCCTTTTTATATAGAACTAGAAATAGCAAATATCAAAATGCAGAATTCAGGTGATAATTTCAGTGGTAGGTTACAAAGGAAGAGAAAAAACAAATATTGCTACGAGTAAAAGTATGTATATACAGTATATATTTGTATGTGCATGTTTTTGTATTCACATCTATTTTTATATAGCAATGAGCATTGTTCCAAAGTTTAGACTTAAGAATCAAAACCCTGTCTTCAAACACTGACTTGTTCATCTATCATCTCTGTGACATGGAACAACTATTAAAGACTTTGTCTCTTCATTTGTAGAATGAAAGTATTAATATTTACATCACTGAATATTTTGTAAGAGTTAAATATAGTAATGTTTATAAAATACCAATTTGTAGTGGACAATAAATTGTGATTATTATATCAATATGCTTAGTAATTCTTTAAAAATAAATTATCTTCTTGTTAGTAAAAAAATTATAGCATATTGTTTAATAATTTTTACATTAGTTTTTTATACTGTTCAACTATAAAAATACCATAAATACATGACAGCAGGACATTCACAATTGTCAGATTGAAGAATGGATTGTAAGTTTGTTGCTAAGCCAGCAGAAAATATGGTTGTCAAACTTTACTGACATGTCAGAGTATATGAGACTTAGAGCAGTGATGAGTGAGTTTGATCAAAATGTTGAAATCACGCATACAGGCCATTTTATGATGAGTCTATTCTTCAATTCTATGTTGAAAGATAAAATGTCTTGCTTACTTTTTCCATAAAATGAAGGGTTATGTGTACATAAAGCATTTTTTATGAAAAAATAAGTGTTGTGGAATACGTTTTTATTTCTAATGGTCTGAATAAAGCTATATTTATTTTGCTTCTTACCAAAAAGGAAAGTTCCCAAGAGAACATAAAGCCATCAATTAAAACTATCTCTGTCAACTAAATCCCACGAAAATGTATTTTTAGGTACAGCAGTTATTTATAACCCAAAGACCATCACTGATTGTCCTTTAAAAGTTGTGGTTCAATCTTTCACTGCCCTAGATAACAAAGCAGGCATGCTGTTCCAACTACAACAGGTACATAATGTACTCTATGATGAGAACTCAAGAGAGAGGAATGGAGCTAGGCTTTAATTTTTGGGTCTTCCACCATATGACCTTCAGCAAGTGTCCCAGACTCTCAGATCTTCATAAGAAAGTCCCCCAAACTTAGCGACTTTAAACAACAACAAACATTTGTTTTCACTTGTAAAGTTGAGCAAGTTCAGGCTGCATTATCTGGGGCAGCTTTACTGGGGCCTGGAACATCTACATCCCAGGTAGCCCAGTAACCTGGCTGACAGGGTGATGATGTCAGATAACTGGGAGCTCAGCACAGCCACGCACCAAAGACATGGGCCTCTTCATGGCTGCTTGACCTTCCCCTTGGCATGGTGGCTAGCTTCTAAAAGTAACCATCCCAAAAGAAACAGGCAGAGTCTCTATCACCTTTTATGACTTTGCCTAGAAACTCACTGTAATTATAAGCCTGAGCTCTTTATGGGGAAGGGTCAGTCAGTTCAGTCTCACAGTTGTGCCCAACTCTTTGTGACCCCAAGGACTGCAGCTCACCAGTCTTCCCTGTCCATCACCAGCTCCCAGAGCTTGCTCAAACTCAAGTCCATCAAATCAGTGATGCCATCCAACCATCTCATCCTCTGCCATCTCCTTCTCCTCCTGCCTTCAATCTTTCCCAGAATCAGGGTTTTTTCTAGTGAGTCAGTTCTTTGCATCGGGTGGCCCAAGTATTGGAGTTTCAGCTTCAGTATCAGTCCTTCCATTAAATATTCAGGACTGATTTCCTTTAGAATGGACTGGTTTGATCTCCTTGAGTCTAAGGGACTCTCAAGAGTCTTCTCCAATGCCACAGTTCAAAAGCATCAATTCTTCAGCGTTCAGCTTTCTTTATAGTCCAGCTCTCATATCCATACATGACTACTGGAAAAACCATAGCTTTAACTGGATGGATTTTTGTCGGCAAAGTAATGTCTGCTTTATAATGGGGCAGAGCATCTATCGACATTGTCAGAAGGAAATATAGAGTGAGAAGTATTGTTAGAGATATTTTTGGAAAACACAGTCTGCCATAGCAAGATGTTATACTTTGATTAATTTCAGTTTCTTCATCTTCATAATAATATGCTAGGCACCCTTCTGATTACTATGTGTATTAATTCATTAAATACTCACATTAACCTCTCAGCTAGGTGCCTCATTTTACAGATGAGGAAAAAGATGCACAGAAAAATAAGCTGCCTGAAGTGACAGGGTTAGTAAAGTACAGGAGAACTCAAAGCCATGTAATCTAGTTCCAAAAGTCACACTCTTTATTATCCTTTGTAACTAATTTTTGTATAGATAATTATATAGAAATGTATAGAATTATAAAAAATATATAGAAAGAGTTTTGCACAACATCAGACCTATTTTGAATGTTCAGTAATTATAAATGGCTTTGCTGTAGCTATTATTACTCTTGCATCATACAGTGGATCACAAGGTGTTTTCTCTTTGACAGTGGTTTTACTTACTCAGAAAAGTAGATTTACTCTGACTTAAGGAATATGCAAAAAATGGAATACTGACAGAAAAAGTTGAAAACTGATATTACTAGATGTCTAGAAAAAATAGTGAAATAGAAATAAGAATCTGTGATAAGAGACTAAATTTTTAAACAGCATCTTATTTCAGAGTACCTGAAAATAAGATGATAGACTCAGTAGGCACACTTTTTAAAAGCACTGCTAAATAGCAAGGAAGTAGTATTCAGGCAGACTTTATTTTGGTTGACTAAAATACACCTAAGAACACCAAATGAAATAAAAATAGTATAAGGAAATGAATGTTAGAACACTTAAAAAATGCTAAGTATTTTTAGGAAAAACTGTGGTTAGCTTTTTATTTTGTGCCATTATTATTATTAGATTCTATTCAAACTGGTATAAAAATAAAAATGGTGTCTAATCCTAAAAACTGCTAATATAAACCTTTGTTCCCCACACCTTATCTGAACTTTCAGAATAAGAACACTTACCTTACTTTGATACTAGAAATGGCTTTAGAATTGTAATTCCGCATGTTGTCAGTCTCAGACTATTGAAGTATTTCTGACATTATTTTCCTTGTAATGCTGTGTTCTTGAAAGTTGCTTATCTCAAATAAAAATATAGTTTAAAATTATTTTAGTATAAATTATTAATCTGTGAATGATAAAAATGATGGGAGGCAGAACTAAGATCTGTGTATCTACTTTATACTAGTTAAAGGCAACTTATGTGGGTTTACAGTATATATGCCTGTTTATGTTATAATTTTTGTGTCTCGTAGACAAACAAATAAGAGAAGAGTCTATCTTCTATATTGATGTCATCTCTTACCTAACCAAAAGTTTAAAACTTCTAGTCTGAGACCTGGGTAATAGTCTTTTGGTTCATTTCTCAAAGTCTTTGTTGAATAGAATCAGTTCCAAGTATGTGCAGTTTGGGAACAAGCCCAGAGGTTCATAAACAAATATGGGGATTGCTTTCCCAAACTCTGGTCTCTCCGTGTTCTTCCTAATACTTTCTGAATCCCTCAAACTCTTCTTCAAGGTCCTTGGTCTAGAAAGCTAGTTGGGGCTTTCTTTGTTCTACTCTGCTGTGCACTTCTGCAACTGGATCTACATCCAGGACCAAGTGAGAGGAGGACAGGAAAAAAACGCAATGAAGGTTGACACCACCCTCTCAGAACCACAGCTTCAGTGAAGGAGGAAGAAGATTTTTCCTTCTTGGGAATTTTGTCTTCTGTGAGCTCCCATTACTGACCACCACCACCAGCCTATAACACAATTACTTGAGGTCTGGGCATGAGAGAACAGGAAAAGAGAGAAAGAGGGAAGGGATATATTCCTGATTCTCTCTTGAATATTAGGAATTCCATTTCCCACTTCCAGAGACAAGGTGAGCTGGAGCTCTGTGACCTGGTGGCCACTTCCAGGTTTCCAGTCCATTCAGCTGAGGCTCCAGCCCAAGCACCAGGGAAAAGAGGAAGGAGAGAAGGGGGAAAGACTGGCAAATTCATAACCAGCTCGGTAGTACCACAAATTTTGGTTTTCTCCATTAGGCCGGGTTCTACTTACTTTACAGAGCCCTCACACTTGAGAATCCCTTGGAGTGCAAGGAGATCCAACCAGTCCATTCTGAAGGAGATCAGCCCTGGGATTTCTTTGAAGGGACTGATGCTGAAGCTGAAACTCCAGTACTTTGGCCACCTCATGTGAAGAGTTGACTCACTGGAAAAGACCCTGATGCTGAGAGGGATTGGGGGCTGGAGGAAAAGGGGACGACCGAGGATGAGATGGCTGGATGGCATCACTGACTTGATGGATGCCAGTCTGAGTGAACTCCAGGAGTTGGTGATGGACAGGGAGGCCTGGCATGCTGCGATTCATGGGGTCGCAAAGAGTCGGACAGGACTCAGCAACTGAACTGAACTGAACTGAACAGTTGCTGAGGTGGGGAAGTGGGGTGGTACTGTGCCCAGATTCAAGAGAAAGTCCACTTTAAACAATTCTTTGGTGGAAGTAAATTAGAATTCATGACAGGATAGTTTGTGTACATTATCCTCATGAGCACTTTATAGTAGCTCCCCTGAAAGGAAAATTAGGTTGAATATCTTGAAGCATAATCCATATTTTATTATTAGTAGACTTGTATTTGGTCTTGAAATTTTCCTTCAGTATTTATTAATAGATTATTAATAGAAAAACACAAAATATTTGTGTTTATTTAACCTTAAGTTTTAGGGGTTTTCCTTTTGTTATTATTTTTCAATTATCTGATCTTCCCTGCCTTCTCTGCTTACATGACAGCAAATTTTAATTTTTACAACTGCAGAGTAATATCTAGGAAAACAGTAATGAGACTGCCTATCCCAGTTTATTAAATTTCCTGAGTTCTAATGTCTTAGAAATGATGCACATCACATATTTTACTAATAAGTCATTCAGGTTTATCTAAACTTACAGACTATTGAGCACCTATGAGGGAAAAGCAGTCTATTATATTAATATTAGTTCCTGTCAGACAATACACAATTGAATATTTCATCAGATGGTAAGCAGTGCACAACATGATATGCCAACCAGGATTTCTCAGGGTCCCTTGTCTTAAAGTTCTCTGATAGTAGAGAAAACCTAAAAACATTGCTAGTAAAATATAGCTTAACAATTCAATTTTTGAAATATAGTATGTGTACGACAGGTCACACATTTCTTGATTTTGTTTTAGCAGACAAACCTGTATGTGTGTGTGAAATACTGTTCAACTGTATTCCTATCAATACCCAGAGAAATTAATTTTCTGAAATTTCAGGTATCAAGAAGCAAAATTATATGGCAAGGTATGTATTTCATTAATATTAGTAGTATTTCAATAACTATACTCACTGTATGAACCTTTAATACATGCTATTCTATAAAAATTGTTTTGTACTTTTTAATGTTACAACTCACCTTTTATTGTTATTTTAGGCAACCACTTAAAGTTCCTCAAATCATAAATGTATTTTTTAAATACGCTATTAACTTAGATTATTTGGTAGCTTTAGATAGCTCTTTAGATAGCTTTAGATACCTCTCTGTGTATTAATTTAGATTTGGTAGCTCTTAGATTATATGGTAGCTTTCGGCGCTACCCAGAGAGGGGTCCATATGACGTTGTCCTGAATTCCCATCATAACTTAAAGGAAAGCTTTCACAATGTCCGGAGCCCTTCAGTTCAGTCCAGTCGCTCAGTCGTGTCCGACTCTTTGCGACCCCCTGAATAGCAGCACGCCAGGCCTCCCTGTCCATCACCATCTCCCGGAGTTCACTCAAACTCACGTCCATCGAGTTGGTGATGCCATCCAGCCATCTCATCCTCTGTCATCCCCTTTTCCTCCTGCCCCTGGAGCCCTTGATGTCCTGCAAATGAAGGAGGAGGATGTCCTCAAATTCCTTACAGCAGGAAACCACTTAGGTGGCACCAACCTTGACTTTCAAATGGAACAGTACATCTACAAAAGGAAAAGTGATGGCATCTACATCGTAAATCTGAAGAGGACCTGGGAGAAGCTTCTGTTGGTAGCTCGGGTCATTGTTGCCATTGAAAACCCGGCTGATGTCAGTGTCATATCCTCCAGGAATACTGGCCAGCGAGCTGTGCTGAAGGTTGCTGCTCCCACTGGAGCCACTCCTATCGCTGGATGCTTCACTCCGGGAGCCTTCACTAACCAGATCCAGGCCGCGTTCAGGGAGCCAAGGCTTCTAGCGGTTACCGATCCCAGGGCTGACCACCAACCGCTCACAGAAGCCTCTTACGTTAACCTGCCAACCATTGCTCTGTGTAACACAGACTCTCCTCTGTGCTACGTAGACATTGCCGTCCCATTCAACAACAAGGGAGCGCACTCATGTGCGCTGATGTGGTGGATGCCCACCCGGGAAGTTCTGTGCAAGCGTGGCACCATCTCCTGAGAACACCCGTGGGAGGTCATGCCGGACCTCTACTTCTACAGAGATCCTGAAGAGATTGAAAAGGAAGAGCAGGCAGCAGCTGAGAAGGCTGTGACCAAGGAGGAATTTCAGGGTGAATGGACTGCTCCAGCTCCAGAGTTCACTGCTACTCAGCCTGAGGTGACAGACTGGTCCGAAGGTGTGCAAGTGCCTTCTGTGCCTATTCAGCAGTTCCCCGCTGAAGACTGGAGTGCTCAGCCTTCCACTGAAGACCGGTCCGCAGCTCCCACTGCTCAGGCCACTGAATGGGTCGGAACCACCACTGAGTGGTCGTAACCTGTTCTTCCAAACACTTGTAGAACTTCCACGAACTTCCACCAAAATGGAAATTTGGTTGATGGAAAATAAACTGTTTCTAATATATATATATATATCTCATAATTATATATTTATATGTTTTGCATAGTCTATATTTATATATTTTACACATTATATATTTATGTATTTTGTATTTTATAGATCCCAGCTACCAAATTACATTGTTTTTATTTTTTAGCATTCATGATACTTTTATCAGTAAGTAATTATCTCCATCCCCTCAGCACACTTCACCAAAATGAGTAAGAGAATATAGAAGTTTTATACTAACAAAGGCAAAGCAAGAGAGGAGAAAATACATCACATGAGAACGATCAACATGTCAACAAAATTGCAGAAAATGAAAATCAAATGGAGAAGTGATAGCTCACTTAGCAATGGAACTTGTATGACTGCCTGTGGGGAGAGAAGCTGCTTTCAATTTGTGCTGTTCTGTTGGGTATATACCAGTGAGTGGCATTGTCAGAAGAAATGTGTATGTTCCTCTGTAGTAGATACTATCAAATAATCCCCCCAAATGGTAGTGTCACTATAAACTAAAATATAGAATTACTGTATATCTTCTTTATTCATTCTTCCATTGACAGAGACTGATTTTTTCCATATCTTGGCTATTGCAAATAATGCTGTAATAATGCTGTAGTGCAGGTAACTTTTTCATATCCTCTTTTCATTTCTTTTTAATATATACCCAGAAAAAGGATTGCTGGGTCACTTGGTAGGTCTATTTTTAATTTTCTGAAAAACAGCCATACTGTTTTCCATATTAGCTATACTAACTTGCATTCCCACCGACAGTACACAAGGGTTCCCTTTTCTCAACATCCTTGCCATCAGGTATCTCTTCTCTTCTTGATAACTGCCATTCTAGCAGCTGTAAGACTACATGTCATTTTGGTTTTCATTTGCATTTCCCTGATGATTAGTTGTATTGAGCATCTTTTCCTATACTTGTTGGCCGTTTGTATGTCTTCTTTAAAGAAAGGTCTGTTCAGGTCCTCTGCCTCTTTTTTAACTGTACATTTTTGTTTTTGTTATTATTGAGTTATATGAACTATTTATATATGTTAGGTATTATCAGTATATCAGATATATTATTTTCAAATCTTTTGACCCATTTTATCAGTTGCCTGTTCATTACTTTTACCTGTTTCTTTTGCTGTGCTGAAGGTTTTTAGTTTGATATAGTGCTACTTGCTTTTGTTGCTGGTGCTTTTGCTATAATATTAAAAAAAAAACAATTACCAAGACCAATATCAAGATCTTCTCCTATGTTTTCTTCTAAAAGTTTTACAGTTTCGGGTCTTATTTTTTGGCCTCTAATCCATTTTGAGTTAATTATTGTGAGTAGTGTCTCAGTCAGTTCAGTCGCTCAGTCCTGTCTGACTCTTTGCGACCCCATAAATCGCAGCAGGCCAGGCCTCTCTGTCCATCACCAACTCCCGGAGTTTACCCAAACTCATGTCCATCAAGTCAGTGAGGCCATCCAGCCATCTCATCCTCTGTCGTCCCCTTCTCCTCCTGCCCCCAATCCCTCCCAGCATCAGAGTCTTTCCCAGTGAGTCAACTCTTCGAATGAGGTGGCCAAAGTATTAGAGTTTCAGCTTCAGCATCAGTCCTTCCAATGAACACCCAGGACTGATCTCCTTTAGGATGAACTGGTTGGATCTCCTTGCAGTCCAAGGGACTCTCAAGAATCTTCTCCAACCGCACAGTTCAAAATTCTTCGGCGCTCAGCTTTCTTCACAGGCCACCTCTCACATCCATACATGACCACTGGAAAAACCATAGCCTTGACTAGATGGACCTTTGTTGGCCAAGTAATGTCTCTGCTTTTTAATATGCTATCTAGGTTGGTCATAACTTTCCTTCCGAGGAGTAGTGTCTAGTCAGGTCCAATTTCACTTTTCTGTGGTTAATCAGTTTTCCTTAAAGCCTTTATTGAAGAGACTATTCTTTCCCAATTGAGAATTCTTAGCTTCTTTGTCAAATATTAGTTATTTATTTGAGAGTTTATTTCTGGGATCTCTATTCTGTTCCAGTGGTCTATGTACATATTTTTTATACTGACACTATACTGTTTCAATTTGTATAACTCTATAGTATAGTTAACTTCCCTGGTGGCTCATCAGTAAAGCGTCTGCCTGCAATGTGGGAGACCCAGGTTCAATCCCTGGGTCAGGAAGATCCTCTGGAGAAGCAAATGGCAACCCACTCCAGTACTCTTACCTGGAAAATCCCATGGATGGAGGAGCCTGGTAGGCTAGAGTCCATGGGGTCGCGAAGAGTCAGACATGACTGAACAACTAAGCTTTTCCATAGTATAGTTTGAAATCAGGAAACACTATGCCTTTAGCATTGTTATTCTTAGAATTGTTTTGGCTATTTGGGGTCTTTTGTGGTTCTATGAATTTTAGAATTGTTTTTAATATTTCTGTGAAGAATGCCATTGGAATTTTGATAGGGATTGCATTGAATCTATAATTGGTTTGGGTAGTATGGACATTTAAGCAAATTATTGCAGTACAGGAATATGCACTGTCTTTCTATGTGTTTGTGTTGTGTTCAGTTTCTTTTATCAAAATATTGTAATTTCCATTGTAAGGGCTTTTACTTAATTGGGTAAATTTATGCCATTTTATAGTTTTTCAGCTATTGTGAATGAGACATTTATGTGCACGTCATTAGAAAATTGATTATATATATACATACACACACACACACACACACACACACACACATATATATGTAACAAAAATGACAGGGACTTCCATGACAGTCCAGTGGTTAAGACTTTGCCTTCCAGTGCAGAGGTTGTAGGTTCAGTCTTAGGTTAGGGAGCTCGGATCCCATATGCCTTGCAACCAAAAATGTAAAACAGAAACAATATTGTAACAAATTCAATAAAGATTTTACAAATAGTCCACATCAAAAATCTTTTAAAAATGACAAACATGACATTAATATTGCTAATAAATACTGCTTTTAAGTTAATGCAAGTAACCAGTAGAATACAAACAAAGGATATAAAAGACAATTGATAACCAAATGACCAATAAAAATATGAAAAATGTGTAATATTAGTGGGATTTAGGAAGCTTCAATTGAAGTAACAATATTTAATCCCATGTGTTGTCAGAAGGTAAAGGAGTAACTAATATTAATGATAGGATTAGTAAGGGGGAAGATTAGGGTGCTCACTTACATTTTTTTGAGCTTTCGAAACACGTTTAGAAATGTAACATAGAAATAAGTGTTAAATAATTCACATACCCTGGCCCAGAACTCCTACTTTTAGGAGCTGAAATGTTAAGAGTCAACATGGGGATGTTTACTGCAGCATAGTTTATAAAGTCGGAGAAGGCAATGGCACCCCACTCCAGTACTCTTGCATGGAAAATCCCATGGATGGAGGAGCCTGGTAGGCTGCAGTCCATGGGGTCGCTACTAGTCGGACACGACTGAGCGACTTCACTTTCACTTTTCACTTTCATGCATTGGAGAAGGAAATGGCAACCCACTCCAGTATTCTTGCCTGGAGAATCCCAGGGACAGGGGAGCCTGGTGGGCCGCCATCTATGGGGTCGCACAGAGTCGGACACGACTGAAGCGACTTAGCAGTAGCAGTAGCAGTAGTTTATAAAGTATTTCTTTCAAATGTGACATTGTTGATACAAATACTACAGATATGTTACAATAAATTATAGCCATTGACATGGAGAAATTTTCATGCTATAGTTGATAATTGATAAAAATAATCTAAAGTTTATTGATATTATCTCAGTATTGAAAAATTCAACAATATGAAATCCTTCTGTTCATACATATGTAAACATAATCTACACAACAGTGTGTTGCCATTTTAGGAAAATAATATTTGAAGAAGAAAGAAGGAATAAAAGGTAGGACTAAGCAAAATTTCTAAATGACATTTTAAGTAAATATCCATACAAAAAGCATATATGTTATGTTATAACATGTTAGATACATGTTATATTCAAAAGCATGAATGTTTTGAATATAGAGATAAATACCACAATGAGTGTTTAACCTGAATGTCTATATCTGAATAAATTCTCCTAAAAGAAAACATTAGAAACCACTGAATCAAATAATATTAAACTTTCCTTCTGCAGTATTGACATAATGTTGGGAAACATTCCTATTTTTGGTGGTTTGTTTTTCTTTGGAAATGGAATTTACTCTATAAATAGAGAAAAAGGAAGTGATAGAGAAAGAAGGGATACATAAGAAAATAATTTAAAATTTCTGAAGATTTAGGTACTGATTTCCCATTTTTAACAGAAACACAAACAAAACCTTAAACTACTGAGTAAAAGATAAATAGAATGCTCATTCCACTTACAAAGTAACCTCATATTAGACATCAGTGAATTAATTATTATTCATTCACTCATTTAATTTTTAGGCATCTATAATAACTATATATTCAAAATATGCTAAGAATTGTGCATATAAGAAGACTAAAGCCCATGTCTAGCTTGTGGCAGTTACAAAAAGTTGAGGTGATAATATGATCAGGTAGTATATGATTCCCCATTGTATAACAATTTTGAATAACTATTTCATTCATTAATATTAGCATGTATTGGCTTTTCTGTGTATGTGTGACCTGAATTCCAAAGTGTATAATTTAAAATGTGTTGTACATGTGCAAATAAAATAATTCTAACAGTAATTTTAAAAAACTGTTTTTCCTGTGTTCACAGCTTGCAGACCAGGATTCTATAAAGCATTTGCTGGCAACACAAAATGTTCTAAGTGTCCTCCACACAGTTTAACCTACGTGGAAGCGACTTCTGTCTGTCAGTGTGAAAAGGGTTACTTTCGAGCTGAAAAAGACCCACCTTCCATGGCATGCACCAGTAAGTCTGTCCATTTTGCATTTGAAAATCCTATTTTCAATCCTTTTGGTCTCTTTATTCTAAACTTAAAGAAAAAGAAGTGAATATACAAAATTCTGTGTCATCAATGTTGCTTGTCTTTGATAACAGTTAAGGAAAAGTTTCTCTTTCTTAAAATAATTAATTTTCAGCTGCTTACAGAGAATGTATGTTTTCCTCAAAAATCACATTGATTCCTAACATGCAACCACCAGCCCTGGTTTGGAGGCCTGGCAGATTTTCCTTAGGCATAATTTGTCCTTAGGAAATTAAAGCAGCTAAAGGTTTTTCTGAGGATTTGTAAGCAAAAGTTGTGTTATTTGCTTTAACTCTTGAACATTTAAAGGTGCATCACTTTACGGCCATCAAGTTTGCTGTGTTGGGGGAGCTTCAGTATGGAACTTTGAAAGTCACTGTGCTAATGTTACACAGGAAAGTTCAAGTTTTACTTGACATTTGTCTCTAAAGGAAGATATTTTTGAGTTTGTCCACATTTCACCTCTCACTTTCTCTCCTGTTGTTGATTTGAAACCAATAGAATATTAAATCTAAATGTGAAGGTCATTTTAATGCATGCCCCAAGAATTTTAAATTAGTAATATTCTCCTATTATTAAAGTATCATAAATTATCTGTACACTTTTAAAATAAAAGTGAATATATTGATATTAATGCATTGCTAAGCTATGCAAAAGTAAAATGTCACCTCTTAGTTATAAAAGTCTTGTTAAATACATAAATAAAATATAGTGAAATTTCACCCTCCTTGATGAATTGGTGCCACAATGTTGATTATCTCATGTAATTTCACAAGGGCTGAAATGGATTAAAAATACGTAATGCCACATAGTCCTCAGAGACAATGGATATGTTACATTTCTTTTAAATGATGCAGTTTGTAGATTTGTGTGTATTACTACAATCTTATAAAATAAAAAATACTTTTATAGAATACACTTAAAAATACAACACATTTATTAGTAGATATAATTTTTGCTTTCTGACTATAAACACTGAGTGACTACTTTCTTCAGAAAAATACGGCATGAGAAATTGTTAGCTAGATTATTTTTTCTAGGAACATATTCTAACCTTATAAGTAGGAAAAGGGAAATTCTCAATATCACTTCTTACCTAATTGTGGAAATAGTTTTGAACAGGAAAATATTTCTACTACTGGTAAATATTTATATATATGTATGTATATGTAAGTGGTGGTGTTTCAAATGGTTACAGTTCTGCCAGGGAAGTATCCCTAAAAACCTACATCAGAAACTAAGTAGATGCCTAGGTGAGTGATAGAAGGGAATTTTCTCTTTTTATTTTCTTGAAAAAAGAAAGTGTTAGGTGCTCAGTTGTGTCCAACTCTGAGACCCTGTGGAGTGTAATCTGCCAGGTTCCTCTGTCCATGGGACTTGTCAGGCAAGAATACAATCCCTTCTCCAGGGGATCTTCCAGACCCAGGGATCGAATCCATGTCTCCTGCATTGCAGGCAGATTCTTTACCATCTGAGCCATTAGGGAAGGTATTGCTGCTGCTGCTAAGTCGCTTCAGTTGTGTCCAACTCCGTGTGACCCCATAGACGGCAGCCTACCAGTCTCCCCTATCCCTGGGATTCTCCAAGAAAGAACACTGGAGTGGGTTGCCATTTCCTTCTACAATGCATGAAAGTGAAAAGTGAAAGTGAAGTCACTCAGTCGTGTCCAACCCTCAGCGACCCCATGGACTGCAGCCTACCAGGCTCCTCTGTCCATGGGATTTTCCAGGCAACAGTACTGGAGTGGGATGCCATTGAAGGCCATAAATAGACGGATTGACAAAGCGAAGGAATACGTTGTTCCCCACCAGTATAACCCTTCAGTGAGGGGGCAGAGTGGGGAGTTGGGGAGGCTTACTTCTATGGGGTGAGACTATTAAGGAAATAAATATGGGATACAATAAGATCTACAAACCTCAGTCATTGTTGAATCTAATATGTATATTTACTAGCTTAACATTGTAAGTTTCTTGAATTTTTCTCTCCTTAAAAACTTTTTTTAAAATGTTTGATGTTGTAAATTATGTTTAAAATTATGTTAAACTGCTTTAGCTATATTAAGTGGAAGCATACTTTTGGTCATCATTGGGCAGAGCTTTGACTGGGAACAGCATGCTGTACTGCCATAGGGATTAAAACAGAAACTCAAACAAAGGTGAAAAGTTCTGTCAGCTCTCCCGAATTCAAGCCTCAGGAAACTCCCCTCTCAAACTTTCTCTCTGCTACTTTATTGAATATGTCTTTATCTTAATTTTAGCCCAAACTTACAATAATGTACTAGTAAATTCACCATCTTTTATAGTCAAAGTATCTGAGTGTGAATCTTGGCTTTGGTACTGTAAGAAATATAAACTTGAGGTGGTCCATTTTCAAGACAAAGTAACTAGTTCTGAAGTAGAAAAACTTGGGAACATGACAAAGTTAAGGCCTGGACTCTTTAGATAAAGTTAGGGTTGGGGAGATAGATCAGACTGGATGCTAAAGAGATAGGACTCCACCCATTGTCTGTGCCCTGTCTCTCAGTTCAGTTCAGTTCAGTTGCTCAGTCATGTCCGACTCTTTGTGACCCCATGAACCGCCACACGCCAGGCCTCCCTGTCCATCACCAACTCCCAGAGTTCACTCAAACTCAAGTCCATCGAGTCAGTGATGCTATCCAGCCATCTCATCCTTTGTCATCCCCTTCTCCTCCTACCCCCAATCCCTTCCAGCATCAGAGTCTTTTCCAATGAGTCAACTCTTCACTGAGGTGGCCAAAATACTGGAGTTTCAGCTTTAGCATCATTCCTTCCAAAGAACACCCAGGACTCATCTCCTTCAGAATGGACTGGTTGGATCTCCTTGCAGTCCAAGGGACTCTCAAGAGTCTTCTCCAACACCACAGTTCAAAAGCATCAATTCTTCAGCGCTCAGCTTTTTTCACAGTCCAACTCTCACATCATACATGACCACTGGAAAAATCATAGCCTTGACTAGACGGACCTTTGTTGGCAAGGTAATGTCTTTGCTTTTGAATATGCTGTCTAGGTTGGTCATAACTTTCCTTGCAAGGAGTAAGTGTCTTTTAATTTCATGGCTGCAATCACCATCTGCAGTGATTTTGGAGCCCCAAAAAATAAAGCCTGACATTGTTTCCACTGTTTCCCCATCTATTTGCCATGAAGTGATGGGACTGGATGCCATGATCTTCGTTTTCTGAACGTTGAGCTTTAAGCCAACTTTTTCACTCTCTCTCTAAACTTGACTAATGACTTGCAGACTTGACATAGTTCAATGGCACCTGGAGGGTCTCTAAGAAATCAGGATGTTGGGCAAAGGGATACTAGCAAGAAACCCTTTGTTGAAAAATGCTGGTATAATTTGGGAAGGGAGAAAGAAGGGTCCCCTGTTAGGAAATAATGAAACTTAGGCAAAGTCCGGATAAATTGTTTGCCACAGAGTACACAGCCAATGAGGAACTGGGTAAGAGGAGGGTGGAAACCTGTGAGTTAGGGAATAAATTCCTTGTTGTAATCGCTCTGGGTGTGCCTTCCCACCAGACACCGGATCTTTCAAGACCTTAGTTAAAAACTCTCGCTTTCACTGTACTTCATGTCTACAAGTCCATCCATTGGTTTTGGGCTGGTGAACATGTTTCTTACAGGTACTTACTAGCTATATAGGTTTGGGCAAATTATTTAACCTTTTAACCTCTGTTGCACCATTCTTAGTGATAACAGTGTGCCGGTGTCCAGCCCCGGTGGATCCAGGGAATTTGAAGCGGGGATGGCGTTGGCAAGGAAAAAACTTATTTATTTATTAATATAAAATTAGATTAGGAAGAAATAGTGTAGTAGGAAAATTAAGTGGAGAAAAGAGGCTGAATAACTTGGTTTACGGGGAAAACCAATAAAACTTCAAGACAAGAAGTTTGCACCATCTACGTTAGGCCACCACTTGAATATCAAAGGGTGCCCCGCCTTAGGCTCCCTTTCGCGTGGGTCTTAGAAGCCAGGGCAAGTAAATAGACGTGGTAAGCCTCCCCGCTCCAGATGAGAATTCAGCCAGAAGAGGAGAGGGAGGGAGAGTGAGAAAAAGAGAGAGAGACACGGGGGGAGCCAGATTCCCAAGAAACTAGGCTGAGAGACTAGTCCGAGAAACTGGTCCATACTTTGTTGTTCAGAAGGCCTTTTATACTTTTGATAATGCATGGAGATCAATGGGTAACACAAAGTTATGCGGCATTAGCAGTCCAGACTCTTATCAAAACCAGGCTTTTCTCTCTGCATACCTAGCTGTATACACAAATAAATCTTAGGTGATTTACATCATCTTCCAGCCAAAAGGGCCAATTAACATTTACAGTCCTTTTCTGATAAGGTTTGTCAACCAGAAGACTTATTTGTGTTGTTCTTCCCAAAGTCTGGTGCCACTCTCAGAAAGCACTAAATAAAGTTACATTCTTACATAGCAAAGATACAGCAGTTTATAACAAGTAAAAGGAGTACAGTGATTTATAACAAAAGAAAAGTAATTAACTCAAAAGTCTAGTGTTGCTAACATCAAAACTACTATATATCTTTTTCCATATCCCGTTTACATTGATTAACATCCTCCCAGGTGCCTAAAAGATAAAGAATATGGAGGCCTGGTGGCAATCATTGAGTCAACAGTGAAAACCCATCACCAATATGATTTTTAGCTCTTTAGAAAAGGCTCTGTATCTTTAAGATGCTTTAAGCTTTGTGCCTCTCACGGTTGAGGGCTGTAAGCAATTCACAAGCTGTAAGAGGTCCCGGGGGAGCCTGTTAGGCAAGCTAGAAAGTTATCAGAGGGGGTTTAACTGAAACATCCCTTTCAAATGCAGAAGACTAAAAACCCTGAGTTGACTTTTTCCAGAGTGTGTCAGAAGAGTGGAAAAGCAGAGTACAAAGGCCGGCAGATTTTTGGTTTTGGGGGTACATGCTCAGGAAATACCAGGGGGACACCCTGAGATCTGACTCTCCTTGCCCATTAGATCTCTGCCACATGACCTTGTCACGGGTGGGATTCCTCACGCTGGCTCCCAGCAACAATGCCTACCTCATTCTGTTGTTATTTATAATGATTAAATAAGTTATTATTGGAAAAGTGCTAAGAATAATACCTGGGCTTCCCTGGTGGCTCTGAGGTGAAGAATCCCACTGCCAATGTAGGAGACTTGCCAAAGATTGGAGTTCAATCCCTATGCCTAGCCCACAGCAGCTGCTACATAATAGTTTGATACAGAAAGCTGTTCTCAATTCATTTTGAAATCATTTTTGGTAAGTTGGTGTTCAAGCTATTAAATACTTTATGTTGGTAATATTATTCTGGGCTCACAACTTCTACCATCTGAATTCCTACAAATTGAAGAAATGTTCTGAATTTATAAGACTTACATAAAATATATTAAGCCCTCTAACTCTATGGATATCTGGTGTAAATAAAATATTTTTTTGAATTATGCTCTGGCTAGGTGAGAGACCTTAGCAATTATTATATGAAGAAAAAGCAAAGATCATTAACTCCAAAGCATCATACTTCCTATGACTGAAAGATTGTTAGGGAAGAAAAATGAAAAGCCAAGGAAAAAGACAAGCCAAGAGGTCATGGAACAGTTAGATTTAAAAGGACCAGACTAACTGCACCAAGATGCAGGACTTTTGAGGCCAATGGTCAAACAAGGGGCTAACCTTTCCATTTTTAACAAACTATAAAAAAATATATAGCCAAATTCTAATAGATTTTAGTAGCTGGAAGTGCACTTAACTTATAGATTGTATGTCTCTGAATTAGCTGTTCTTTAAGTAAGTAAGTAAGTAAGTAAAGTCACTCAGTCGTGTCTACTCTTTGTGACCCCGTGGACTGCAGCCCACCAGGCTCCTCAGTCCATGGGATTCTCCAGGCAAGAATACTGGAGTGGGTTGCCATTTCCTTCTCCAAGGGATCTTCCCGACCCAGGGATCGAACCCGGGTCTCCCGCATTGGAGGCAGACGCTTTAACCTCTGAGCCACCAGGGAAGCTCACCTGTATTCCAATAATATTATCTGAGAGTCAGAAATTATGTCAGGTAAACAATCACATCATTTTCTGCTGTTTTTGACTTAACATTTGAAACCATGCTTTCAGAGAATCTTCCAGACATTTAAGAGGAGGCTTTTTTTTCTTTTAACTTGGCATCATGGGCAGGGAAATTTTCAGTGTTTGAGTTTAAAATACAGTGGAGGACCAAAATATTTAAAATGAATAACCAACACATTTGGCTAGTAAATTCCCTAGTGGTTGTGCTTTAGTCACTACGTTGTGTCTGACTCTTGTGACCCCATGGACTGTAGCCTGCCAGGCTCCTCTGTCTGTGGGATTCCAGGGGATCTTTCCAACCCAGGAATCAAACCCAGGTCTCCTGCACTGCAGGCAGATTCTATACCAAGTGAGCTATGAATTGAAGTGAAGTGAAGTGAAGTGAAGTGAAGTGAAGTCGCTCAGTCGTGTCCAACTCTTTGTGACCCCATGGACTGTAGCCTGCCAGGCTCGTCTGCCCATGGGATTCTCCAGGCAAGAATACTGGTGTGGGTTACCATTTCCTTCTCCAGGGGATCTTCCCAGCCCAGGGGTCAAACTCGGGTCTCCCACGTTGGAGGCAGATGCTTTAAGGGAAGCCCAAATTCCCTAGTAGGGAAAGAATTCCTAGGTAGGTGTTGCCTGTAATCATATGAATGACAGGATTTTAAGGACCTGAAGAGATCTTTCCCTACTTCTTAGCACTATCTTCAAAACAACAGCAACCCTTAAGTTTCTGGTATAACACAGCATGTGCTTTCACCCTTAAGAGTTTTATAATTTCTTTGGATTTTTGCTATAGAGATGGGTATCTTTTATCTATTTTTAAATTTTTAATTGGAAGATAATGCTTTACAATGTTGTTGATTTCTGCCATCAGTCAGTTCAGTTCAGTCGCTCAGTCATGTCTGACTCTTTGCGACCCCGTGAATCGCAGCATGCCAGGCCTCCCTGTCCATCACCAACTCCTAGAGTCCATCCAAACTCATGTGCATTG
The DNA here is from genome assembly GCF_001704415.2 of Capra hircus. NCBI lineage: Eukaryota > Metazoa > Chordata > Mammalia > Artiodactyla > Bovidae > Capra > Capra hircus. The sequence goes on from NC_030808.1 coordinate 40,210,938, forward strand.
TATCGGTGATGCCATCCAGCCATCTTATCCTCTGTTGTCCCCTTCTCCTCCTGCCCCCAATCCCTCCCAGCATCAGGGTCTTTTCCAATGAGTCAACCCTTCGCATGAGGTGGCCAGAGTACTACAGTTTCAGCTTTAGCATCATTCCTTCCAAAGAACACCCAGGACTGGTCTCCTTTAGGATGCACTGGTTGGATCTCCTTGCAGTCCAAGGGACTCGCAAAAGTCTTCTCCAGCACGGCAGTTCAAAAGCATCAATTCTTTAATGCTCAGCTTTCTTCACAGTCCAACTCTCATATCCATACATGACTACTGGAAAAACCATAGCCTTGACTAAACGGACCTTAGTTGGCAAAGTAAAATCTCTGCTTTTTAATGCGCTATCTAGGTTGGTCATAACTTTCCTTCCAGGGAGTAAGTGTCTTTTAATTTCATGGCTGCAATCACCATCTGCAGTGATTTCGGAGCCCCCAAAATAAATTCTGACATTGTTTCCACTGTTTCCCATCTATTTCCCATGAAGTGATGGGACCAGATGCCATGATCTTAGTTTTCTGAATGTTGAGCTTTAAGCCAACTTTTTCACTCTCCTCTTTCACTTTCATCAAGAGGCTTTTTAGTTCCTCTTTACTTTCTGACACAAGGGTAGTATCATCTGCATATCTGAGGTTACTGATATTTCTCCCGGCAATCTTGATTCCAGCTTGTGTTTCTTCCAGTCCAGCATTTCTCATGATGTACTCTGCATATAATTTAAATAAGCAGGGTGACAATATACAGCCTTGATGTACTCCTCTTCCTATTTGGAACCAGTCTGTTGTTCCATGTCCAGTTCTAACTGTTGCTTCCTGACCTGCATACAGGTTTCTCAAAAGGCAGGTCAGGTGGTTTGATATTCCATCTCTTTCAGAATTTTCCACAGTTTATTGTGATCCACACAGTCAAAGGCTTTGGCATAGTTAATAAAATTGACTTTGGCAAAGTTGATAGTTGTTTTTCTGAAACTCTCCCTTGCTTTTTTGATGATCCAGCGGATGTTGGCAATTTGATCTCTGGTTCCTCTGCCTTTTCTAAAACCAGCTTGAACATCTGGAAGTTCGCATGTTGCTGAAGCCTGGCTTGGAGAATTTTGAGCATTACTTTACTAGTGTGTGAGATGAGTGCAGTTGTGCAGTAGTTTGAGCATTCTTTGGCATTGCCTCTCTTTGGGATTGGAATGAAAACTGACCTTTTCCAGTCCTATGGCCACTGCTGAGTTTTCCACATTTGCAAAAAAGCAAAATGGCTGTCTAAGGAGCCCTTATAAATGGCTGTGAAAAGAAGAGAAGCAAAAGGCAAAGTAGAAAAGGAAAGATATTCCCATTTCAATGCAAAGTTCCTCCATGATCAATACAACGAAATAGAGGAAAACAATAGTATAGGAAATACTAGAGATCTCTTCAAGAAAATTAGAGATATCAGGGGAACATTTCATGCAAAGATGGGCTCGATAAAGGACAGACATGGTCTGGACCTAACAGAAGCAGAAGATATTAAGAAGAGGTGGCAAGAATACACAGAAGAACTGTACAAAAAAGAGCTTCACGACCGAGATAATCATGATGGTGTGATCACTCACCTAGAGCCAGACATCCTGTAATGTGAAGTCAAGTGGGCCTTAGGAAGCATCACTAGGAACAAAGCTAGTGGAGGTGATGGAATTTCAGATGAGCTATTTCAGATCCTGAAAGATTTCTGCCATACAGCAAAGCAAATCAGCCATAAGTGTGTGTGTGTGTGTGTGTGTGTGTGTGTGTGTGTGTGTGTGTGTGTGTACACCCTCTCTCCCTAGCCTCCCTCTCACCTACCCCCATTCCACCCCTTAGGTCATCACGGAGCAGCTGGCTGGACATCCTGTATTCTACAGCAGCTTCCCACTAGCTGTCTGTTTACTCCTGGTGGTGTGTATATATCAGTGATACTCTTCTAACTTGTCCCACCCTCTCCTTCCCCGGCTGTGTCCACAGGCCCATCCTCTATGTCTGCATCTCTGTCCCTGCCCTGTAAATAGGTATCTTTTTACATTCCATTATCCTGAGACATACATATGATATAGTTACATAAATATTTTCATTTTTAGAGCAATTCTAGATTAAGAACAGAATTAAGAGAAAGTATGGAGATTTCCCATATACCTCTCTCCCCACACCCAGACAAGCATAGCTTTCCCCAGTATCAATATCGTTCACCAGAATGGTACATTTTTTAATATTTAGTGTACCTATATTAGCATATCATCATCACCCAAAGTCCATAGTTTACCCCGGGGTTCACTGTTGGTGTTGTACATTCTTTGGTTTTGAGAAATGTGTAATAACATTATCAATCATTATAGTATCATCCACAGGATTTTCACTGCCCTAAAATCTTTGGGGTGCATATTCATCCTTTACTCCCACCAACCTATGGCAACCGCTTATTTTTGTACTATATCTCTTAAGTGTGTGTGTGTGTGTGTGTGTGTGTGTGTCTATGTTATATAATTAGAATGATACAGTAGAAGATTTCAGATTGGCTTCTTTCACTTAGTAACATACAGTTAAAATTCTTCTGTGTTTTTTCATGGCTGTATAACACATCTGTTTTAAGTGCTGAATAATATTCTATTGTCTAGATATACCACAGTTTATTTATCCATTTACCTACTAAAGGACAGCCTGATTATTTCCCAGTTTCAGCAGTTATGGATAAAGTGTTATAAACATTCATGTGTAGGTCTTTTTATGGACATACACTTTCAACACCTTTGAGTAGATACCTAGGAGTGCAATTGCTGAATCATTTGGTAAGTATATGTTTAATTTTGTAAGAAACCACCAAACTGTACTATTTTACATCCCTATGGTAAATGAATATTCCTGTTGCTTCACTTCCTCATCAGCATTTATTGTTATCAGTGTTCTGGATTTTGTCTATCTCTGATGGTTATGTCGTGGCACCTCATTGTTGTTTAGACTTGCATTTTCTTGATAATGTGATGTGAGACATCTTTTCATATACTTATTTGCCATCAGTATTTCTTCTTTGTAAGGTATACACATAAAGATTTTTAGGTGCTTTGGATGGCTACATATAAAAAAACAAAGATGTCTCATAATCAAAACTAATTCCTCAAATATTGATTATAGTGGATGATCTAATCCTTACGTCTATTGAGTTGGGCTATTATTGTTAATTTCCTCTTTGCCATTTTGTTTCCGCTAACCATCCTTAACCTATAAATATACTCAAACTTCTGTCATTAAAAAATATTCCCAGCCCAATAATTTTTCTCCCAAGGCAAGTACTTGGAAAAGCAGTTTTCATTGGCTACAGTTACTTCTTAACACACTTTTTTTTTTTAAATAACTGCATCATATTTTTTTTTAATTTTAAAATCTTTAATTCTTACATGCGTTCCCAAACATGAACCCCCCCCCCCACCTCCCTCCCCATAACATCTCTCTGGGTCATCCCCATGCATCAGCCCCAAGCATGCTGTATCCTGCGTCAGACATAGACTGGCGATTCAATTCTTACATGATAGTATACATGTTTCAATGCCATTCTCCCAAATCATCCCACCCTCTCCCTCTCCCCCTGAGTCCAAAAGTCCGTTATACACATCTGTGTCTTTTTTGCTGTCTTGCATACAGGGTCGTCATTGCCATCTTTCTAAATTCCATATATATGTGTTAGTATACTGTATTGGTGTTTTTCTTTCTGGCTTACTTCACTCTGTATAATTGGCTCCAGTTTCATCCATCTCATCAGAACTGATTCAAATGAATTCTTTTTAACGGCTGAGTAATACTCCATTGTGTATATGTACCACAGCTTAACACACTTTTAATTTACTTTTTACTCTACTGCATTCAGAATTTTGCTCTTCAGCCTACTGTAATCACTTCAAGTAAACTGTATAAGAAGAATTGACCAATCATCTAACTTGCCATATTGTGTTAGAAACATTTTGTCTTATTATTCATGACGTTTAACTGTTAGTCTCTTCCTTTTTCTTGAAACTATTTGTTCTCTTTTATTCTAAGACTCTGCAATCTCCCCTTCACCCTCTTAATTTTCTGAACCTCATATGTGTTGGCATGGATGGTTTCTCTTCTGTTGCTCACCTGTTCAGTTCAGTTCAGTCACTCAGTCATGTCTGACTCTGCGACCCCATGAACTGCAGCACGCCAGGCCACCCTGTCCATCACCAACTCCTGGAGTTTACCCGAACTCATGTCCATTGAGTCGGTGATGCCATCAAACCATCTCATCCTCTGTTCTCCCCTTCTCTTCCTGCCTTCAATCTTTCCCAGCATCAGGATCTTTTAAAATGAGTCAAATCTTCGCATCAAGTGGCCAAAATATTGGAGTTCCAGCTTCAATATCAGTCCTTCCAAAAAACACCCAGGACTGATCTCCTTTAGGATGAACTGGTTGGATCGCCTCACATTCCAAGGGACTCTCAAGAGTCTTCTCCAACACCACAGTTCAAAAGCATCAATTCTTCGGTGCTCAGCTTTCTTTTTAGTGCAACTCTCACATCCATACACGACTACTGGAAAAACCATAGCCTTGCTTAAATGGGCCCTTGTTGGCAAAGTAATGTCTCTGCTTTTGAATATACTATCTAGGTTGGTCATAACTTTCCTTCCAAGGAGTAAACGTCTTTTAATTTCATGGCTGCAATCAACATCTGCAGTGAGTTTGGAGCTCACATAAATGAAGTCTGACACTGTTTCCACTGTTTCCCCATCTATTTCCCATGAAGTGATAGGACCAGATGCCATGATCTTAGTCTTCTGAACGTTGAGCTTTAAGCCAACTTTTTCACTCTCCTCTTTGACTTCCATCAAGAGACTCTTTAGTTGTTCTTCACTTTCTGCCATAAGGGTGGTGTCATCTGCATATCTGAGGTTATTGATATTTCTCCCAGCAATCTTGATTCCAACTTGTGCTTCTTCCAGCCCAGTGTTTCTCATGATGTACTCTGCATATAAGTTACATAAGCAGGGTGACAATATACAGCCTTGATAAACTCCATTCCCAATTTGGAACAAGTCTGTTGTTGCATGTCCAGTTCTAACTATTGCTTCCTCACCTGTATACAGATTTCTCAAGAGGCAGGTCAGATGGTCTGGTATTCCCATTTCTTTCAGGATTTTCCATAGTTTATTGTGATCCACACTCTCAAAGTCTTTGGCATAGTCAATAAAGCAAAAGTAGATGTTTTTCTGAACTGTCTTTTTTTTTGATGATCCAGTGGATGTTGGGAATTGCCAACATCACCTGTTAAATGTTAACTTTTCTCATACTCCTTTCTTAGCTTTCTGTTCTTATCACATGTTCTCAATTTCATGGCTTCAAATAGCACCTATAAAGAGATGATGCCTATAGTTTTATCCATATCCCAGTCTTCTCTCCTAAGGTCCAAAGTCACCTCACCATCTCAATTTGGGATCTGACAACCTGTGTGTGCCAGAAATACCTGCCTACATCTCCAATCTTGTATCATGCCATACTCTCTGTGGTTGTTAAACTCATGGACTTCCATGATGCTGCCCTGTTCTCATCTTTAATGCTAAAAGTTTTCTCTACTTGAAATTCCCTTTCTTTAGGTCGTCTATCGTGGTTTTCTTATTGCCAGGCTCAAATGTCAATCAGATACGTATTTTCTGACTGCCTGTTCAAAAATAGAATCCCTCCCAATTACTCTTATTTATATCATATATTTTACTTTTTATGCCTATGTCGCTCTTAGAAAATATCTGATTTATTTGTTCACTCACTTCCTTGTTTATTTTCATTCTACCTATAGTGGATTGCAAGTGGATCATGAATGTTTTTTCTTTACTTTATCTCCAGCACTAATAATAATACCAGGCTAGTACTGGGCTCAAAATAAATGTTTGAAGAACAAATCAACTAATAATTTTAGCTCATCTTTGAAAGCCACTTTTATCACTTCATACCTCAGCTTGCTCATTCACCTCAGCTTGTTTCTTTATCATGGTGTATCCTCATCTACCCATGCTTCCAAGCAAGGGACTCATAACCCTGTCCCTACCCTTGATGTATGTCAGTAGTCACAAAGCTTGTCAGTTTCACTGTTTAGTATTTCTTCTGTCCATTCCTTCATACCAACTCCTAGTCCTTCCTGTTTTGGTAAGACCACCAACTCTCCCTTGGGCTAATGGAATACTATTTTGGCAAGTCTCCCTCCTTTGGTCTTCTATCCCTCTGAATATTCTAAACTATTAGAAAATATTATTTTTAAATAAAAACAAGATCTTGATTATTTTATTCTTTCCTATGCCTAAAATCTTTCAAAGCCTAGCACCTTTTTGCCAGAATTATAAGATTCAATCCAAGGGCATCCAAAGTTCAGCCTTGGCCTGCCTGTTTTTCCATCTCTAATTATAACTATACTGCTACTGCTAAGTCGCTTCAGTCATGTCCGACTCTGTGCAACCCCATAGATGGCAGACCACCAGGCTCCCCTGTCCCTGGGATTCTCCAGGCAAGAACACTGGAGTGGGTTGCCATTTCCTTCTCCAATGCATGAAAGTGAAAAGTGAAAGGAAAATCGCTCAGTCGTGTCGGACTCTTAGCGACCCCATGGACTGCAGCCCACCAGGCTCCTCTGTCCATGGGATTTTCCAGGCAAGAGTGGGGTGCCATTGCCTTGGATCTCTCAAATCGTTTTGATATCCAATGATAACTTCTAAGTTTGGATATTCTTGATCTTTATAACATTCATTGCATACCTTTTACATGAACTGCAAAGTATGTAGAAGAAATTAGGAATAATAAATTTGAAATGAAATTCTGAAATGTTTTCTCTGTTACCTTAATCTACTTCATAGATACTTAATTTTGCAGGTGATTCATTAATATATGTTCTATGCTTTAAAGGTTGAGTCATGGAGAACACTCCATAATATCACATATTGATCAATTAGGGCTGCCTCTTAGATCAGTCTGAAGCACAAGAGACCATGCTGCTTGCCAAGAAGTCTGTTATCAAAATAACTAACTATAAGGCTGTTCTAGGACAGAAGGAGAAAATGTTCACAAGGTTCAAGAAACAAAAGACTGTAAAAGTTACTAAGAAAGTACTTGTCAAGCTAGAAGGACAGAGAACAAGAAAAGACAGAGAAATAAAGAGAGGATCTAATATATGGGTGCATAGACAAATGTAATTCCACAGTCATAGCATTTTCACTTTCATGTTTCTCATGTGTTTAAATCAATAGGAAGATTTTATTTTAATTACTGAACAGGTGCTACAGAGTAACATATTCAACAAACATTTGTGCTGCCTACTTAAAGATGTTCAAAATGTAAAATGTAAGTCAAATATACAGGTACTTCTCATGTACATCATTAAGGATTTAACTTTTCTTAGAAATGTCATGTCTTTTTTATCACTGTATTTGATATACACTGGCAATGATTGGAGTGAAAGTATAAAAGTTGAATTTATTTTTGCTCTAAGATTAACATTGTAAAACATGGCTTCTTTATATCTGGGATAATTGGCCACTTAAGAAAGTCATTATTTTCCCAACCTTATTTTGAGTAGAATAAATATTGTGTTTAGATGCAGCAGGAAAAATGTTCTTCCACATTTCAGCTGCCCTTCTCAGGTCCCCTATGCTCCAGATAGCCCTGCTCTGTTTGGTGTCTTTTCTTTTTTATCCAATCTCTTCGAGTTTTTCTCTCTCTTCCTCCTCCTCCCTCTCCCTCCCTCTCTTTTTCTCCTAAGGTTCTTTTGTATGGAAAAAACACTCTAGTACCTTGCTTTTCCATCTCACTGTTGAAAAACAAAAGCCACAACTGACTGCTTACGTGGCTGATTGCAAACACAATTGTTGCAGCCATGATTTTCCAGAAGCCAGAAAGGGGACATTGCAAAGATGTATTTATTACCTCTAGCAGGGTGCACTATATTCTAGATTTGTTCTCATTATAAAAAATAACTAAATATTTACTTTGTGTATTGCAATGGTATATTTTTAAAATTAAAATGATCCTTATATTCCAGAATAGACACCTATATGTAATGAATCTGTTTCCCTAGTACAGATCACTGATATAAGATGTTGCTTGAGCTTAATGAAGTTCCCTAAACATAAATATTTTAGTTTTTATTTCAGGCAAGATTATTTTACCAAATTACCTGGGAGAGTTTCCTTCATAGAAAGAGATATTAAGTGGTTATTCTGCTGATGCTGAAGAATTGAGTTACCAATTGCTGCCAGATCTTCCAGAACAGATCTATTCTTGCCATCAACAATTGGAACTCAGAGAAGATTGTCCCATTTAATATCATTTACTTGTACACAACAGACAAGTGACCACAAATCATCCACAATTGGAAATAAAACACTTATAATTATACTGCAATGTTATGATTTTTGAGAAAGGTTTATTAATTTGCTTTAATCTATTTATTTATTATTTAGCTTTTCGCTCCCATAATATGACATCAGTTAGACTCGTCATATTTCTCTTTTTTTGTATTTCTAATGAATGTTTAATTAAAAATACCTGACTCTAACACAGAAAAGGCTGTATATAGGTATGCAGGATATTTTCCTTCATGATATTAAGGGAAACAGGATGATTTTTTATTCAAAACACTCAAACTCAGGTTCCTCATGATTTAATTTGTGATTAGTGTGCTTTTATTATGAATGTGATCTTGCCCTTTAACTCTTGCCCTGCACAACTATTGCATATTTTGGTAATTGTTAGAACTAGTTATTATATGGGTTTATATCAAAAAATTTTTTCTGCATTGATGAAAATAGTTGACAACAATTTTCTGAAACTTTTCCATGGTAAAATTATGTCCACGCTCTATAGAATAGAAATCTAGAGCCACAAATGCTTACTTTTCAAGCTTTGAATCTCTCTAAATAATAAAAAGAACCTTTTTATTCCTTCCCAATGAATAGAGATACTGGTGGCTGTCCATTTTGCTGAGTTTTTATTAGTTAATAAATATTGATATTTATTATTTTATATTTAATATTTTCATAATATAGACAGTCCTTTCTACTACTTAAGTGATTTTCAAGTAACCTATTTCTATATTGAATTATCCACACCTGATTTTTGCAAAGGTTATAGCCTTGAACACACCGCTCTCCCAATATTTTTCAAAATTTGTACTGTGTAAAAGATAATTCTTTTAGGGTTGCACAAAACCGTGCATTCTATTCATGCCCTTAGTTAAAGAATATGTCACCTTTGTATCAGACTAGACTAGAATAGAAATATACATGAATGTACATATTTCAGTGCAATATGTACATTTGGTAAGTATTAGTCACCTTTTCTTGGAGAAGGCAATGGCACCCCACTCCAGTGCTCTTGCCTGGAAAATCCCATGGATGGAGGAGCCTGGTGGGCTGCAGTCCATGGGGTCGCTAAGAGTCAGACAAGACTGAATGACTTCCCTTTCACTTTTCACTTTCATGCTTTGGAGAAGGAAATGGCAGCCCACTCCAGTGTTCTTGCCTGGAGAATCCCAGGGACGGGAGAGCCTGGTGGGCTACCGTCTATGGGGTCGCACAGAGTCGGACACGACTGAAGTGACTCAGCAGCAGCAGCAGCAGTCACCTTTTCTATAAAATCGAGATGTTAATAACTGCCTTTCAGGTTGTTTGTTGTGATAATTGAATGAAATAAATCATGAAATATTAAGTATACTCCTTGCAACAAAGTACTAAAAAATGCTATTTTTTTTTAAAATCATACCTACCTTGTATAAAAGTATTCAGTTCTGCCCAAGGACAGGAGGAAGGTGTCACAAAGGGAGTAACACCTAAATCAGAATATGAAGGATGAGTATAGGCATTTTCCACAGAGCAAAAAAGATGAAGAAACAATTTGTCCAAAAGCATTTAGATGTGACTAAAAGAAGAAAGAGGCTGAGGGATGGGCCTAGTTATAAAGACAAATGTAGACAAGGTTGAGAGCTTTAGATTTTATTCTGGAAGTGAATGGTATTTAGACTATCAGAGTTCTTTTAAAATTATTTTTGTTTCCTTTAACTGAGTTTTAGAATCCAGGGAAGATCTAACTAAAGAGTTCTCTTAAGTCATCATTTGTAGTATTGTGAAAACATAAGTGATAACAAGTCAAGTTTAGACATCAATTTAGTTACTGAAGTAAGCGCAGTAATATTGAAGAAAATAAGAATATGTAGAATTCAAAGGATTTTAAGTGCATATGTTTCTTATTTTGAGCAATATTTATCTTGAAGATTTAAGTTTCAGTTGCTTTTCTATAAATAAATTATTTTTAAATGCTGTAAGGAACATTGTTAAAAGAAATTTGTTGTAGGAAGGCAATAAATTGCTCTCTAATTTCTGTGTTTTGAAAATTTATATTTGACAGTACTCTCTCAGCAAAACCCAGTGAAATGCAGGTATTTTTTCTGTTTATAGGATGAATACATTGCAATAGAGGTAAAAAAAAAAAAAAACAACTTAAACATCAAAAAGACTTAGATTATCATCCTACCACTGATGAATTTGATGACCTTGACATAATTACAAAACTTTCCTGGACCTCATTTCTTTCTCTAAATAAATTGATTTAATTCTTTCCCCATGGTGAGGTTGAAGTCCCAGTTTCATTGTCTATTTCCAAATATACAAACATTTTATGAACAAGTCTTATGGATAGAGCACATAGTAGTTTAGGTATGAATACAAATACAAAATTTTGTTAACAGGGCTCTACTAAGTACCTTTTTCAAAGATTATATAGGAATAATATTACTATAAAGTGAATAATATTACTATAAACTTAATAATATAACTATAAAGTTAAAATTCTTAGTGATAGTGGAAAAAAATGAAATGACTTTTAGAGTTTAAAATTATGTCTATATGCAGATCTGACAACTGATAATTTTAGTACATTATGAAAGTCTGGACACATACTTTTTTACTTATTCATATAATTTACTCCTTTGCAAAAGCATTTACCAAAACATCTCTAGATGATTCACTATATCTTTAATGTTTTCTGACATAGGTAAACACAAAACTATTTTCTCTCATCCATAAACTCAGATGTGACTATGTTTTTTATTAGGAAACCATATTATTGCATCTTGGTAGTAGCAGACACATTTAAATCATTGTCAGGTAGTAATTTAAAAAAAATACAGTTTAATAGGCAATAGCCTTTCATGATTTGATATCCTCAGTTACTTGAATCAAATTTTCATTGTTCTTAAGGTTAAAAATGTATCTATAAACCACAATTAGCTATAGAGTTAATGGGTGAATTAATAATCACTCTTCTGCTAGTTTTCCTTCAGATGCTTCTTAGAAAATAATATTTTATAAATAAATACTTGGGAAATATTGGATTCAACAAAGAGAAGGAAAGTGTGTTTCTTTTGTGTTAGCGTCAATCTGCCAGAGGAATCGTAATTTGAGCACTGAGCTCGTTTTTTGGGTTTTATCTCAAGGGACTAGAGATATTATAATGGGATGTATTTTGAGAAATATAGTTCTGTTTAAACATTTTACATAAAGAAAAAAAGAAAATGAAAAATAAAAAATTGTAGCCCACTTGGCCTCTGCTACTCTGAGAGGAAGATGGGGTTGTAAGGCTAGATGCTTTTCCGGGAAGGGGCTGGACAGCACTGCCACCGCTTCTCACACGTTTACTGTTAGAGCACGGTTACTTAACTGTGTAAAGGGGAAATCCCAAGTGAAGCCAAAGGAACATTGAAACTGTGTTTTTAAAATAAACTGATAGAAATGAGATTGTAATTTTTTTCAAGTTTATTGCATGATGGTCTTGAAAAACAGCTAGTTGGAAATTAGGATAGTTGTCCTTTTCTTATGAGATTGGTCTTGAGAGTGCAGTGTGGAGATTACTTTCTTCCTGTGTGAATTACTTGTTTCCTTTGAAGAAAAAGATCAACAGAAGGAAATCCCTGAGAGTTTTCAATACAGATGTCTCCAAAAGAGTTATTGCTGCCAAGCTTTTTTTCTCCCAATGTGTCACATAATCTTTGTATAATTTATAAATGATAACAAAGCAATCAGGCCACATTCATAAAAGCCCAGTGACACATAATTTAGTGGAATCTGAGGATTAGAATTAATTGTCTCTCTTTGTTCTAAGTTCTAAATCTTAGCAAATGATTCACTGTATGTCATTACAGCTTAATATTTGCATGAAATCACAGTTTAGCTGGCATAATTTAATGGCAATTAAAAAGCTGTTTAATCGTCATGCAAATTGGTATGAGGGCCCTTGAGTAAGAAGGGTGTCTGCCTTTTTAATTTAAGTATCTCTAGGCGGACAGTCATATATTTGCAGACACCCATAACATAATTGATAACATTCTTCCTGATCTTGGAAATGTAAGTGAATAATAATTAATGTTTTCCATTATAAATAAGAGAAAAGAGCAACAATATGAATATGTCATCCAGTAGGAAGACACTATTATGATAATGAATCGTTATCTCCTAGGCATGAGTCTAGGTTGGAGGAAAAAAAATTATGCTTATCCCTGTGCTCTAGTTTATAATCCCTTCAATATTTGCCTTTCTGAAAGCAGACATGTCTGTAACTCTCCATAACATGAAATGGCATAAAGCAAGGTATACAGAAGCCTTTTGGAAAAACTAACAGTCCCATTTCTAGGGCTGATTTTAGATGGTATACATATAGGTGTCTGAGCCATACCCATCAGGTTGCTGATAATAGGATCCAACAAGATGAAAAAGGGAAGCATAGCATTTCTTAATATCTCAAACCCGACACCCAATCATATGGATTTAGGAGTGATGTTATGCTTCTCTAACACTGTAACAGATCTTGTTACTGAGTTCTCTGTACTCTTTAAGACCACTCCCCACACTGCAGCCGGATTGCTGTTTTTGAAACACATCACTTCTGTACATAGAATCTGTCAGCTTCTTCCTTTTAAATGAAAAAAAATACATATATATATATATATATGTATATATACAGACTCATTCCAGTGAGCATAACAGTGTTGCATTATCCGACCCCTTCCTGTTGCTTAAAACTCACTTCTTGTTTACTCCTTCTGCATTCTAGCTACAGTGATCTTCTGTCACTTCCATGACTATTTCACACTCTCTTTTGACTGAAGAACCGTGCATGTTCTATCTCTAAAAACCTTCCTACCCCTCTCTACATCTTCCACACCACCTGCATGAGACCTTCTCAGAAGGTTTCTCAGGTTGGCCCCCTGATACTTTTTTTTAGCTCCATTCCTTTTGATTTATGTGATTGCACTTATTATAATTTGAATTTTATTCTTCTGTTTTGTGTGTGTGTTTGTGTTTATCTAGCCATTCAGCTAAAATGTCAATAGCAAGAAAGTAGAAATAACATTTATCAGATTTATAAACCCAAGATCTAGCAGAATATCTGGCACACATGGTAGTCATGGAAAACTTATTTAATGAGTGAATGACCATGTCTTGAAATCCAAAAGAAGCCTATGTGAAAACTTGAATTTATTTCTATGCAGAGAATGTCACAGAGAATTCTTTTCCACCTTCTAAGCAAATTGCTGAATTTTAAAGAACTGTTTGAATTTCTCAAGACTACCCTTTTAAAATATAGCAGTATTACTTAATGAGTCATTTATGCAATGAATTATTTTTCAAAGTATCTGTCATAGGCACAGTCTCTTACAGAAGGATTCTGTGGCATTTCACAATATAGCAAGTTCACAGTGTACTATCTGGCACGTAGTAGACCTTCAGTTAATAATTGTTCAGTGAATGATATGAAACTGAGGTTTGAAGGACTCAGATGAATATACAAGATTATTGACACAATTTTAAGAGAGGAAAAAAAAAAGAATAGTTAAAGACATCAAGTACTCTGTGCAGTGTGATCATATGGAAAAATAATGAGAAACGAGAGCAGATGCTCATCCACCACCCATGACCAGTATGGTTTATGCAGATTCGTGATGACGAATAAGAGGATCTTGGGAGTCTCTTTATAAGCTTTCAAGGATGCATTTACTTATGCTTAGTAAAGTTAATATAAATAAAGTCTAGGTACCATATCTTACCTATATCCCCTTTGATCGCTTCCAAATTCACCTACCAGTGTAGGAGACACAAGAGACGTGGGGTCCATCTCTGGATCAAGAAGATCCCCTGGAGAAGGAAATGGCAACTCACTCCAATATTCTTGCCTGGGCAATTCCACGGACAGACGTGCTTGGCGGGCTAGAGTCCAGAGGTTGGCAAAGAGTTGGATACAATTGAGCACACTCACACAGCCCTTTCCAAATAATACTTTTGTCCCATGAAATTGACAGGACCTAAAAAAGTATTTATGCTGCCTCCAGTTTCTGTTCCTATTCCCTTCCTTCCAAACTGTGTGTCCACCCTAAATTTATGGCCATTTATTCTCAGCCTGTGAGAAAAAGATTCTTAGATTTTCAAACAAATGAGAGTTTTAGTTATACATCAAGCACAGTTTGAAGACTGAAATACTGAACACAGCATATTTTATAAATGTATGTTATTATTTTTTCAAAGTTTTTATGATGATGCAATTATTGAGATGTAATTATACAAAGCCATCATGTAATTTAAAATAATGTTGGGTTATTATATTTTTTTAGTCAACAAATTTAAGAAGTATAATTGCTGTATCTTTTGGTGATCTGTGGCTTTTGATGTTAAATACTGAAATTCATATGCCAAAAGTTAATATATAGACCATCTTCACCCCTAAGACTCCACCCTTACTAAACTTACGCAGATATTTTTAACCATTTTTCTTTATGGCTTCCATCAGAAGAAAGAGCTCAAACTAATATAAAAGACCAGCACATGTTTATTGATGACATTTTCAAGTGAGCACTATAATTCATTGTCCTATACATGTACATTTGTTTTTTAATTGCTTTCTCTAGGGCCACCTTCAGCTCCTAGGAATGTGGTTTTTAACATCAATGAAACGGCCCTTATTTTGGAATGGAGCCCACCAAGTGACACAGGAGGGAGAAAAGACCTCACATACAGTGTAATCTGTAAGAAATGTGGCTTAGACACCAGCCAGTGTGAGGACTGTGGTGGAGGACTCCGCTTCATCCCAAGACATACTGGCCTGATCAACAATTCCGTGATAGTACTTGACTTTGTGTCTCACGTGAATTACACCTTTGAAATAGAAGCCATGAATGGAGTTTCTGAGTTGAGTTTTTCTCCCAAGCCATTCACAGCTATTACAGTGACCACGGATCAAGATGGTAAGTTCTACTGCTGTTCTCTCAAAACAGATCTATAATTCCATTTTGACGCTTAATATTCCTGGTGGACCTGTATTCACTGGGGTGCAGTTGCACACTCTCTACATTATAGGGGTGATTTACTGATTGTTCTTACTGTTTCCCAAGGTGCAGAAAAATATTTTTGATATTACTTCTTATTAGTATTGTCAATTAGATACAATCCTTCTCTTTAATGGCTATGCATTATGTTTTTCATATAATCCTATGCTGATATATCTTAATAAGCAAGTTTATATTACTTATCAACAAACATCAAACATAAAAAAAGGTTACTAAGTGAATTGAAATTCAGCTGCCCTACTTATGCAGCCCTCTCTTTCCCATGTCAAATATGCAAATAGTAAGGATTTATACTAATTATAATTCATACCTATATTATAAAAACAGTGCAGCCAACATGCCTAACCATAATTCACTCTTAAAAGGAACAACAAATATATCCATTAATGTATCTAAATGCCATTGTTTAGGTGCAGCTTTATGTAAAAAATAAGCTATCTTAAAAAATAAATAACTCCAGTTGCTTTCCGCTAAATGGCCCCTTTTAAGACTATAGATTTTTACTGCAATATAGTCAGGCATGAAGAGTCCTATGCTTTTTATAAGAATGTATTCTCTTTAATCCCCCCATTATGTAACTTTTCACAAAGCATGATACCAGGAAAACTTGAGATTTAAAAACTCCCTTTGAGAAGCATTCGTAAATTATGTTGTTACAGAAAGGATTGTCTTATAGCAAAAAGTATTGTTTTATGTGAACACATAGATGAGAATAATGTATACAGATAAAACCATTCTTTTACACTGTATTTGTTTTCTGAGCCTGCTGTAATAAATGCCACAGACTAGGTAGCATAATTATAGTACAACATCAAAACCAGGAAATTGACGTTTGGAAAATCCACAGGTCTCGTGGCTGTGAAGGAATATCAGGAGTGAGCCTTGTAGTGATAATGGTGGTAGTTACGTGAAGTTAGATATGTGATCAATTGCAAAGAGTTACACTCAATGCATATAAATGTGCATGCACACACACACACACATGAGCCCTGTGGGTTTTCCAAATGTCACTTTCTGGTTTTGATATTGCACTATAGTTATGCAAGTAGTTAACATTGGGGGAGGCTGGGTAAAATATATGTGGGAAGTTGCTGTACACTTTTTTTTTGGTCAATTTCTATGACTCTATCATTGTTGCAAAATAAGAAGTGAAAAGAAAAACACTGCTAAACCTGTAAAAAATACAGGAAGAAAACTTTAGCATTCTAAAAATATATTTGAAATGGATTTGACTATTTTATTCAAACTAATATAAGTTCACTTTGCTGATACTCTTCAGAAACATTTAATAAATAAAGCAAACAAATAGTACTGTAAAGTCACCATTTTTGTATTTATTATATAATGTTCCCCTTCATTTAACAAATTGTTCTACATCATAGGATTTGCTTTTTGGTTGTTCAAATTGGAATTCCTGTTTTCTTTTTTTTTTTTTTTTCCTGTAGTATCAACAGAATCTTGTCAGATGTGTCTTCAAGATAAAACAGATTTAGATCGTCTGTTTTGCTCTGCACTAGCAGATTATTTCCAAGCCTTTCTTCTGTTACCTGATTAAAAATAACCCAATACAACTATTCTAACTATAAGGTATAAATAATTAAGTTTGAGAATAAAAACAATATATCACTTTAAATCAAATATATTTATAAATATGTTTATATAATTTCATACATTATACATACATATAATAGCCTTTTGTTCTAGTATTAGAAGAGAGTTCATTCATATGGACTATTTTTCTAATGTAGCAGAAGGCAGGGTAAAAACTATTTCTCACTTTGAAAATGAAAGAATTCATTAAAACTGTATTGCTATAAGGACAGAAATTATATTAATCATGGAACAAGATGTAGTATCCATATATTGAAACTAGACTTTCTGGAAGAAGATTATCTTTGAGAAGGCTATTGAGAAACATTTATTATTCATTTAATTCTACTTTGTTTTAGGTATAAGTTTTAATGAAAAATCAAACTATATTTAAATTTTGTTTGAAAAGTACATCAAGGTCCACATAGATACTTTATAAAATATTATTGCCAGTTTTATTTATATGAACCACTATATCAATGTCATAATTTTAAGAGACAAAAAGAAGGCCTTCTTTTCTTGTGTCTGAAATTCTGATGTTAGAAAACCACATCTTTAAAAATGCAAATACTCTAGTCAGGGGTAACATTATGAAATAATTCAGTCTGTGCCTGTATCAGTTACTCTTTTCATATCAGAAATGGTCAGATCCTAGTGTTGGAGTGAAAAAGGAACCTATAGAAACTGGAATGTCCCACAACCAAACTTGAGCTGTCATCATTGTGTGCCAGCCTTGATAAGACAACAGCCTTCATTACTATTCCTAATAGAGGGAGGGACTTCCCATCATTCTACTTGGGTAGCTTTGGAAATTGTCTTTGAAGCGACTCAAGAGGTGCTATACAAAGTTACAGGATAGCACATTACAATATTATTGGACTGAGGAGACCACAGTAAATTCTCTGTCTCATTACTCATAAGTTACATATCATTGTTTTCACACCATAAAAAAAGGATAGAGCTATTCAAAGCCTTTAATTTATTCAGTATATATAAATATATATATACAGTGGTGAGAAAGCTCTTATGAATTCTGTAGGAGGTAGATAATAAATAATTTGACAAATGCATAATTAGTACTGTGATAAATCCCACCAAGGAGAACATCAGGTTCTCTGAAAGCATGTGTTCCTCAGGTCTGGAGAATAAGGTCTGGTCTTCCTGAGGAAACAGTGTTAACTTCTGTTCTGAAAGACGAGTGTGATGTGCATAAGCCAGATGAAGCCAGGAGAAGGGAAAGAATACTAAGTAGAAGGGACCGAGTGAAGACTGAGCAATTGAGGAATTGAGCCCTGAGGGCTAATGTACCCAAGAAGGTTGAAGACATTGGTATATTGCAGAGGTACAGTAGGATCTGAGGATGGAACGGAACACTTAACCTAAAGATTTGGAGAAATAGGTTGGAGTCTACAAAATAGCCAAGACAACTTAGGGGAACAGCCATTTAGCGGAAGTTACTAATACATCATCAGGGCCACAGGTTGGGTAAAAGAAAATCAACAGAATAATAATGCTGTACATGAATTGACTTAGTACAATTAGGAAATAAAATGAAACAGACTGAAAAATATAGACAGTTGCATTAATTATGTTTTTACTACTCTATGTGTGCAGTGTAGAACATGAGGATAAAGAGGAAATTTGCATCAAATAGCCTTTTCTTTCATGTAGTTAATTGTTCTTAGTCTCTCAGTCGTTGTCCAACTCTTTGTGACCCCATGGACTGTAACCTGCCAGGCTCCTCTGTCCATGGAATTCTTCCTTCTCCAGAGGCTCTTCCCAACCCAGGGATTAAACCTGCATCTTCTGTGTCTCCTGCATTGCAGGCAGATTCTTCACCTGCTGAGCCATCAGGGAAGCCCGTAGTTAAATACACACACACACACACACACACACACACACACACACACACACACACATTCTCATCCTTAAGAAATATTAAGTAAACCACATTAAACAACCTTTACTTAATTGTTTACTGTTTACAATTAAAGAAATGTAAAAAAGTTTTTTTCCCAAATCACTTAGAACTACTTTAGCTATAGTTAGGAGAAGCGTTCCTTGATTATACTGATTCTAGTTGGATAAATAAGATTATAGATTTAAGACTATGACTCTCATAATTAGAAATCTTAGCAATAAACCTTAATTAACTGACTTATAAAATCCCTAAAAGCTATATTTGCAACCTTCTATTTTCATAGTCTATTTAAATGGTCCTTAAAAGCAGTTCATTTAGAGAGCAAAACAAGAAAGCAACACTTAGAAAACATTTGACTTTAATCTTCAGTGCATGATAGAAAAACAAAGATGTGTGATTTAGTAAAAGGAATTATTCAGGTCATAGACAGTAAAGGAAAATATTAATCATGTATAGTCAGCCTGAAACAAATTGTGTTTGTAGATATCCTGACATGTGCAAAAACCTTAAGGGATCATGTTCAAAGTAAGACATGTATGGCAAAACCAATACAATATTGTAAAGTAATTAGTCTCCAATTAAAGTGAAAGACATGCTAAATTACAAACCAATTCTGCTGATATTTGCTAAAGGGTCTTTAAAGCAGTTATTGTCAGAAACAGTTTTTCCAGTCATCTGACTTCTTAAAATGTATATTCAACACTCCTATCTCTGCCATTGGGTGACTATTCTATACAGGTCTTGCTTTAGGCTTAATTTTGTTTGAACATTCATATATGTGCTCAGGCAGGAATAATTAATTGAACTGACATTGAAAATAGATTTAAATCAATGTAAGTCTCCATATATTTATAAACTTGAGATGTCTATTTGATTTACAGTTCACTGCATTCTGAAAATATAATCTATTTCAAATAGCAACCTTTTGCACATTGCTAGAGTAGGTAATTAAGGGCAATGAAAACATCATTCATCTTTATATCTATATTTTAATTTATTCATGTCTGAATATTCCTTCTAATCCTCACTATGTTTTCAAAATTCTTGACAGTGAATAATTTTTTCTAAACTCTGTGCTGCTGCTGCTGCTGCTGCTAAGTCGCTTCAGTCGTGTCTGACTCTGTGCGACCCCATAGATGGCAGCCCACCAGGCTCCTCTGTCCCTGCAATTCTCCAGGCAAGAATACTGGAGTGGGTTGTCATTTCTTTTTCCAATGCATGCATGCATGCTAAGTCACTTCATTTGTGTCCAACTCTATGTGACCCTATGGACAGCAGCCCACCAGACTCCTCTGTATACAGGATTATCTAGGCAAGAATACTGGAGTGGGTTGTTATTTCCTTCTCCAAAACTCGGTACAAGTTTATTCAAAGCAAAAGAAATCAGTATAAAAGTTTTAAATGCTTAATAAATATATACTGAATATAAGATAGTGGCATAAATTAAAAAATGATAAAATCAACAACCATAATTTAAGCTGAGTAATACTATCATATTATATTTTTCATATTTCTTAAACAGAAGAAAATCACATATTCAAAAGCCACAGACACTTTATATTGACGAATAAAATTTTCCTATTTCTTAAGAAAAGTATTCTTCTTCTGAGAAGTATACTGAGTATTTTATGCAGGGAAAGTAATTGAAATGTCAGCCTAGCTAATCATAACTAAGTAACTTTATGGTCCAACCAAATATTAAAATTGATGGAGTCCAAGTGATTGTAAACTTTGAGTTTAGTCCTAGGAAACATCTAATTGCTCTCAAGTCTAGTGTCTTTTTGGCATTCATCTTTTGAGAAAATGAATGGTATAGAAAAAGCTCTTAGACCTTAGCAATGAGTTTCTTGAAGTTGGTAAGTGGCTCAGCTCTCAGTCAACAAGTTTAGAAAATGAACTGCTTCCAGTCATTTGTGAATAGTAGGACATATGTATCTCTCTCACTGGATCATAATCATATTTTATGTCATAGTTTGACCAATATATAAACATTTTGAGAACAAGTATGATGTGTTATTTGCCTAAGCCTATGCTCAATCTCTGTGCTCTTTGAACTAGAGATCAAATTGCCAACATCTGCTGGATCATCGAAAAAGCAAGAGAGTTCCAAAAAAAACATCTATTTCTGCTTTATTGACAATGCCAAAGCCTTTGACTGTGTGGATCACAATAAACTGGAAAATTCTTAAAGAGATGGGACCAGACCACCTGACCTGTCTCTTGAGAAACCTATATGCAGGTCAGGAAGCAACAGTTAGAACTAGACATGAAACAACAGACTGGTTCCAAATAGGAAAAGGAGTACGTCAGGGCTGTAAATTGTCACCCTGCTTATTTAACTTATACCCAGAGTACATCATGAGAAATGCTGGGCTGGAAGAAGCACAAGCTGGAATCAAGATTGCCGGGAGAAATATCAATAACCTCAGATATATAGATGACACCACCCTTATGGCAGAAAGTGAAGAGGAACTAAAAAGCCTCTTGATGAAAGTGAAAGAGGAGAGTGAAAAACTTGGCTTAAAGCTCAACATTCAAAAAATGAAGATCATGGCATCTGGTCCCATCACTCCATGGGAAGTAGTGGAAACAGTGTCAGGCTTTATTTTGGGGGGCTCCAAACTCACTGCAGATGGTGACTGCAGCCATCAAATTAAAAGACGCTTACTCCTTGGAAGTTATGACCAACCTAGACAGCATATTCAAAAGCAGAGACATCACTTTGCCAACAAAGGTCCGTCTAGTCAAAGCTATGGTTTTTCCTGTGGTCATGTATGGATGTGAGAGTTGGACTGTGAAGAGGGCTGAGTGCCGAAGAACTGATGCTTTTGAACGGCAGTGTTGGAAAAGACTCCTGAGAGTCCTTGGACTGAAAGGAGATCCAACCAGTCCATTCTGAAAGAGCTCAGCCCTGGGATTTCTTTGGAAGGAATGATGCTAAAGCTGAAGCTCCAGTACTTTGGCCACCTTATGCAAAGAGTTGACTCCTTGGAAAAGACTCTGATGCTGGGAGGGATTGGGGGCAGAAGAAGAAGGGGCCAACAGAGAATGAGATGGCTGGATGGCATCAGTGACTCGATGGACGTGAGTCTGAGTGAACTCTGGGAGTTGGTGATGGACAGGGAGGCCTGGTGTGCTGCAGTTCATGGGGTCGCAAAGAGTCAGACACAACTGAGCAACTGAACTGAACTGATGTTCAATCCCTAGTGGCTCAGGTGGTAAAGCTACAATGTGGGTAAAGTCTACAATGTGGGAGACCCAGGTTCGAGTCCTGGGTTGGGAAGATCCCCTGGAGAAGGAAATGGCAATCCACTCCAGGACTATTGCCTGGAGAATCCCATGGACAGAGGAGCCTGTTAGGCTACAGTCCATGGGGTTGCAAAGAGTTGGACATGACGGAGCAACGAACACGCGCTTTCATCCTCGATCTACATTGTTAATAACCTAATAAATCTCAGTTAACTGCATTAACAGAAATTGGAGATCATTTCAGTTAATTGTTTCATTCACTCAAAAATATTTCTTGAATATTTACTAACTGCCAGAAACTCTTCAATATGCTAAAGATACAGCAATAAAGGATCAATGCAAACTGCTAACAGTGTCCCTTTTTTCAGAACATGTTTCTGTGTCAAGTCGTGATATGTCCCATGAAGAAAAACTAAACAGACTAAGAGATTTGGAGGTCATGGGAGAGGCACATTTTACATAGGGAAACCAAAAACACCTCTCTTGATATTATAATACTCCAGCAGATCATAATTGAAGGAGAAAACTTGAATATAAAAGACTATTCCAGGCAGTGTGAAATAAAAGGGCAAAGCCTTAAATTTAACCAGGAATTTGCCTCAAAAGTTACTAGAAAGTATTATTAGACGTGTATTCATTAGTGTATATTGAATTTCTTGCTTACTAAGTCTTCTGGTGCTGTTCTTTGAATTTTTAACAAAAAGTTTTTATCAACACTAAACCATCCTTTAATAGCAATAATGGGGTTTTTTGGTGATTGTACATTGCTAGAGAAATATGCCTAATCCTAAACTTGATTTTAAGCAGTTGACTTTTAGAGCCATCAAGTTACCCTAAGAAGTTCTTATTTGTGCAGTTTTTCAGAAAGGTGACTAAATGTTTTCTTTAGCATAAAATGATAAGATCTTATTGCTGTGTTGATACCACTAATATCAAATTAACAATTTTAATGGCATTTCTCCATATAAATTGAAAAAACAGTAATAGAACTTGTTAAGTAAAATATTTTAAATCCTACAAAATTAGGATCAGCAATGAAAATAAGTGCAATCTGATCACATTTTGCCTAGTCTATGACTGTCATGTGATGTAATGCTCTACTTTATGGTTGAGCTAATATCCCACACATTGTTTGCTCATTTTCAATGCAATTCTTTGTTTTAAAAAGGGACGCCAATTTAACTCCATTAACTTAACTGCCTGCATAACAGATTGACTGATTTGGATAACTGGATTATTGATTCAAATGTGGTTACTCTTAAAAAGTAAATTTTCATTTGGGGGAAGGGATATTTTCTAAAAGTCCTTTGTACTTCAAAGTAAATATTAATAAGTATTTTTAAAAATAATGTGTAAAAGTGAAACTAAAAGACTTCAAGTTTGATAGATTATTCTGATAAATTATTTAAAATGTGAAGTGTCTAATATTTAATAAACAGTTTGTAAAGATTGAAAACTAATTGCTGACCTTTTAATCACACTGAAATTCCATATAACATGTTTAAGTAGCTTTTTTTTTCTTCCATGTATTCCTCAGCACTTTTCTATTTGGTTTGGATTCTAAAACAGTCAGTTCCAGCTACATAATTTGTGATGCCCAGTGAAAAATGAAACTGCAGGACCCTTTGTTCAAAAAGCAGGAAAAAAAGGGCCATTAAAGGTACTAAAATATAAAGCTCTTTCCTTCTGCAATTTCTCTCTCTCTCAACTTGTCATGTTACTTTTTTATTTGCCATTTAATGTCCAAGTAAAGAAAAAGTAAACTTCAAATTACTAGCGTAAACTTTACCATTCATCTTTATATTGCTCAATGCTACTTTTAAATGTAAAGATAAGAGCATTTAACTTATGTGAAGTCAGAGTACAGTACAGTTTTTTCCCTAGAGTCCTGCGCCACTAGGTATCTCCAGTCCCCAACGGTATCTCAAGCAGACCAGGACAGACAAATATAAGACAGACTCAAAACCTTGGAAAGAGGAAGGAAGTGTGTCCCCAGGTACTGATCCAGTCCAGAGACCTTCCGTCTGCACCAGGATAGTTGTAGGGAGATTGATGACACCAGATTCCCAGGGCTTCCCAACCCACAGTGGAAGGGAGAACTCTAAAGGTCTTTAAACCTCCTTGCCAGAAACTGTTGGCTGCCTGCGTGGGATGAATGAGAAAGCTGGAGCATCAAGCTCCCAGTCGTCCCATCAGACTTCGCTTACAAAATATGAAATAAAGATAAAATTATGAAGAATTTCAAGATAGCAGTAGCCAAGCACTATACTCTAGGCAGGATTATAGAACCATGCAGCTGAGAAAGTCAAGCAGACTTCTTGAAATCTGTCCTGAATGCATTTTACAAAATAGTGATGTCATTGTTTTTCCCATTAACCTCTATATGTTAGTCAGACAACAACTACGCTCGATAACTGTGATGTGCCAAGTACTGTAATGTGTGCCATGTAGTGAAAAGCAAGCGCGTGTTAGAGTGTTTGAAATGCAGTGTCTACTACAGAGCAGTCAACAGTCTTTCATTCCTTAAAATTCTTTAGAGCTTAACTAACAAAAAAAAGATTAAATTAAACATATATCTGATTCAGTATACATTTTTGAATACTGAGTGCCTAAAATATTACTTAGCATGCAAGTCCTTAAAATATGTATAAAGTAATAAATGATTAAACAGTGATGTGATAGGTGCTAAATATTGACATTTCATTTTTCTATTTGTATGAAGAGAGACTAGATGTTTGACCATATATTTATTCTGTCATACAGTAAGTAAAGCTTTCAGTTATAAAAGATAAAAAACAAAAAAAAATTAAAAGATAGCTCCATAATTTGCCTAAAGGTGTTCTAATTATTTTGCAATTCTAATAGACCTAAATATAAATTCCATAGCTCTATATTGTTGCACTAAGTCACTTCTAAAGTGTACCCTAAGACAAAAACATACTTTTTTTCCTTCAAAATAATTATAGCTTGGCTCACTGAATTACTTGTATTCATTTTTTTCAAATTCTTATCCAGCTTATATCTTAAGTAATCTCTCATTAAAGCAAATAAATAATATTCCAAGGATAATAAATATATCTATAATATGTAGATAGATATATCCTTTTCATTCTGTTTTGTTTTGTCTTTAAACAGCTTATTTTACTCTTCTGCTGAATCACTATATCTCTAAGATATGATTACCTTTACCAATCCTGTGCGAATGATGTCCTCTCTTGACTTCCTGTTTCAAGGCTTTTTTATATAAATAGTGAATAACTGACTACTTTCTATGAGTTTGAATTATATTTTTATAGGCTCGATATTTATGTCCTATCTTATAATTTAATATTTTAAAGTTTTTTTATTACTTTTCTTCAAGATAAGCGTGCTGGTCAGTTGTAGATATGATTTGAGCATTTAGATTCCTAGAAATTAGGACTAGGTTCCTCTTTCTGTTGTTATAGGAAATGTGCTGAACAGTTTTGAATATTTAAAATGTTCAAGGTCGGTTTTTATTTAGCTGTTTTTCAAAAGGTGAGATACTTGTATTAAGAGCAGAACAATTAAACTCTATTTGAAGTGCTACTTAATTCTATTTTTAAATTTAAAGATAACTGACATGTAAAATTATGTCCTAAAATATTTTCTACAATCTGAATTTTATTATCCTAACTGCTGCCAGCTCATATTATATACTTATAAGGTGACAATTTTCATATGCCTTAAAGAATCTCAAGAGAATATATCATTCAGCTACAAGTCTTCAATCAAGATACACTTATGAATGTTATAACATTTGGATAAATATACTTTATATTACAAATAAATGCCATTTTTATCCCATTTCAAATATATCTAAGCAATAATTCCAATTTTCTTGTATATTTTAACTGACTCTTTTAGGATGGCCTTCTTTGTGTATGCGTGCTCAGTTGCTTCAGTCATGTCCTACTCTTTTGTGACCCCCTGGACTGAAGCCCTCCAGGCTCCCCTGTCCATGGGATTCTTCAGGCAAGAATACTAGAATAAGTTGCCATGCCCTCCTCCAGGAGATCTTCCCAATCCAGGGATCTGAACCCTCATCTCTTATGTCTCCTATGTTGCCATGCGAGATCTTTACCATTGGCATCGCCTGGGAAGCCTGTCTTCCTTGTATTTTGCCTAAAATCTTCCCTCTGCCCATTAGCCTATTAAAGAAGAAAATACAAAAAAATAAATTGCACTTCGAGAGCTAAACGGTCTCTTTCTCTGCATCATAACACTTTATTTAAGATAGGAAACCATCAGTAAAACATTCTAGTTAGATTACTTCAACTTATTTATATATTGGAGATTTTTAAAAATTTTATATAATGTAATCTTTACTCTAATTTTCTGAATAAAAAAGGAATTCATAATGGTAGGTGAAATGCAAGAAGTAACCTAAATGCATTAAATTATGATAGACCTTTTTTAAATGATACATCCTTGATATGTCCATTTTCTTTACGTATGAAGAATTAGATAAAGTTTTAATGATCTTTTAAGGCAAATTCATCATTTTTGTGCTATGATCTAGAACTATCGTTCTCTAAGCTCTTCTCTACAAATGTCCCAATTTTTCATTCCTGTTACTAATTTAAAATTTATTTTCTACTTCCATAGTTTTATTTTTCCTCCTTTGTGGTAGCTCACAGTTTCAGAGGTGGGAATGAAGTCATATAATTGCCTTCATGTAACTTTTAAGTCCATTGTAGCTTGTCATGGTATCAGAGGCACCAGAGGTAGAATATGGGAAGAGCTACCCTAATAGGAACTTCATTTTGTAGGGAAAATTATAGTGTTATTTTTTTATTTATGTATAGTATGTGCAATGCTATATTTTAATATGTTAGTTATATAATATAATGACAACAATTTTAAAGGTTATTATGCTCCATTTATAGTAATGGTAAAATATACTAGTATGGTATAATATGGTAAAATTTACTGGCTATATCCTCTGTGCTTATCCTTGTAGCTTTTTTACGCATAATAGTTCATACCTTTTAATCTCCTACCCTTATATTACTCCTCCCTACCTGTCTCCTCCCCATTGGTAACCACTAATTTGTTCTCTATTAGTCTGTTTCTTTTTGTTATATTCATTAGTTGTAGTTTTTTAGATTCTACACGTATCATCATGTAGAATCAGTCATGTCCAGCTCTTTGTGACCTCACGGACAGTAGCCCACCAGGCTCCTCTGTCCATGGAATTTTCTAGGAAAGAATACTGGAGTGGGTAGCAAGTTCTCCAAGGGATATTCCTGATCCAGGGATTGAACCCAGGTCTCTTACACTGCAGGCAGATACATGATTGTATTTATCTTTGGGTTTATCTTTGTCTGACATTTCTGTTACCATAATATCCTCCAAGTCCATCCCTGCTTTTGCAAATGGCAAAATTTTATTTAGGTTGCCCCTGTAACTTGGCAACTATAAGTAGCTCTGTTTTGAACATTGGGATGCGTGTAAATTTCTTTCTTTTTACCTGTGATTGGAATGCTGGGTCATATGGTAGATCTATTTTTACTTTTTTGAGAAACCTCCATGCTGTTTTCTTCAGTGGCTACACCTATTTACATTCCCCCAGCAGTGTATATGTGTTCCGTTTTCTCCACATCCTCACCAGCATTTTGTATTTCTGTTCTTTTTGAGGATAGTGATTGACAGGTATGAGATGATATCTCATTCTGGTTTTGATTTTCAATTCCCTGATGATTTGTGACACTGAATGTCTTTTCATGTGCCCATTAGTCATCTGCATATCCTGTTATGAAAAATGTCTATTCAAGTCTTCTGCTCATTTTTTAAATTGAATTGTTTATTTTTTGATGTTGATTTATGTGAGCTGTTTATGTATTTTTGGATATTAACTTATAACTCCAATTTTAAGGTCAAAAGACAAAAAAACCTTTTTACTTAATTATTTGAAAACTAAAAAGACTGCATATGTTTGGCATTTAAAGAAACCAAGCAAAACCTCACATTCTGTAAACTTAGCACATAAACATGGCATACAGGTTATATTTCTGAGCTGGATTTTGCATAAAACTCTTTATTTTCATATTTTCATTTTCAAGAACCAGTTACTTTTCTTGTGATTTAATTTCATCATTGAAATTTTGCTTAATTTTCTCTGTAAAAACTTTTCTTAGAAAGTGTGGTATCAAGTTTTCATAATACTATCTATAAGTTCACTGCATTGTACTTATATCTCGAAAATATCGGTTGCTAGATAATGAAGGTTTTATATAAATGAACAATGTCATGCTGTTCCATTTGTATATGGCTTTATCTTCAAAATTATTCTCATTCAGGTATATCACTTAAAACAGAAGTATATTTAATCAAAATCAACTAATGAATAATTAGCTCATATTTTAGGAATTAATTTATATTTCCATGGAGAAGATAGAAACAGTTTCTGGTTAAAGGAACAAAAGAGCCTTGAAAAAAAGTTCTTAATATACAGAGAAATTTAATATAGGATAAAGAGCACATCTAAGATCAATGGGAAAATTATAAATCATTGAATAAAATGTTTTGAGGGAAAATTATTATTTAAAATATTTAAAGTTAATTTTCAACTAAGAAAATACCCTGAAATAAATCCCAAGTTATTAACCAGGTAAATATAAGCATAACATCTTAAGAAAAAGTAAGTATAGTTGAATAAATAGAGAAGCATATAAAAATAAATTACAAAGCAAATGACAGATGAGTTTAATAGAAATTTCATGTATCAAAGTCTTTATAAATAAAATGATAAAAAGTAACAAGCTGGGTAAGATACATGTGAAGAATTAAAATGATAAAATATTTGTTAGTCACTCAGTCATGTTCAGCTCTTTGTGACCCTATGGACTATAGCCTACCAGTCTCCTCTGGCCATGGAATTTTCTAGGGAAGAATACTGGAGTGGGTAGCTAATTCTCCAGAGGATCTTCCTGACCCAGGAATCAAACTCAGGTCTCTTACATTGCAGGCAGATACTTTATTGTTTGAGCCACCAGGGAAGTCCATGTGAAGAACAGACCATGGTAAAATGTACTTTGGCCACCTGATGCGAAGAACCAACTCATTGGAAAAGACCCTGGGAAAGAGTGTAGGTAGGAGGAGAAGGGGACGACAAAGGATGAGATAGTTGAATGGCATCACCGACACGATGGATATGAGTTTGAGTAGGCTCCAGGACTTGGTGATAGACAGGGAAGCCTGGAGTGCTGCAGTCAATGGGATCGCAAAGAGCTGGACACGACAGAGTGACTGAACTGAACTGAAAACAGGCAAAGGATGAGCTGTCAATCCTTACTTAGAAGAGATACTGTTGCCTAATATTCATTAAAAAATAATTTCAATCTTGGGTTTTCCCTGGCAGTCCAATGGTTAAGACTTCCCAATCTTTCAGTGCAGGGGGGCAAGCTTGATCCCTGGCTTGGAAACTAAGATCCCACATGCTATGGGGCACTGCTGAAAAAAAGAAATAACTTAATTCTTGCTAAATTTCAGACAAATGAAAATTAAAACAATGATAGGTAATTTTCTTGTAATTAAGTTGGACATTTTTTTTCTAAGGTTTTCTTTGGTAAATGGTAATAATTATGTCAGCTTAGAATATAATTTGGTAAGAACTCCATATCATTACAGGAAAACTACAGAATTATATGGCAATGTGCTTCCAGTACCTTAAAATTACTATGGCCCTTAAATACACTAGGTATATTAATATCTGATATGGAAGCTGAAGCTCCAATACTTTGGCCATCTGATACAAAGAACTGACTCATTTGAAAGACTCTGATGCTGGGAAAGATTGAAGGTAGGAGGAAAAGGGGAAAACAGAGGATGAGATGGTTGGATGGCATCACTGACTCAATGGGCATGAGTGTGAGTAAACTCCAGGAGTTGGTGATGTACAGGGAGGTCTGGCATGCTGCGGTTCATGGGGTTGCAAAGAGTCGAACACGACTGAGCAACTGAACTGATATTGGTATCTTAAGAAAGATAAAACATATAGAAATAGTATATGTGTGTATAATCATGCATTAAGTATAATAATGAGATGTGTAAATATCCTAAATTACCGAGAATAGTCAACAAATGTATTATGTCTATAAGGCAGAATATTAAGTTTAATGAATGAGAATAATGCTGACAGTATGTAAGGACTGCAGGCCTTGAAACTCTATATACATCGCCATTCAAGTATGTAAACAACTAATGTACACATGTAATCATAAGAAAATGAATAGCAAAATTTTCTAACGTTGGCACTGTTTCTCTCTGTGGGGTGGGTCTATGGTTGTTTAGTTCTCTAAAATGACTTGTAAGCTCCTCCATGATCTGGCCCTGATTATCCTATTATAGCTCCTTATATTTACTCTGTTACCATAATTACCATGCTCTGCATTTCCATTGCATGTAAATTTTTTCTATTGGTTTGTCCATAAATATATCGCAAGGTGTAACATTGCACATTTCACATAAAATCTATACATTAAATATTTACAAAGAAATAGGTAAATTAAGTGTATGGGTGTATAGAAATATACATACACACACATACACGCAAATTTCTACCATACATAAAATGAACCTTTTAAAGATTTAATACCCTGATCGTCTGCCCCTTAATCATAAAGTGCTCACTTAGGATATATCAACAGTAAGCATTTTGTTCACAGGCTCATCATTCTGGAACAAACCGCAGAAGGCGTAATGTTCAGTTGTGTCAACCTAAACAAGAATGTACTGGAAATATACAGGAGAGATTATAGTCTGTTTGGTATTATGGATCTCCAGGGCCTCAAATTTCATATCCTCTGTACATACTTTATCCTGCTATTTACCATCTGCATTCTCATGAATTTATAGCTCATCATGTCATTTTTTAAATTCTCTTTAAATGTCCATAGTTTAGTCATATAGAGAGACAGGAAACAGCTGGGAAGAATCTGATCAACTCTGAGTTCTAGTCCGTAAACTGCTACTATCCACCTGTGTAAATTCAGGCAAGATATTTAATCTTTCTGGACCTCAGATTCTTCATCTGCAAAATAAGTCTATAACATTGGATAACATGATGAGCATTATAATATTCAGTAATTGCACCAAATAATATGAACATTCTATATGCATGGTCTTTAAATATTTTAAAACATTTCTATATAATTCCAAAAACTTTACATAATAAAAATATGAAAATAATATAGTTTATAAATTTGACAGCTCAACTGAAAGGAAACCTACTCCATAAAAAAAATCTCATTGTAATTTTCCACGTATGCAGCTCTTTCTATAGGTCTTACCCTGTAATATTTTGCAGTATTATTGTTAGTTTGCCATGGTGACTTCAATTTGTGTGATTGCTTTTGGACATAAAGAAGTATCTCAGTAATATTTCATCCCATATTCAAGTCCATATTACCTTATTCTTAGCAAGAAGAAATAAATATTCTTTTTTTTGGAATATACATATAGATAGATAGATAGATAATATATGTAGTGGTGGTGATTTAGTCGCTAAGTCATGTCTGACTCTTGCAACCCATGGACTGTAGTCCACCAGGCTACTCTGTCTACTGGATTTTCCAGGCAAGAATACTGCAGTGGTTTGTCATTTCCTTCTCATATATAATTAGAGACTTGACTGTAAATAGACTAAATTTTATATGGTTTAAACAGAAATATGTGTCGTCCCCTCCTCTCCCTTCTTCCCATTTTTTCCCCACATTACAGTCTCTGCCACTTTCAGCTGTCTTTTTTTGTTTGTTTGTTTGAGTTTTTTTTTTTTTTTTGGTTTACCCTTTGGTTTTATCATTTCTCAAGATTGTACCTAAATAACTCTTCAAACTGATTTGCATGTGTTCCTTACTCTATCACTTATTTCCTTGATGTAATAAGTTCTAAACATAATTTAATCTTTCAACAATAGATTTTAAGCTTCTGGAAAGGTACAAGTCGCTCAGTTGTGTCTGACTCTTTACAACCCCATGGACTATACTGTCCATGGAATTCTCTAGGCCAGAATACTGGAGTGGGTAGCCTTTATTTTCTCTAGGGCATCTTCCCAACCCAGAGATCAAACCCAGATCTCCTGCATTGCAGGCAGATTCTTTACCAGATAAGCCACAAGGGAAGCCCTTAAGCTCCAGGAGGGCTGAACTTTTCCACATATTTTATTGATCAGTTCAGTCTATCCTGGGCTTCTCAGATGGTGCAGTGGTAAAGAATCTGCCTGCCATTACAGGAGATGCAAGAGACGTGGGTTTGATCTCTGGGTCAGAAAGATTTCCTGGAGTAGAAAATGGCAACCACTCCAGTATTCTTGCTAGGAAATCCTATAAACAGAGGAGCCTGGCAGGCTACAGTCCATGAGGTTACAAAGAGTTCAACACAACTGAACACACATATACAGAGTTAAAAGGAGAACGGTTTTAATGATTAGTTATTTTGTACCTGTATAATTACTTCATTGCCTATTGCTGTCCTGCAATAAGAGGGCAATAAGAAGGGAAGGTGACTCAACACCTGTTTTTTCTGAAAGTGAGACAAAGGGAGGGCATTCTAGGATTCAGCTCCAAAGCCATGCTTTAGTAGCACCATCTTCACTGTCTCCTACGAACTCTCTTCTGTTGTTAATTTACCAGGTTTGTATTACATGATGTTACCAAAACATGTAGAGACAGTACTAGTAATAAGCATCATTATCACCTAATGATCATTCTAAGAACTTAAATAGGTACAGGTAACAGAGTAGCATCTCTGTCATTTACCTAGTAAAATTGACTAAGCAACTGAACACACATCACTCTATCCCTGGAGCATTGAAGATTACTAGGTATAAAGCTCTATAAATACTTTTTTTAATAAATAAGGGAGCAAACATTTATTAAGCACCAGTAAAGTTATGCTCAAAATTCTCCAAGCCAGGCTTCAGCAATACATGAACCGTGAACTTCCAGATGTTCAAGCTGGTTTTAGAAAAGGCAAAGGAACCAGAGATCAAATTGCCAGTATCCACTGGATCATCGAAAAAGCAAGAGAGTTCCAGTTCTATTTCTGCTTTATTGACTATGCCAATCCTTTGACTGTGTGGATCACAATAAACTGTGGAAAATTCTGAAAGAGATGGGAATACCAGACCACCTGACCTGCCTCTTGAGAAATCTGTATGTAGGTCAGGAAGCAACAATGAGAACTGGACATGGAACAACAGACTGGTTCCAAATAGGAAAAGGAGTACGTCAAGGCTTTATATTGTCACCCTGCTTATTTAACTTATATGCAGAGTACATCATGAGAAACACTGGGCTAGAAGAAGCACAAGCTGAAATCAAGATTGCCGGGAGAAATATCAATAACCTCAGATATGCAGATGACACCACCCTTATGGCAGAAAGTGAAGAGGAACTAAAAAGCCTCTTGATGAAAGTGAAAGAGGAGAGTGAAAAAGTTAGCTTAAAGCTCAACATTCAGAAAATGAAGATCATGGCATCTGGTCCCATCACTTCATGCCAAATTGATGGGGAAACAGTGGAAACAATGTCAGACTTCATTTTTTTGGGGCTCCAAACTCACTGGAGATGTTGATTGCAGCCATGAAATTAAAAGACACTTACTCCTTGGAAGGAAAGTTTTGACCAATCTAGGTAGCATATTCAAAATCAGAGACATTACTTTGCCGACTAAGGTCCATCTAGTCAAGGCTACGGTTTTTCCAGTAGTCATGTATGGATTTGAGAGTTGGACTGTGAAGAAGGCTGAGCACTGAAGAATTGATGCTTTTGAACTGTGGTGTTGGAGAAGACTCTTGAGAGTCCCTTGGACTGCAAGGAGGATCCAGCCAATCCATTCTAAAGGAGATCAGCCCTGGGTGTTCTTTGGAAGGACTGATGCTAAAGCTGAATCTCCAATGCTTTGGCCACCTCATGCGAAGAGTTAACACATTGGAAAAGACTCTGATGCTGGGAGGGATTGGGGGCAGGAGGAGAAGGGGACGACAGAGGATGAGATGGCTGAATGGCATCACCAACTCGGTGGGCATGAGTTTGAGTGAACTCCGGGAGTTGGTAATGGGCAGGGAGGCCTGGTGTGCTGCAATTCATGGGGTCTCAAAGAGTCAGACACAATTGAGCGACTGAACTGAACTGAACTGAATGAATGATCAGTACAGTGGCTTATCATGTAGTATTGATAAGGAAGGGAGAAATTAGTGTGTCTTCCTCAAATACCTTACTATAATTGGGGAGACAAGTTTAGCAGACTGAAAAAGGCAAGTGAAAAATAAAAGCATATTTTTAAGTTAAGCATTCAACTTTACAAGAATCAGATGTGAATGCTTTAGTTCAGAGGAGAGATGCTTAATAAGTTGGAGTGCTTTGTGGAGGAGCTTTACTATAAAAGAAAGAACATTTGGCCTGACCATATTAAGAAGGGTTGAGCTTTGAGATTATGAAGCCGTGCAGGAGGAACAAATTTTCACAGTTTGTTTCTGGTAGAGTTGTAGAAAAAGCCTAATTCTCCATGTTAATATCTGAAGAAGCTTTCAGTGAATCAAAATGTGCACCACAGTCAGCCTTTAATAAGAAAGTTATAGAATTATGCTCATTCAATTTAGGAAGCAATTTTCATGCAGTATTATGGAGAAGGTCTTAGTAGCAATGTTATATTCTACTTCTTCAAACATGAGCAATGTTGGATAAAAAGATTTGAATGTCAAAGATGAGATTTGTCAGAAGGAGAAGCTTAATTTTAGGGAGTTGTTCTTTTAAGGAAACAGGCTTAGCAAAAAATAGTTTCCATCTGGGAGCAAATTTACATGGAACTGTTACAAGATGCATAGTTTGATTGTGATTTATAAACAGTCATTAGAATGGGACGCTTGTCTTCCCACAGCAACATCTCTGAGCACTAAGCACTATTTGGTCAAGCCCCTAAGATTTAACTGCAGGGTATTCAGTTATAAAGCTGTTTTTCATCGATCTGAGCTGTTGAGTTCTTAACTGTAGCTTAGTTTCACTTTGATTTTGAAATCCATAAATGCCAGTCACAGCATTTAAGAACTAAAATCATTGGCACAGGAATTTAAATGAAGAGTGATAAATCAAGGCTGCCAGTGGCTAGTGTCTCAGCCAGATGCAAACACCACAACCACAGTTTTTAATAGCCTTGTGTGCCCAATTTCAAATTAAGTGTGACAGATTAAGCAGGAAGTTAATTACTACCTTGAAACAGATAGTCTAGTGTTGATAGGAAGAGGCATCATAAAGCTGTGTTTTATCTTAACAGAATACCCGGAAGAAATATTAGAAAATAGAGGTGTATAAATAATGATTAGTTCAGGTAAAAAAGCAGGGAAGGCAGTGAGGGTTATGCATCTGGTTAAATGAGGGCAGGTATATGAAAAGGAGACTTCAGAGAACAGCTTTACTAGTCTCAAAGCAGGAAGTGAATTCACGTATGAATCAGAATCTTGGTACCTTCACGGTGGATGAGATACTAGGTGCCTCAGGTACTAAATCTCTACCACCACATGCCAGATATTAAAATGTCTGTCAACTTTTCTCATGGTAGAATGCAAAAATGAACCATTTCACCTAATCTGAATACAGCCTTAAAAACCCAAAGAGGTTATAAATCACAAAATTCTTAACTAGTCCTTCATTTATTTTTTTGTCCCTTCAATCCATGGCCCTTTCTCTCTTCAGACATTTCTTAGACAGCAGCTTCTTAAGCTATTTCCTACTTGACTTTATGATTTTATCACAGAGAAAATGTTTCAAGAAAGAATCTGTTCTTTGGAGTTCTGGTTGGTTTTAGGAAAGATGCAGTTCAACTTTCATTTAATGAGAAAACGTTAAAAACATTGCGTCAGACACTGTCCTTAAATCATAATACGAACCAACCCAGTAAGGTATCATTACACACATTTTCCAGTCAAGGAAACCGACAAAAAAGAGACTAAGTAAAACATCAGTATCATGGAGTTAAGAAATGGACAAACCAGAGTTTGTAGTCAGGTATTCAGGTTCTGGAAGTCTGTGCTCTTTAAACATTAGGACGCATTGCCTTTTTAAACCTGGGCCCAGAGTTAGCAGCAGTAGTTATAAAATTCTAATTATTTAGTTGTAACTTATTCAAACCATTCATTTTGTTCTCTACTTATTGCAAATTAGAAGCATACCTTACTCAGAAAATGAAGATTAAATACAAAGATTAAGATAGCATTTTATCAGTCTCTACAAAAAATATGATGAGCAACCACAGTAAACATATAAATTCCAGGAGACTTTCGACCTGTCCTCAGAGCATATGAACTTTGCTGGCCATCACTACAATGTCTTGCCAGAATTGAAGGGGTCAGTCTATCAAAGGAGGATATTGAAACACAGAAGTCTGTTGTTAAATAGAAAGTGTTCCTTGGTCTTTCAAAATGTTAAATCTTAAAATTGAAACAAGTATTTTTATGACTCATTAATATACATATTTTTATAATAGGGCATATTTTATAAACTTCTGAGAAAAAAATTAAAAGATATATTTAATAAAGAAAGAAAGAATTCAAATTTAAAATGCATTTATTCTCTGTTACACTTCTTCAGATATACACATATTGTCAACTCCAAAAGAAATGTATTTCGCAAAACTCCAGCCGTTCCACCCAACCATGGGATCTATTTTGCTTTTGCTCAAACACCCCAGGGACATTCTTGCCTCATGGCCTCTGTCCTTTTGTTACCTCCTTCAGTTCTTTGCTCCAGTAGCATTAGGTTACAGAGACTTTTCATGACCACTTCAGTTAAAATTTTAACTTTTCATGTAGTCACCACTCCTGACTGCATTCTCTTTCTTTCTTTCTTTCATGACACTTATCATCATTTCCATTTTACTGAAACGTTTATTTTCTGTTTTTCACCAGCTTTCATGTGAACTCCATGTAAGCAAGGACTTCTGTCATGTTTATTTGCTATATTCTCTGTGCCTAGAATAGAACCTGGCTCATACTTGGAACCCATGATGTGTTTATTGAATGGTGAATGGAAGAAAAACTGAATAATTGAATATTTTTAAGCTATAAGTTTTTAATAATTCATGAACCACTTTCTAACTAGTCTAAATGAATATGTTAGGGTGCACGTAAAATTCCATAGCAAACCTAGCTAATATTTACAGTTTAATATTTTATTTTACATCTTCACCTTAGTCAATTTTAAAATACTCTGTATAATCAGCATTTTGATTTAAAAGGCAATATTAATTGCTATGCAGAATCAATTTATATTTATTAATGACTATACCTATATCATGAGAATTGCTTAAAGGTGTGTTTCTGGGGATTTATAAAACATCTCAGGTACTTGAAATGACAAATGTTTAAAAGTGTTGACACAATAATCCTAAATGGTTCTTGCTTTGTAGTTAGAAATAAATCAAATTCATTAATGTATCCTGAGGTCAATACAGTGCCTAGCACCTAGAAGGCAATGGCACCCTACTCCAGTACTCTTGCCTGGAAAATCCCATGGACAGAGGAGCCTGGTAGGCTGCAGTCCATGGGGTCACGAAGAGTCAGACACGACTGAGCGACGTCACTTTCACTTTTCACTTTCAGGCATTGGAGAAGGAAATGGCAACCCACTCCAGTGTTCTTGCCTGGAGAATCCCAGGGATGTGGGAGCCTGGTGGGCTGCCGTCTATGGGGTTGCACAGAGTCGGACATGACTGAAGTGACTTAGCAGTAGCAGCACCTAGGAATATTCATAAATGTGTTGAATAAAGGAAGACATGATTAAATAAAGGGATCCACTTTTAAATTTTTATTAAAATATCCTTCTCTGAGATCTATCTGGACCCTCCCACTCTCTTCTTTGATATTATTTCCTCCTCTAGAACCTGACTGGAACCATATGTGTGCATGCTAACTCGCTACAGTCGTGTCAGACTGTTTGCAGTCCTATGGACTGCAGCCAGCCTGCTGGGCTCCTTTGTCCATGGGGATTCTCCACAAACACATGAAAAGATGCTCAGCGTCACTCATTATTAGAGAAATGCAAATCAAGAACACAATGAGGTACCACTTCACACCAGTCAGAATGTCTGCGATCCAAAAGTCTGCAAGCAATAAATGCTGGAGAGGGTGTGGAGAAAAGGGAACCCTCTTACACTGTTGGTGGGAATGCAAACTAGTACAGCCACTATGGAGAACAGTGTGGAGATTCCTTAAAAAATTGCAAATAGAACTACCTTATGACCCAGCAATCCCACTTCTGGGCATACACACTGAGGAAACCAGAATAGAAAGGGACGCATGTACCCCAGTGTTCATCACAGCACTGTTTATAATAGCCAGGACATGGAAACAACCTAGATGTCCATCAGCAGATGAATGGATAAGAAAGCAGTGGTACATATACACAATGGAGTATTACTCAGCTATTAATAGGAATACATTTGGATCAGTTCTGATGAGATGGATGAAACTGGAGCCGATTATACAGAGTGAAGTAAGCCAGAAAGAAAAACACCAATACAGTATACTAACACATATATATGGAATTTAGAAAGATGGTAATGATGACCCTGTATGCAAGACAGCAAAAGAAACACAGATGTGTAGAGCGGACTTTTGGACTCAGAGGGAGAGGGAGAGGGTGGGGTGATTTGGGAGACTGGCATTGAAACACATATACTATCACATAAGAAATGAATCGCCAGTCTATGTTCGATGCAGGATGCAGGATGCTTGGGGCTGGTGCACAGAGATGATCTGGAAGGATGATGTGGGGTGGGAGGTGGGAGGGGGGTTCATGTTTGGAAGCTCATGTACACCTGTAGTGGATTCATGTCAATGTATGCCAAAACCATTACAGTATTGTAAAGTAAAATAAAGTAAAACTTAAAATTAAAATAAAATTTTAAAAAAATAAAAAATATATATTTATTTAAAAATTTTATTGAAGTACAGTTGATATACAGTGTCTTCCTAGTTTCAGGTATATAACATAGTGATTGTAATATGTATGCATACATATTATATATGATATGTATGCATATATATATATATACACACACATTTTTCAGAGTCTTTTCCTTTGTAAGTTATTACAAAATAATAAGTATAGTTCAATGTGCCATATAAAGGGTCTTTGTTGGTTATTTATTTTTATATATAGTAGTGTGTATATGTTGGAGAAGGCAATGGTGACCCAATCCAGTACCCTTGCCTGGAAAATCCCATAGACGGAGGAGCCTGGTAGGCTGCATTCCATGCAGTCTCGAAGAGTCAGACACAACTGAGCAACTTCACTTTCACTTTTCACTTTCATGCATTAGAGAAGGAAATGGCAACCCACTCCAGTGTTCTTGCCTGGAGAATCCCAGGGACGGAGGAGCCTCGTAGACAGGCATCCATGGGGTCACACAGAGTCGGACACGAGTGAAGCAATTTAGCAGCAGCAGCAGCAGTGTGTATATGTTAATCCCAACACCTCAATTTATCTTTCTCCTCCTTTCCCCTTTAACACCCATAAGTTTGTTTTTTGTGAGTCTTTTTCTGTTTTTTAAATAAGTTTATTTGTATCTTTTTCTTTAGATCCCACATATAAGTGATATAATATGATGTTTGTCTTTGGCTTACTTAGTATGATAATTTCTAGGTCCATGCATGTTGCTGCAAAGGACATTTTTTATCTTTTATGACTGAGTGATATTGCATTTTATATTTATACCACCTCTTCTTCATCCATTCATCTGCCAACAGACATTTAGGTTACTTCCATGTCTTTGCTATTGTAAATAGCACTACAGTGAAAAATTAGGATACCTGTATCTTTTCAAATTGTAGTTTTCTCTGGATATATGGCCAAGAATGAGATTGCAGGATCATATGGTAACTCTGTTTTTAGTTTTAAAGGAACATCCATATTGGTCTCAATACTGGCTGGACCAGTTTACATTATCCCCGGAGGAGGAAATATCAAACCACTCCTGAAATCTTGCCCAGAAAATCTCATAGACAGTGGAGCCTGGTGGGCTACAGTCCATGGGATCACAAAAGAGTCGAACACAACTGAGTGATTAAACAACAATGGTGTAGGAGGATTCCCTTTTCTCTAAATTCCAGCATTTATTATTTATTTTTGATGATGGTCAGTCTGACTAGGGCGAGGTGATATCTCATTGTTGTTTTGATCTGTGTTTCTCTAATAATTAGTGATGTTGAGTTTTTTCCCATGTTCCTGTTGGCCATATGTAGTCTTCTTTGTAAAAATGTCTATTTAGATCTTCTGCCAGTTTTTTTATTGATTTCTTTTTTTGTTTTGATGTTGAGTTATATGAACTGTTTGTATGTTTGAAAATTAAGCCCTTATCGGTTGCATCATTTGCAAATCTTTTTTCCCATTCTGTAGGTTGTCTTTTCATTTTGTTTGTATTTCATTTGCTGTGCAAAAACTTTAAAGTTTAATTAGGTCTCATTTATTTATTTTTGTTTTTATTTTAATTACTCTTAAGTGATGAATCCAAAAAATGTTTGTGTAATATATGTCAAAAAGTGTTCTGCCTATGTTTTCTGTAGGAGTTTTTATAGTGTTTAGTCTCACATTTATATCTTTTATCCATCTTGAGTTTATTTTTTTATGTGATGTTAGAGAATTTTCTAATTGCATTTTTAAGCAAGTGGTTGTCCAGTATTCCCAGCACCACTTATTGCTAAGATGGTTGTTTCTACATTATATATTCTTCCCTCCTTTGTTGTAGATTGACCATTGGTGTATGGGTTTATTTCTGGGCTTTTTATATTGTTCCACATGATCTTCACAGTAGATGCAGAAAAAGCTTTTGATAAAATTCAAAATGCATTTATAAAAACTCTTCAGAAAGAGGACATAGAGGGATCATAACATAAAGGCTGTATACAATAGACCCACAGCAAGCCTTGTACTCACTGGCAAAAAGCCAAAAGGGTTTCCTCTAAGGACAAGAAGAAGAGAAGTATGCCCACTCTCACCACTTTTATTCAGCATAGTTTTGGAAGTCTTAGCCACAGCAATCAGAGAATAAAAAGAAATAACAGAAACCCAAACTGGAAAGGAAGTAAACTGTTGCTATTTGCAGATGACAGGCCACTATACACAGAAAATCCAAAACACTACCAGAAAACTACTAAAGCTCATCAACAAATTCAGTAGAGTTGCAGGATACAAAATTAATATGCAGAAATATGTTGCATTTCTATACAGTAAACAAAGATCATAAAGAAAATTAAGGAAACAATCTCATTTACCATCACATCTGAAAGAATAAAATACCTAGGGGTAAACCTATCAATGAGTCAAGAGGCTGTACTCTAAAAACTGTAAAATGCTGATGAAAAAAATGGAAAACAACACAAACAGAAAGATATATGGGCAGTTTCCCACACATGAACTATCAATTTGTGAACTTTCAAGGATGTGAATGTGCATTCACATGTCCAATCACATAAATTATTTCACATGTCTGGCTTAAACTGTCATGTGCATGCAACCACAATAAGCGGTTGTGCTTTTCTTTGCTTTACTGTACAATACGGTTGCTGTGCAACATGATGAGCTTACTAATAAAGACCTGATGGAATTAGAGGCACAGAGAGAAGGTGGCGAAAGACAAAAAGAAGAAGTAACTGAAGAACTGGAGACACTTATGATGCAGCAAATGGCAAGAAGATTATTTTTATTTAAGGAGGCACTAAGAATAGCAAGGAGAGATATGAAAGCCTTCCTCATTGATCAGTGAAAGAAGTAGAGAAAAACAATAGAATGGGAAAGACTAGAGATCTCTTCAAGAAAATTAGAGATGCCAATGGAACATTTCATACAAAGATGGGCTCAATAAAGGACAGAAATGGTATGGACTTAACAGAAGCAGAAGACATTAAGAAGAGATATCAAGAATACACAGAAAAACTATACAAAAAGATCTTCACTACCCAGAAAATCATGATGGTGTGATCACTCATTTAGAGCCAGACATCATGGAATGTGAAGTCACGTGGGCCTTAGGAAGCATCACTATTAACAAAGCTAGTGGAGGTGATGGAATTCCAGTTGAGCTATTTAAAATCCTAAAAGATGATGCCGTGAAATTGCTGCACTCAACATGCCAGCAAACTTGGAAAACTCAGCAGTGGCCACAGGACTGGAAAAGGTCAGTTTTCATTCCAATCCCATAGAAAGGCAATGCCCAAAAATGCTCAAACTACCACGCAATTGCATTCATCTCACAGGCTAGCAAAGTAATGCTCAAAATTCTCCAAGCCAGGCTTCAACAATACGTGAACTGTGAACTTCCCAATGTTCAGGCTGGTTTTAGAAAAGGCAGAGGAACCAGAGTTCAAATTACCAACATTCACTGGATCATCAAAAAGCAAGAGAGTTCCAGAAAAACATCTATTTCTGCTTTATTGACTATGCCAAAGCCTTTGACTGTGTGGATCACAATAAACTGTGGAAAATTCTGAAAGAGATGGGAATACCAGACCACCTGACCTGCCTCTTGAGAAATCTGTATACAGGTCAGGAAGCAACAGTTAGAACTGGGCATGGAACAACAGACTGGTTCCAAATAGGAAAAGGAGTACGTCAGGGCTGTATATTGTCACCCTGCTTATATGCAGAGTACATTATGCAAAATGCCCTGCTGGATGAAGCACAAGCTGGAATCAAGACTGCTGGGAGACCTATCAATAACCTCACATATACAGATGACACCACCCTTATAACAGAAAGTGAAGAACTAAATAACCTCTTGATGAAAGTGAAAGAGGAGAGTGAAAAAGTTGGCTTAAAGCTCAGCATTCAGAAAACTAAGATCATGGCATCCTTTCCTATTACTTCATGGAAAATAGATGGGGAAACAGTGGAAACAGTGACAGACTTTACTTTTGGGGAGACTCCAAAATCACTGCAGATGGTGATTGCAGCCATGAAATTAAACTTGCTCCTTGGAATAAAAGCTATGACCAACCTAGGCACCATATTAAAAAGCAGAGACGTTATTTTTGCCAACAACAGTCCATATAGTCAAGGCTATGGTTTTTCCAGTAGTCATGTATGGATGTGAGAGTTGGACTATAAAGAAAGCTGAGCGCCAAAGAATTGATGCTTTTGAACTGTGGTGTTGGAGAAGACTCTTGAGAATCCCTTGTACTGCAAGGAGATCCAACCAGTCCATCCTAAAGGAGATCAGTCCTGAGTGTTCATTGGAAGGACTGATGTTGAAGCTGAAACTCCAATATTTTGGCCACCTGATGCAAAGATTTGACTCATTTGAAAAGACCCTGATGCTGAGAAAGATTGAAGTGGAAGGAGAAGGGGATGACAGAGGATGAGATGGTTTGATGTCATCACGAACTCAATGGAGGTGAGTTTGGGTAAACTCTAGGAATTGGTGATGGACAGGGAGGCCTGGCATGCTGCAGTCCATGGGGTCGCAAGGAGTGGGACACAGCTGAGTTACTGAACTGAACTGAACTGAACTGAACAGAAGGAGGCACTGTTAGTTTCTGAGAAACAAAACCCTAATGTAGAACAGTACACAAATGTTTCAGCAGCCATTCATAATGCCATTGAGTGCTACAATGTCATCTATGATGAGAAAAAAAAAAGAGCTAGTCCCCAAATATCACTGAATTGTTTTTTTTCAAGAGGGTAGATGGAACTGAATCCAGCAAGAAGCCAGAACTTGTGCCATCAACATCAGGTGTACTTGCCCTCTGTCTCCTGTTGCTGATGATCCTTCAGCTCTATCTCCCACCTCCTTTCACTCCTCTAGTCAGTAACTCTTCTTGCCTGTTCAGTCAATGCCAGCTCCTGTATGCTAGTTGTTGTACTTAATTACTGTAATTTTCAAGGTACTGTATGAATTAAAATGTTTTCTTTATTTTTTTTATTCTTATGTATTTTTTTGTGAAAAGTATAAACCTGTTACAGTA
Organism: Capra hircus; assembly: GCF_001704415.2. Taxonomy (NCBI): domain Eukaryota; kingdom Metazoa; phylum Chordata; class Mammalia; order Artiodactyla; family Bovidae; genus Capra; species Capra hircus. The sequence goes on from NC_030808.1 coordinate 40,255,092, forward strand.
TAGTATTATATAGCCAGTTGTGTCAGTTGGATACCTAGGCTAACTTTCTTGGACTCACAAACCAGACTATGAATGCACTCTCAGAATGGAGCTCGTTCACATGTAGGCAACTTCTGTACCTTGTTCTCGGATTGGTAAGAATCAATATTGTTACTAGCCAAGGCAGTCTAATGTGTCTGATTTGTGACCCCATGGACTGTAGCCCACCAGGCTCCTCTTTTCATGGAATTCTCTAGACAAGAATATTGGAATGGGTTGCCGCCCACTCCCTTCTCCAGGGGATCTTTCCAACCCAGGGATCAAACCTAGTCTCCTACATTGCAGGTAGATTCTTTACCTACCATCTGAACCACCTCCATGGTGACTGTGGGAGAGCTGGGTTCAATTCCTGTATTGCAAAGAACCTCTGGAGAAGGGAATAGCTACCTACTCCAGTATTCTTGCTTGGAAAATTCCACGGACAGAGGAGCCTGGCAGGCTACAGTCCATAGGGTACCAAAGAGCTGAACACAACTGTGTGATTAATCTTTTTTTCTTTTACCCAAGGCAGTCTACAGATTCAATCCAATCCCTGTCAAACTACCAATGTCATTTTTCACAGAACTAGAACAACAACAAAAAGTTGTATGGAAGTGAAAAAGACCCCAAATCTTGAGACAGAAAAATGGACCCAGCAGAATCAGGCTCCCTTACTTCGTACTATGCTGTTGCAAAGCTACAGCAACCAAAACACTATGGTACTGGCACAGAAACAGAAATATAGATCAATGGAACTGAATAGAAAGCCCAGGGATGTACTTTAAAGTTAAATTTTTGTGATGCTTCACTAAATGCCTTCTGTTTAAACAGGATATGTATACCTAGACAAAAAAAGGTTTGCAGTGCAACATATTCATGGTAGACCACTTTTCTTTTGTAATAACTTACTAAAATATATAAAGATATTAAACATTGCTATACTTAAGAAAATTTTCAATAAACAATTTAAGCATTTAAATTTATTTACTAATATATTTGTAAAAATGTAAAATAAAAATATCTTTAAGTTGTAGAATTTTGCATGATATATAAAAGCTATTTTCTATATAATTCTATCTTTTGTTATAATTCTGTCACAAAGCTTAATAAAGAAAAACTGTAAGGTGAGGTGTATGTTGCTAGAGAGGAAGGTATAATGTGGTAGATGGACATGAGGCTGAGGGTATTCAGCTCCTGGTTCTCATTCGGATTCTGGCCAGAAATTTTAATGAAATTAGACCCTCGCTGTAGTTTTCTGTACTGCACCACAGCTTTTTCATGACATAAACAGGACGTTTTCCAATATTTCTTCCAAATAAAAAATGTGAAAATTCTATGTAGGTAGATTTCAGATCTGTTCATGTGTCCCCTGACAATCTAATGTTTTTCTGTAAAAGGTCAGATAGTAAGAGTCATAAACTATATGGCTGTGTAGGCTATTCTCTGTTAGACTACTAAACTCTGCCCTTGCAACAGGAAAGCAGCCCTGGACAATACAGAAATGAAAGAATAGTGGCTGTGTGCTAATATAACTTTATTTACAAAAACAGATATTGGCTGGATTTGGCCCACAGGCCATAGTTCACCAACCCTGACCTAAATGATAAAGCTTTATGTTCTTAGATAAAGTAATTTAATTTGATTAATGTTCCCATACTAGAAATCTGAAGAAAGGAGAAGGATTCTTCAAAGATAGATTTTTTTTTCACTTAGAAATCATTTTAAATAGTTGGAAACTTATTATTTTTTTAATATTAGAGGTAAAAAAATATTTAAGGCTTTTAGTTTTGTTTTACAAAACAGTTTAGTGAGGCATTTTAATCTTAGTGAGAAAATGAAATTATGATCAGTTTTTATATAAGTGCATATAATAGTGTTAATTATAGAAATTTTAATATTACCTAAACAAAATTCTGTCAATGAATATGGGAAATGGTCAGATTTTATAGTTCTCCAGTTGCTACAATTCCCTGGTGGCTCAGAAGGTAAAGAATCTGCCTGCAATGCAGAAGACCTGGATTCTATCCTTAGGTCCAAGATCACCTGGAGAAGGAAATGGCAACCTACTCCAGTATTCTTGCCAGGTTTATCCATGGACAGAGGAGCCTGGTGGGCTATAGTTCATGGAGTGGCAAAGTGTCGGACACACTTGAGTGACTTTCACTTTCAATACAAAGTGAAAGTGAAAAGTGAAAGTTGCTCAGTCATGTTCGACTCTTTGCAACCACATGGACTGTATAGTCCCTGGAATTCTCCATGCCAGAATACTAGAGTGGGTAGCCTTTCCCTTCTCCAGGGGATCTTCCCAACCCAGGGATCATACCCAGGTCTCCCACATTGTGGGAGAATTCTTTACCAGCTGAGCCACACGGGAAGCCCGAGAATAATGGAGTGGGTAGCCTATCGCTTCTCCAATGGATCTTCCTGACCCAGGAATCAAACTGGGGTCTCCTTCATTGCAGGCAGATCTTTACCAGAGAGCTATGAGGGAAGCCCTTCAATGCAAAACTAAGTAAAATTTAATTAGATAAGTAAAATACTAGCATCCCAAGTTAATATGGATTGCTTCTATATGGATGTGAGAGTTGGACTATAAAGAAAGCTGAGTGTCAGCATTGATGCCTTTGTACTGTGGTGTTAGAGAAGACTCTTGAGAGTCCTTTGAATAGCAAGGAGATCCAACCAGTCCATCCTATAGGAAATCAGTCCTGAATATTCATTGAAATGACTGATGTTGAAGCTGAAAGTCTAATACTTTGGGCACCTGATGAGAAGAACTGACTCATTGGAAAAGACCCTGATGCTGGAAAAGATTGAAGGCAGGAAGAGAAGGGGAAAACAGAAGATGAGATGGTTGGATGCCATCACCGACTCAATGGGCATGAGTTTGATTAAACTCTGAGAGTTGGTGATGGACAGGGAGGCCTGGAGTGCTGCAGTCCATGGGGTCTCAAACAGTCGGACACGACTCAGTGACCGAACTGAACTGAACTGAACAAAACTTATTCCAAATGTTTAGCTTTTGCTTTGACTGTTGCTTGAAAACTTCGTAAATCCAATGCAAAAGCAGTTGGCAAAGACTGAGTAGATCGGTGCCATAGAAGAGGACTGTAAAATTGAACTTATTTGAGCTATGAAGATAAAAAGACTGATCTTTATTTATATAGCATATTTTTTAGCCTTGTCTTGTCTTACTGCACAAATCCCTGGAAAAGAAGTGAGAATGAGCTGAAAATATGGTAAAATATGATCTTTTAAAAAAAAGTAAAGAAAGAATTTAAAATGTGATATTTGGCTTGTTGCTTTGAAAAGGTGGGCCTGTCCATAAGTATGTTACCAGAGATTTCCATGAGACAATTTGCATATAGATAAAGTCATTTATGTGTAAGGCCAGTTTATATTCCATTCTCCATTAGAAATAAATATGAATAAAGAGGTCTTGTCATGAAACAGAAGCAGAGGCAGAAGTATTGAAATCTGTAGTTAATGATTTGTAACCACCACAATTTGTTATTTTAATGTTGAAATATGAGTTTAATCTGCTTCTTAAGTGAAAATTAGTTGACTACATTTCTTTTTGTTGTTACATTTGTTTGCTTATTCGAAGTGTGAGTATGGGTTCCTATACCTGTGAATATTCCATTGGTTGGAAAGGCAATTAACAAATGGTTCCACAAGTCAGTTTAAATAAATGTAGTATATTCTCTCTCTTTCATCTTACATTTTTCCCCCTGTGGGTTTTATATAAGTAGGAGATTGTTTTTTGTTTTTGTTTTTTTCCTGTACACAAATGATCAGTCCTTTGTGGTCTGAGACACTTTCTTGTACCTACTAAAATAGAGAACTATAATCCAATTTAGATCCACTTTCATAATGCCCGTCAGAGTTCAGCCCACATTAAAATAATAGTTGAAGATCAATAGAAAGGAAGGGAGGAAATAACATAAAAAATATTATTTGCCACATCTTTCCTGAGATACAGGTGTCATTTCAAAGACTTTCGAATAAATGGTTGACAGACTAAATGAATCAATGCAAAAAAAAAAAAAAGCCTTGCATTTATGTTTCGTATTTTCATTTAATATTTTAAATTTGAAGTTACTTACTTCGCCTTAGAAAGTTTTGTTTACATTTTCCTCTCTTGACCTAAATAGAGGATTAACATACTTAAGTTTAAAAATTACCAAATATATGATCACAGTGAGGTAAGGTTAACTTGGGGGAATTTGAGGCCCAAGAAAGAATTGCATAAATCTTCCTTACTCATTTAACTAAGACAAATGTTCAATAGCTGTCTTTGTCTTCTGAACCATAAAGAAGATCCCAAGGAATTATGTCTAAAAATGGAGAGAATAAAGATGAGTAAATAATTCTACCGGTTAGGAATGCATTTGACTAAAAGTAACAGAAAATCTGATTGAGTTCCTTAGACACAGTAAAGTTTATTTTCCTCATGTAATGAGAATGGAAGTAAAATCTTGCTGGAGGCAGTTGACCTATTCAGTGATAACTCATCACTTTCGCATCTCTCGCCTTTGCTGCCCTCTCATGCAAAGATTCTTGGCTTCTTCCTTCTGATTGCAGTGATACTGGCACACCCGGGCAACATATCTGTTTTCAAGACATAGAAAAGGGTGTACAATAAAATAGCAATTATAGCCTGATTTGTTCCTTTTCATTGGCAAAGAAAAAACTTTTAGTGAACTATAACCAGCGAATTTTTGTTTAGATTTCATTAGTCAGAACTTGGAGTCATAGCTATCCCTAACCACAAAGAAGGCTGGAAAATCAAGTTTGGTGCATTTCCATCCCTATAGGAGAAAAGGACAGCAAAGAACACACGTGAAAATGGGCATTGAATAGGTAGATGTATAGTATCTATTACAATAACCTGTGGCAAGTTTGTTAATTGAGGGCTTCCCTGATAGCTCAGTTGGTGAAGAATCCGCCTGCAATGCAGGAGATCGTGGTTTGATTTCTAGGTCAGGAAGACTTGCTGGAGAAGGGATAAGCTACCCACTCCAGTATTCTGGCTGAGAGAATTCCATGGACTATATAGAGTCCATGGGGGTCGCAAAGAGTCGGACATGACTGAGTGACTTTCAGTATTACAATAATCTGTAGCAAGTTTGTTAGTTGAACTGTATAACAGATTCTGATTTAACCGGTATGAATACTTAAATAAATTATAAATGTTATTTAGATCATAAATGCTATTTCTTGGTTTGGAGAAAGCAGCTGGGAAGCTAAATACTAAAAGTTTAGGAGTGATTATTTCGGAGATGTGAAATGAGATCTGTTGTTACTATCTGTATTTAAAAAATACAAGATATTTAGTTAAAAGAATGAAGGACAGATTTTCTAGGAAAATGATAATAGAGAAATTAGTAAGTTCCTTATATGTTAATGTTTGCTAAATAGTTCTACTTTATAAAATATGGAGATTTAGTAAACGATGTGTGATTAATACTGCATACCATCAAATTAGATAGGTTGGAGAAAAATATGGTATGTGGCCTACCTCAAAGATACTCTCTGTTTGGGGAGATCTACATTTCTTTTGTCTGCAATACACAATTGAGTTAAATCCATATATTATTAGGCCTGATGATAGGAAGACTTTTTCAAATTCACAAAAGACAAGACAAAAAATTTAAAGTTGTTCTATTTTTAAATAGAAATCCAGGAATGCACTTGTCACATTAGACAGTCATCCTTACTTTTGTTGTACTTTAGCCTTGTGGGTGGTCACTTCCTCTTCTTTTTTGAAACTAGGTCCATGAGTTTAAAAGGACTGTCTGCTTCTCTTTGATCTTTTTCTTTCTCATGTATACACACATATGTGTGTGTGTGTCTGTATGTCTGAAACCATTATGTAACTTTGAAGAACGCCATAGGCAAGTTCTTTTGAATCTAGAGATAGTAAAGTGTTAGTAATCCAGAGAGCAATAGAAAAATTTCAAAAGCAAAGATCAGATGTTGCATGCACATGGGCACACACACACACTCAAATATTTAAATTCTCAATATATCTAACATAAACAGATTTAAAAGGTAATTTTTATAACAAGTATAAAAATAGGTAAATTGGTCTTAATCTATTAATATAAAGAAATCAATATGAAAAGCACTAAAATTATTAATGGTACAGAACATAAAAAATTTATAAAGAGAAAATAAAAACTACTTAGTTATTAAGAAAGCTGCTTTTATTAGTGAGTGAAGAAATGCAAAAATTATAAATGGAAATTTTTACCTGTCAAATAGTAGTGATGAAAAATACATAATATTGATACTGGTGAGGCTATTACAAGATGAAATTCTCATATATATTGATGGTGGGAATTTAAATTTGTTTGAAGTTTAAAAAACATTTTGCTGCTGCTGCTGCTGCTAAGTCACTTCAGTCGTGTCTGACTCTGTGCGACCCCATAGACGGCAGCCCACCAGGGTCCCTCGTCCCTGGGATTCTCTAGGCAAGAACACTGGAGTGGGCTGCCATTTCCCTCTCCAATGCGTGAAATGAAAAGTGAAAGTGAAGTCGCTCAGTCGTGTCCGACTCTAGTGACCCCATGGAATGCAGCCAAGCAGGCTCCTCCGTCCATGGGATTTTCCAGGCAAAAGTGTTAGGAATATTTATTGGGACACTTTAAATATTGTATCGTTTGACCCAGTAAATTTCCTACTAGTAAAAAAAAAATCACAAAGAAGTAGAAATATAAATGTAAAAATAAACGTTTAACAAAAGAAGGAGGGCTTAATAAATTATGAATTGTTTTAAAATAAATTGTTATGTATTATAGGGAGGAAAATTTTCCCTTATCTTCTAAGTTTTTTGGCTGTTCTAATAATTAAATTGACATAAAACAGATTAACAGGAGAAAAATATATTTAATTATATATATACATATGAGAGCTCCATAAAAATTGGAATCTTGAAGAAGTAAAAGCAGGAAGCTTTTGTACCTTTAAAACAAAGAAACAATAAATTTTTGAACAATTGACAAAACAAATGGGTTTGAGCTTAGGGGGCTAAATTGAAGTAACAATGTTTGTCTTTATAAGTTTCTAGGCCCTGAATTCTGGAATCTCTAGTTATAAACATGCCTTCCACCCTTCTAATACAGGGAGGGTATACTCTCTTCCATGTGAGAGATTTATCGTCTGCTTTCAGAAGGGATCAAAGAGGGTCGGAATGTCATTCTTACACAAGTACCTTGAATTCAAGAAAACCAATGTGCCCCAGTGGCATATTTGTTGTGGCATGTAAGCTTACTAGGCCTTCCCTAGTGGCTCAGTGGTAAAGAAGCTGCCTGCAATGCAGGAGCTAGAGGGGATGCAGGTTCAATCCTGGGGCCAGGAAGATCCCTTGAAGGAAGGGATGGCAACCCACTCCAGTACTCTTGCCTGGAGAATCCCATGGACAAAGGAGCCTGGCAGGCTACGGTCCATAGAGTCCCAAAGAGTCAGACATGATTGAAGCTACTTAGCATGCACATACACATAAGCTTACCAAGGGAAGAAACAATGTATTTTGTATCAATGTGTCTTTGACACATCATGTTGGATCTATGAAAAAAAGTATATGTGAAAAAAGATAACAGATATTTACTCATGTGATTTTTACTTTTATGAGATATTTACTCATATTTACTCATGTGATTCAAATAAAGAGCAAACCAAAGTTGTTAACTCATAAATTTAGCTGACAACCAGTTTATTGTGTTAATACAATTTTAAATTTTATTAACTCTATAGTTGTCTTTTATTAATTAAGACACTTGGATATTAAAGTTTTTAAATTGTTAAATTTATTGCTGACATCATAACTCAGTATTGCATGAACATAGAATATATTTTATGAATCCACAGTTTGAGTTTGGCTGCCTGGATGTTGTCAATAGGAGTGTAATTTTCAGAAAAAGCCGAAAATGATGAGAGGACTTAAGAGGATTAGTATTTAGACTGAATTTTCAATTAAACAAAGGAAAAGTACTCTTAAAAAGTAATTTTAAAAGTAACTAAAATGTTTTGCAGAAATCTTATTTCTTATTGTCTTTCCTATAAATGCTAATGATTCTGTTTCTGCTTTTCTAGTTCAATAGTATAAAACATGGGCCCAAGAATATATTGATAAAGAATCTCCTTCAGGTGACTTCTTTCATCATCATTTTTCCTCTGAAACTTAAGAAATATTTTTATCTTCGCAAGGCTGCTTTTTGTGCTTAAAGCATGTTAACAGTCTTGCCAGAAATGAATAATATGTGTAATCCTGACTCACTCTAGGGAATGTTGCTGCATTTGTAAATTTTCATGCTAGAAAAGAATATACTTCCTCTTATTAAGTATGTAATATTTACCTTAGACAACACAATGCTCTGAGCAACTTTATTCTGCCTTTATGACAGATATGCATCCAGAGCTCTGTAGTATAACTGAATTTGGTCTCAGTCTCATTACTACAGCCAAAACAAGACAGAAATGATATAAGACTTACTGCTTATAGTTCAGTTTTCCTAACCATTTAAACTGAGTAGCAGGATTGCCAAGTTTAGAGTCTTCACAATACTCTCCAGTGAAGTACCTATGAAGAATTATCCTGTGCAAGCTCAGAATGGTTTTTTTTCTACTTCTTTTTTAAACATTTTCACTCACAGATCATTGTACATTATTATGAACATGTACAATTAGTATCATTGCACACAGAGAGAATATATGAAATTCCCTGAATTCCAGAGTTCAAAAGTAGTCTATGACTAAAGGTTTAATTTGCCCAAACCCTACAGTTACCTAGATTCAGGGATCACTGAGGATTCAAGACATATTTAGTCATTCCTAATCATATCTTAAAATCCATCATTCAGAAAACTGGGATCATGGCATCTGGTCCCATCACTTCATGGGAAATAGATGGGGAAAAAATAGAAACAGTGACAGACTTTATTTTCTTGGGCTCCAAAATCACTGTGAATGGTAACTGCAGCCATGAAACTAAAAGACACTTACTTCCTGGAAGAAAAGCTATGACAGATCTAGACAGCATATTAAAAAGCAGAGAGGTCTTTGCTGACAAATACATGTCTTGTCAAAGCTATAGTTTTTCCAGTAGTCATGTTCGGATATGAAAGTTGGACTGTAAAGAAAGCTGTGCGCTGAAGAATTGACGTATTTTTTTAAATATAAATTTCTTTATTTTAATTGGAGGTTAATTACTTTACAATATTGTATTGGCTTTGCCGTACATCAACATGAATCTGCCACAGGTATACACGTGTTCCCCATCCTGAACCCCCTCCCTCTTCCCTCCCCGTACCATCCCTCTGGGTCATCTCAGTGCACCAGCCCAAAGCATCCAGTATCATGCATCGAACCTGGACTGGCGATTCGTTTCATATATGATATTAGACATGTTTCAATGCCATTCTCCCAAATCATCCCACCCTCTCCCTCTCCCACCAAGTCCAAAAGACTGTTCTATACATCTGTGTCTCTTTTGCTGTCTCGCATACAGGGTTATCGTTACCATCTTTCTAAATTCCATATATATGTGTTTGTATACTGTATTGGTGTTTTTCTTTCTGGCTTACTTAACTCTGTATAATAGGCTCCAGTTTCATCCACCTCATTAGAACTGATTCAAATGTATGACTTTTTTGAGCTGTGGTGCTGGAGAAGACTTTTGAGAATCCCTTGGACAGCAAGGAGATCAAACTAGTCTGATCCTAAAGGAAATCAACCCTGAATATTCATGGGAAGGACTAATGGTGAAGCTGAAGCGCCGGTACTTTGGCCACCTGATGTGCAGAACCGACCCATTAGAAAAGACTGATGCTGGGAAAGATTGAAGGTAAGAGAAGAGGGCAACAGAGGAGATGGTTGGATGGCATCACCAACTCAATGGACATGACTTTGAGCCAGCTCTGGGAGATGGTGAAGGACAAGGAAGCCTAACGTCCTCCAGTCCATGGGATCACAAAGCGTCAGACATGACTCAGTGAGTGAACAAACACAATTGATATCATAAGGGCTTCCCTGTTGGCTCAGTGGTAAAAAAAAATCTGCCTACAGAGACTTGGGTTCAATTCCTGGGGTGGGAAGATGCCAAGGAATGATGAAAGATGAAAGGAATTGGGAATTTACTCCAGTTTCTTGCTTTGGGAAATCCGATGGACAGAGGGGCCTGGGTAGCTATAGTCAATGGTGTCTCAAAGAGTCAGACATGACTTAGTGGCTAAAAACAACACCAATTGTATATTTGGAGATTCAGGTACTCATTAACCCTTTCACCTGTGTCAGAGACTACTAGCCAGATGATACGCGGTCAAGGACTTATAAATCAATAAGTATAATTTATATTCAAACTGCAACATTCTGAAATGAAAGAGGAAGTTATTTATAATCATCCAGAAATCAGGCATTAGTCTAGGTTGTCCCTAACAAATCTAGATATATACAGTTCAACGTTACTGGCAGAATAAATGAGCACCTGGATTTGCACATTTATTGATGTGCAGACTTAACTCATGGATCTATGACTTCCCTCCTGAATTTATTCTGATAAATAGATATAAATACCTACTAAATATTTTACTGCCTTTTTGTCTATGCCTTCTGTCTTTAAATTCCTTTAAAGATTTTTAAAGATATCATTCACCAGAGTTTCTCCTGTAATTTATAAAGCATTTTAGTTCAGTTCAGTTCAGTCGCTCAGTTTTGTCCGACTCTTTGTGACCCCACAAATCACAGCATGCCAGGCCTCCCTGTCCATCACCAACTCCGGGAGTTCACTCAAATTCACGTCCATTGAGTCGGTAATGCCATCCAGCCATCTCATCCTCTGTCGTTCCCTTCTCCTCCTGCCCCTAATTCCTCCCAGCATCAGAGTCTTTTAACTCTTCACATGAGGTGGCCAGAGTACTGGAGTTTCAGCTTTAGCATCATTCCTTCCAAAGAACACCCAGGGCTGATCTCCTTTAGAATGGACTGGTTGAATCTCCTTGCAGTCCAAGGGACTCTCAAGAGTCTTCTCCAACACCACAGTTCAAAAGCATCAATTCTTTGGCGCTCTGCCTTCTTCACAGTCCAACTCTCACATCCATACATGACTACTGGAAAAAAACATAGCCTTGACTAGATGGACCTTTGTTGGCAAAATAATGTCTCTGCTTTTCAATATGCTATCTAGGTTGGTCACAACTTTCCTTCCAAGGAGTAAGCATCTTTTAATTTCATGGCTGCAGTCACCATCTGCAGTGATTTTAGAGCCCCCAAAAATAAAGTCTGACACTGTTTCCACTGTTTCCCCATCTATTTCCCATGAAGTGATGGGACCAGATGCCATGATCTTCGTTTTCTGAATGTTGAGCTTTAAGCCAACTTTTTCACTCTCCTCTTTCACTTTCATCAAGAGGCTTTTTAGTTCCTCTTCACTTTCTGCCATAAGGGTGGTGTCATCTGCATATCTGAGGTTATTGATATTTCTCCCAGGAATCTTGATTCCAGCTTGTGTTTCTTCCAGTCCAGCGTTTCTCATGATGTACTCTGCATATAAGTTAAATAAACAGGGTGACAATATACAGCCTTGACGTACTCCTTTACTATTTGGAACAGTCTGTTGTTCCATGTCCAGTTCTAACTGTTGCTTCCTCACCTGCTGCTGCTGCTAAGTCACTCAGTCGTGTCCGACTCTGTGTGACCCCATAGACAGCAGCCCACCAGGCTCCGCCGTCCCTGGGATTCTCCAGGCAAGAACACAGGAGTGGGTTGCCATTTCCTTCTCCAGACCTGCATATCTATATAATTAAAATCAAGCCAATTAATTAATGTCATAAACATTTTCAGTTTTTCATAAGTAACAGGAAATCAATAGCCTCTTCTTAAAGGATGTTCATTAATCATTAATTTTATTCCCTCTTTTATTTTTCTTCCTCATAAGTTTCAAAGTAAATTCAGTGAAAAGTAAAATCAGTGTTTAGAATCAATGACTACTGGTTTTATAAGTCTATTTGTATAAAAGAATAACACTACTTTGGATTTAGAACTAGTGATTTTATGCTGCAAGGTTAGACATAAAGTTGTGTCCAAGACAGAAGATGACCCTTTAATTGATAATTTTGCTTCCCTGGTGGCTCAGGTGGTAAAGCGTCCACAATGCAATGGGGGAATGCAAAGCGTCTGCCTGCAATGTGGGATACCCCAGTTCAGTCCCTGAGTTGGGAAGATCCCCTAGAGAAGGAAATAGCAACCCACTCCAGTACTCTTGCCTGGAAAATCCCATGGACTGAGGAGCTTGGTGGGCTACAGTCAATGGGGTCACAAAGAGTGGAACACAACTGAGCAGCTTCACTTTCACTTTAATGTATACAAGCAGTTCTTTATTTTATAAAATAAAATGCCAAAATTGATGTTAAAGTTTATAAATTTAGCACTGTGTTATAAGTTAAAAAAAGGATTCTCCAAGACCTGTATAGATTATAAAGTGTTGAACTGATTTGTTATAGACATGGTTTTCTTTAGCTCAGACAAATTCAGAGGGAAGGGGAAAACCTGTACAGGTTTCCAGAAAAAGGCAGGAAGTAGTCACCAGTCAGTTCCAAGAAATGCTTAAGTACCTACCAATTCAGCACCTCCACTTTTCAGTGGCCAACACTATGGCCAAATAGAGAGTCAGGAAACTCGAATACTATTCTCCAGTAGAGAACAGCAGGACTCATTAAGCTCATAGGTAGGGATGGAGAGAGGTGTATATTCTCTCACAATAGGGCCTCCACATGATTTTAAGAGTATTCTCATTCACTAGACTATCAGCAACAAGGGCACTTGACCACTGTCTAAAAATGCTGAGTAAAGGTGAGCAGTTGCAGAATGAAGAAAGTTAACTGGAGGAATGGGCACCCACTAGAGGTCTTGCCATCACTGATTTCCCAGGGCCTGACTGCCACAGCTTCCTGATGGGGCAAAATATGGGTCAGGTTGGAGAGCTGGGAAAAGCAATAGAGAATCTTTAGCTTGCTTGGGGTCGAGGGCACAGTGATTTGCTAGGCATTTCCGATAGCGACTAACTTATGCAAACAAACCTAAACATACTCTTCTGCTCTACTTTGGTGGCCAGCGAGTCTTTGGTCCTAACAGTAACCATGGAAATTAGAAATTAAATACTAGGTAACCAGAGAAAGACAAGTCTGGTTCAGCATGTTTTATTTACAGTGTTAATTATGTATCTTAAGAAATGGAAAATATGAATTACTACCAGGATAAATTTATTTTATACTTCATGGGAAATAGATGGGGAAACAGTGGAAACAGTGTCAGACTTCATTTTGGGGGGCTCCAAAATCACTGCAGATGGTGACTGCAGCCATGAAATTAAAAGACGCTTACTCCTTGGAAGGAAAGTTATGACCAACCTAGAAAGCATATTCAAAAGCAGAGACACTACTTTGCCGACAAAGGTCCGTCTAGTCAAGGCTGTGGTTTTTCCTGTGGTCATGTATGGATGTGAGTTGGACTGTGAAGAAAGTTGAGTGCCGAAGAATTGATGCTTTTGAACTGTGGTGTTGGAGAAGACTCTTGAGAGTCCGTTGGACTGCAAGGCGATCCAACCAGTCCATTCTGAAAGAGATCAGCCCTGGGTGTTCTTTGGAAGGAATGATGCTAAAGCTGAAGCTCCAGTACTCTGGCCACCTCATGTGAAGAGTTGACTCATTGGAAAAGACTCTGATGCTGGGAAGGATTGGGGACAAGCGGAGAAGGGGATGACAGAGGATGAGATGGCTAGATGGCATCACCAACTCGATGGACATGAATTTGAGTGAACTGTGGAAGTTGGTGATGGACAAGGAGGCTTGGCGTGCTGCGATTCATGGGGTCACAAAGAGTCAGACACAACTGAGCAACTGAACTGAACTGAAACCTAAAAAAAGATTACAATCAATAATTTGTTTTGTAACAGAAATATCATGGAGAGCACAATTTGTTGTCCTTTCTCCATGAACATGTTACCAATAAGATTTTTTTGTTCCTTGCTAGGGAAATTTGAATGATTTTTAAAGTGCTTGAATTTTAAGTAATTTTAATAAACTGTATTATACCTATATAACTTCTCAGTGAATCTTTTTCAGACATTTTAGAATGTCTTTTACATATAGTCAAGTCGCAAAATGAGAACACAAATCACACTAAGAAGGGCCAGAACATCTATCCTAATTTTTCTGTTATCTTCAATATATTAAAAAATATTTTTTGGATGGAAAAATATGTTATTTTTAACCTCTTGATATCGTTTATGACTTATTAACAGTGTTCATACTGTGAATATTAGAAAAATTATTTTCTTAAAACTTTATCTTATTAAAACTTCCCCACTATAAAAAGAAAATGTCACCCTACTAGTGTGACTAAGAAAAAAAAGAGCCATCATAAGCATCTTTTGAGTGCTGTCGGATTGCTTGAGTGAGGAGATTTGGGGAAACCTGTAAAGCAAAGCAGTTCAGAGCAGGGGAAGTGCAAATCAAAATCAAGTAAGGCTTAAGCAAAACAAAAGAGCATGTTACAAGAAAGTCCAAATCTAGTTACACAATACATCACAGGCAGGAAGCCAAGCAAATAATCAATGAAAACTGGTTATGATCAAGGTGGATTCAAGGATGGAAGAAGATAGCAAAGAGTAAATGTTTGACGTTGATTTTTACTGAAGACATGACTGACATTTTCACTCCCATATTTTCTTTAGAAGGAGAAAGGTCAGAAATATTAGATCAAATACTGTCCAATTCATAGGTGGTATTAATCCTATTATAGAGTAGAAACAGCCATGAATAAATTATATACCACCAGGCAATCTGAAATAATTGAAAGATAAAATTGTGAAAGTGTTGATCTAAATACAGGGAAAGTAGCCAGACAGACTGCTGAATTTCCCTGTCTGTGGAATAAAGATTGATATTAGTGTTCCCCTTGAAGAATTGTTGTGAAGATCAAATGCAATAACAGAAATAAAATTCTCACAAAAGTTCCTGGAATGTTGCAAGTGCTTAAACATCATTATTATTTTTGTTATTGAGAAAACCAAATGAATATTATAAAATGAGCAAGCAAACAACAGTTGAAAAACAATAAACATGGTAAGGCTCACTGATACCTGGACCACAGCCTTTACTGTGCTATCTGCATGACCTTTTTCAAAGCATTTCATTTTCCTAGGTTTTTACTCCTTACTTATAAACTCAAGAAATCAAACTAGATTATCTCTGTGGCCTCTTCTAACACATTTATAATTTTTAAGACATTATTAGTAATCTTCATATCTTTGTAGAGTTGAGATCTGTTGTATACATGTTCTTAAATTATTTTGATGTTTGTTTTCCTTGTGTATCTCTTCACAAGATTGTGAATTTCATACATTGTACATACATTAGGGCAAGTTTCAGTACTAAAACATTTTATAGAATTCACTCTCTAAGGAGGAGTCTTGAGTTAGGTTTCTATTGCCCTTGGATAAGTACCTGTGAGCACGTTGAACATTTCCTGAAAAACAAACAATTTGACTCCTTTTCCCTCTCACACAATGAACTTAACAGACAATAATACAGATTTGACAGTTACTTCTCTGTATACCAGAGAAATGTTGTCTTTTATCAATATGTCTTTAGCTATATGATTCTGTTACTTGGAAGTTTCTGTACTATTTTAAAATTGAGTAAACCTTTTTTTCACAGTTTTTTATGAACAAGAGAAATGGACTTTTCTTAAGCTATGTAAGAATTGATACTTTTGAGCTGTGTTGCTGGAGAGACTCTTGAGAGTCCCTTGGACTGCAGAGAAATCAAACCAATCAATCCTAAAGGAAATCAACCCTGAATATTCATTGGAAGGACTGATGCTAAACCTGAAGCTCCAATACTTTGGCCATCTGATGCAGAGAGCCAGCTCACTGGAAAAGAGCCTGATGCTGGGGAAGATTGAAGGCAAAAGGAGAAGGGAGCAACAGAGGATGAGATGTTTGCATAGCATCATGGACTCAGTGGACATGAATTTGAGCAAACACTGGGAGAGAGTGGAGGGAAGAGGAGGCTGACATGCTACAGTCCATGGGGTTGCAAGGAGTCAGGCACAACTAAGCACCTAACAACGACAAATGTAGGGATCTAACATAAGTTAAGAAAAATTGAGCTAGGAATCTAAGGAAGGATATGAATTAAGGCCGTGTAGGATAGAGACTTTATTTTGGGGGGCTCCAAAATCACTGCAGGTGGTGATTGCAGCCATGAAATTAAAAGACACATACTCCTTGGAAGAAAAGTTATGACCAACCTAGATAGCATATTCAAAAGCAAAGACATTACTTTGCCAACAAAGGTCCATCTAGTCAAGGCTATGGTTTTTCCAATAGTCATGTATGGATGTGAGAGTTGGACTGTGAAGAAGGCTGATCCCCGAAGAATTGATGCTTTTGAACTGTGGTGTTGGAGAAGACTTTTGAGAGTCCCTTGGGCTGCAAGGAGATCCAACCAGTCCATTCTGAAGGAGATCAACCCTGGGTGTTCTTTGGACGGAATGATACTAAAGCTGAAACTCCAGTACTTTGGCCACCTCATGCAAAGAGTTGACTCATTGGAAAAAACTCTCATGCTGGGAGGAATTTGGGGCAGGAGGAGAAGGGGACAACAGAGGATGAGATGGGTGGATGGCATCACTGACTCAATGAACGTGAGTCTGAGTGAACTCTGGGAGTTGGTGATGGACAGGGTGGCCTGGCGTGCTGCAATTCATGGGGTCGTAAAGAATCGGACACAACTGAACAACTAAACTGAACTGACCTGAACTGAGGACAGAGAAAACCAGGTGTTTTTCAGAGAATTATTGTTGATATGACTCAGCTCCAGATATTTTTTTCTTCGTCAATACTAGACAAAATAAAGGTTCTGATATTCCTAGAATGTGCCCCAGTTTGCAGAAGAGGGAAAGGCAAATTGCCCCAAGAATAAATGATATACAGAGATGAACAAAGGTCTCCTTAGGAAAAATGAGATGGGCAAGAGAAGTTAGTGTTATCAGATGACACTTGGGAAATGTTATAAAAAGAGGATAAGACAAGTTTTGTTTTCAGTTTGTAAATTATGATCTAAATTGTAATTATTCTCAAAGTGTGTGTGGTTTTTTTTAATTTTTTATTTTTTTTTTAATTTTAAAATCTTTAATTCTTACATGCGTTCCCAAACATGAACCCCCCTCCCACCTCCCTCCCCACAACATCTCTCTGGGTCATCCCCATGCACCAGCCCCAAGCAAGCTGCACCCTACGTCAGACATGGACTGGCGATTCAATTCTTACATGACAGTATACATGTTAGAATTCCCATTCTCCCAAATCATGCCACCCTCTCCCTCTCCCTCTGAGTCCAAAAGTCTGGTATACACATCTGTGTCTTCTTTCCTGTCTTGCATACAGGGTCGTCATTGCCATCTTCCTAAATTCCATATATATGTGTTAGTATACTGTATTGGTGTTTTTCTTTCTGGCTTACTTCACTCTGTATAATTGGCTCCAGTTTCACCCATCTCATCAGAACTGATTCAAATGAATTCTTTTTAACGGCTGAGTAATACTCCATTGTGTATATGTACCACCGCTTTCTTATCCATTCATCTGCTGATGGACATCTAGGTTGTTTCCATGTCCTGGCTATTATAAACAGTGCTGCGATGAACATTGGGGTACATGTGTCTCTTTCAATTCTGGTTTCCTCCGTGTGTATGCCCAGAAGTGGGATTGCTGGGTCATAAGGTAGTTCTATTTGCAATTTTTTAAGGAATCTCCACACTGTTCTCCATAGTGGCTATACTAGTTTGCATTCCCACCAACAGTGTAGGAGGGTTTCCTTTTCTCCACACCCTCTCCAGCATTTATTGCTTGCAGATTTTTGGATCGCAGCCATTCTGACTGGTGTGAAGTGGTACCTCATTGTGGTTTTGATTTGCATTTCTCTAATAATGAGTGATGTTGAGCATCTTTTCATGTGTTTGTTAGCCATCCGTATGTCTTCTTTGGAGAAATGTCTATTTAGTTCTTTGGCCCATTTTTTGATTGGGTCGTTTATTTTTCTGGAGTTGAGCTGCAGAAGTTGCTTGTATATTTTTGAGATTAGTTGTTTGTCAGTTGCTTCATTTGCTATTATTTTCTCCCATTCAGAAGGCTGTCTTTTCACCTTGCTTATATTTTCCTTTGTTGTACAGAAGCTTTTAATTTTAATTAGATCCCATTTGTTTATTTTTGCTTTTATTTCCAGAATTCTGGGAGGTGGATCATAGAGGATCCTGCTGTGATTTATGTCTGAGAGTGTTTTGCCTATGTTCTCCTCTAGGAGTTTTATAGTTTCTGATCTTACATTTAGATCTTTAATCCATTTTGAGTTTATTTTTGTGTACGGTGATAGAAAGTGATCTAGTTTCATTCTTTTACAAGTGGTTGACCAGTTTTCCCAGCACCACTTGTTAAAGAGATTGTCTTTACTCCATTGTATATTCTTGCCTCCTTTGTCAAAGATAAGGTGTCCATATGTGTGTGGATTTATCTCTGGGCTTTCTATTTTGTTCCATTGATCTATATGTCTGTCTTTGTGCCAGTACCATACTGTCTTGATGACTGTGGCTTTGTAGTAGAGCCTGAAGTCAGGCAAGTTGATTCCTCCAGTTAAGTCATTGCTTTGTTAGAATCACCCATTTAAATACAGTTAACTTACAGCTTCTCTTTTTTTTTAAAAAGGAAGGGTATATGCCAAAGAGAGGGATGGATTCCCTTTTAATTTGTATTTTATTGCATTGATTTTATTTTCATATGCATTTCTCTTTTTAAAAGTAAATTTGGACATTTCTTTCATTCTGCTGCTGCTGCTGCTGCTGCTAAGTCGCTTCAGTCACGTCCAACTCTGTGCGACCCTATAGACGGCAGCCCACCAGGCTCCGCCGTCCCTGGGATTCTCCAGGCAAGAACACTGGAGTGGGTTGCCATTTCCTTCTCCAAAGCATGAAAGTGAAAAGTGAAAGTGAAGTCGCTCAGTTGTGTCCTACTCTTTGTGACCCCATGGACTGCAGCCCACCAGGCTCCTCCGTCCACGGGATTTTCCAGGCAAAAGTAGTGGAGTAGGGTGCCATTGCCTTCTCATAGAGGGGAACAAATTCTCAGTCTTCTTATTAAAGTGTGCCTATGGCCTCAATCAGTCTCTGCTTCCAATCATTTTCACCCCACACTATAGAAAACTGCATAGAATACCTGAAAAGAAGCATGCAGGGACTAAAATTACAAGGCAAATGCAATAAATTAAGGTCATAATAACAATATTAATACCATTATCATCATCATTATGGGTTAGATTTACTCATCGCTTTCTATGGGCCAGGTACTAATGATTTTACATATATTTATACATGTAATCCTTACAATCTGCATAAGTATAGTAACAATTATCCTAATTTCACAGGTGAACAAAACAGGCACAAGTGAGTGAGCTCTTAATCAGAAAGGGTTCTGGCAAAGAACCAGGTGTCACACTTAGAGAGGGGTGGCTTTTAAGAATGATTTAATAATGGCACTGTTACTTGTGAATATCAGTGCTAATATTAATACCATAAATGTATATTTCACCCAGGAAATGCAAAATTATCCAATATTAGATAATCTAATAATAACTCAAAGGAGAAAAACATGATCATCTTAAAGGATACCTCCAAATCTTGAATTGAGAAGCAGATTTGGGAGATTTTTGGAAAATTATTAAGAACTTAATTATGCTAACCCCTTTCCCCCCAGACAGCATAATGCACACATTGAATCAAGAAGTAACAGAAAAAGAATATGTCTTATTTTTAATTTTATAACTTGAAAGTAGGTTTGAATTTTTTACAATGTTTATAAATTAATTCTATTTCAAAAGTAATTTAAAAGATGTGAATAAAGCTGCAAAACTTGGAAAATATCACCAAACTTTTACATAATGTTGTCAGGCAAGTGTAATGTCCTTGGTTCTGTCTCGTCCTGAGAAAAATTTGAAGCTACGGACATTAAAGTCCTCAGTGCGTCACAGCTCTTGGACAGACCGTGTTATAATTCTCAGGTCTTGAACAGACTGTGTTATAGCTCTTTGACAGATCAGTGTTACAGCTCCGTGTTACAGTTCAGTTTTATTTAGAAAGTAGCAGGAGACAGGAGGGCATGCCTACCCAAAGATGCGAAGAGAAGAGTGCGCCCTTTGGCTCCTCTTTTTATATATATATTTTTTTTTCCCTACCCCCTGGGCCTGTCCTGTGTAACCTGGGCTAGGAGCAGTGCTGTTTGTTCTATCTGAGGGCCTCACTCCAGTCCTCGGACCTTCCTTTGACCTTCCTTTGTTCTGTTTTCACGGGCTTTTCCCTTCCTTGTCTTTTAACCACAGCCACTTTGGACTTCTGTTTCCAACTACCTAACAATATGATATACATAATAAGAGCCCAGTATATGGCCACTTAGGAGTTTCAAGTTAGTATATGATTGTATGCTGTGATAGCCAAAGAATGATTGCACTTGTAGAAGTTCAAAAAATTGAACACACTTCCCATTAAATTACATTACTTAAAATTTTTCTGATATTCACAGTGGCTTATTTTCTTATCAAGCTGTTTACAGAGCTTTGTTGAAAGACTGACAGTTTCAGTAATTCTCAGATATTTAATGTTAACCATCATATAAACAAACGACACTACTAGATTACTTTTTAGTAAAAAATAAACTACCACAACCAAAATGCTTCATTATATATTTTCTGCATTATTCTCTATTACTGATTTGAAATATAATTTTCAAGCTACCAACAACATTAAAAAGAGAAAAGCATACAAGTATGTTAGTTTACATTATGCTTAAAAAATGGCAAGTCAAATTACTTTTAAACAATTTTAGTTTTATTTTACAAGTTAATATTTGGAATACAGAATATTATTTTGTGGACCTTAAGACAAATATGAATAAATATCTCATGCATGCTGAGTCATTAAGTCATTGTCGACTCTTTGTGACCCCATGGACTGTGGCCCACCAGGCTCCTCTCTCCATGGGATTCGCCAGGCAAGAATACTGCAGTGAAGTTGCCATGCCCTCCTTCATGGGATCTTTCTGACCCAGGGGTGGAACCTGCATTTCCTGCATTAGCAGGGAGATTCTTTATACTGAGCCACCTGGGAAGCCCAGATATCTCATAAATTATAACAAATTTTCATTGAATAATGTAATTATACCAATTTCTTGAATTTTATGTTTAAATTGGCATTTCAAATGATAGGATGTAATTTTCTCAACAGTCTGTTATAAGTTCAATATGGTTAAGCAAGGAAGCTTCATATGTTAAGAAACAATAATTAAAATTATTTTTAAGTAATAGCATTTGGGCACGTTATTTGTGACAAATCAAATTTTATAAGACTGAGTTCTAAAAATGCAAGACATCAAATCGTACTCTAGAAGTAAGATTTCTAGAAAATCAGCTAGAAAACACAAACTGAAACAAATTGTGTTGTCTCTAATTTAAGGTTGTATTGCAAACTGTCGTCTACTTAGAAATATAATGAATTCCACAATCTCATAATCCTGTCATTCTAATCTTAAAAAAAATTAGCTTTGAAGAATTGTTTTCTGTTACTATTGTCCATTGCTTAACTCAGTGCATAGTATTTAATAGATAGTGCATGTTTGAATGAATAAATCCCTGTATCAAAAATATGTATCCCTACAATTTATGAATGTTTACTCTTCTTGACAGTGCGTACCTACTGTGCATTAAAGCATTGTTAACACTTCTTCCCCAAGCATGTATTTAATCCTTATTATTTTACTTTGGTTACTTTTGGGGAAAAAAATCCATGCAAATTTCACTGGAATATTAATTTTACCCCCTTTTCTGCAGGGAGAAACAGGGCTTGTTAAGTTATTTTTGTTTGTTTTTTGGCTGCACCTCAAGACTTGCAGGATCTTAGTTTCCTGACCAAGGATTGAACCATTGCCACCTGCAGTGGAAATGCAGAGTCTTATCCACTGGACTGCCAGGGAAGTCCCTGGCTTGTTAGTTTAAAACGGTTTATGAGCTCTCATTTCTCTTGTAATCTTTAATTCTATTATGAGAACTTCTCCCTTTCAATTTTTACATTTACTTTTTTCTTTTCTTTACCCATAAATTCTATTTTGCGTCTCCTCTCCCTTTTCTTTTATGTATTTTAATTGTATGCTCCAGTTAGTACTGCTAATCCTCTGCTGAGCCAGCTTTTCTAAAAACAACATTTTTCCAAATATGTGACTGCTTATTCCATACACTGAAGGGGCATTCATTTCCAAAGTGTCCATTCAGCACTATAGAGAGGAAGTGCTGAATAATATGATGTGAAAAAATAGTAGACTATTCCAGATTTCACTTACTGTTATGATAGTGATTCATTATGGTTGCTATTGAGTTGGGAGAAACAAATCCCCAAGGCATTTCTTTTTCATCCCAATGAATGCAAATATATAAAATCCTTACTCTGCATACCAGTATAATAATTAGTGTTAGGTACACATTTTGTTGTGCTTCCCAGATAGCGCTAGTGGTAGGAAATCCCACCTACCAGTGTAAGAGACATAAAAGACTCAGGTTCAATCCCTGGGTCAGGCAGATCCCCTGGAGAAAGGCATGACAACCCACTCCAGTATTCTTCCCTGGAGAATCCCCATGGAAGAGGAGACTGGTCGGCTACAGTCCATAGTGTCACAAAGAGTCAGACACAACTGAAGTGAGTGAACACACACGCATACACATTTAATTATATAATTGCCATCTTCTATTTTAACATTATTATGGTTCATGTGCTTAGTGAGCATTTAAATGGTATTTGGTGCAGTTGTTTAGGGAAATTTTTGACTATGTATCTGTCAAAAACTCTTCTGACTTATGGGATACTGCCATCCCGTAAACCACTATTGGTAGTCATTGATATGGCCACACAGTTGAAATTTAAAACACAACCACTATTCATCTTTTAAAGGTAAACTTCAGAGACATCAGTGACAACTAAGTATTTTGTCAGATATTTATTAATTACACAAAGGCATGAATATAATTAATAAGCATGAGACATTGAGTATGTAGAATGTTTTGAGGAAGATGTTCAGAGTTTTTTGGATTTTTGTCATTATTTATAGCAGCACTATGATAAATATAATTCTTTAAATATTCATTATAGATTTATAAAATATCTAACTCATTTTATAAGATCAGGTGAAGTAGGAAGTTAGATATGGTTCGATTTCTGTAGTCAGCATACTTTGATATGATAGTTCCGAAAACTTAAATCAGACACTTAACATGTACAGTAAGTTAACATAACACTGAGTTATAAGATAGGTTGTAACCTTCTTTTAATATAAATCGTATTAATAGATTATAATATTTAAGAAAATAATTAGAAAAATTACAAGAGTCTGAGATAAGCTTATCCAAATAAAAACAACAAATTATTTCTCAGAGGTCAACAGAGTAATTGCCTTGATGACCCTGTTTAATTCATCTTCTAAAAGTTGACTATTAACATATTTCAATTCCTATATATAGTCTAAAAATATTCCAAATCATTTTTACACATACATATACATGGACCAAGATACAGTCCCTGATAGCTCAGTTGGTAAAGAATCCACCTGCAATGCAGGAGACCCCGTTTCGATTCTTGGATCAGAAAGATCTGCCTGGAGAAGGGACAGGCTACCCACTCCAGTATTCTCAGGCTTCCATTGTGGCTCAGCTGGTGAAGAATCTGCAATGCGGGAGACCTGGGCTTGATCCCTGGGTTGGGAAGATCCCCTGGAGTAGGAAAGGCTACCCACTCCAGTATTCCAGCCTGGAGAATTCCATGGGACTATATAGGCCATGGAGTCACAGAGAGTTGGAAATGACTGAGTGCCTTTCACTCACAGTCCAAAAATATATATGTATTGAGATTTGGACATATTACTTGAAACATTCAGACAAAAATACTTGAAACATTCATGCTTCCTACATTAATATTTGTGCTTACTCTTTAATTAGCACTAGTATTAACTCCTACTCCTTTTGTTTCTTCTAAGGATTTTTTTTTTTTTTACTTTTGATATCAATTTTTTTAAGTGAGTGTTTTGTCTAGCACCGTGTTTAGAAATGAAAATTTATTTTCCTTATTGTTATTGTAAAATAAAGTTACTTTAAAAGCAACAGTTCACATAATACTAATATAAAGGCACCAAGAGAATGTAGCAAGTAACCATAAAGTTTGTTTTCCATGTTCATATCTTTAGATGGAGTTACTATCAGATATTCTGTATTTAGCATGACAGCAACATCTGGCATATTTATATTTAAGCATTCTTGCGTTGTTTTGACATCTTAAGAAATGACTTGAGTAATTATTTTAAAGGAATTTTAAAGACAATTATATTCTATTTTTATTCCTTTCCTTAATCCTTTGACAGATTCATATCAAACATAATACCAGATTTGCCTGATCTGCTTGTTAAGAATTTTGCCAAAGCATTTTATTTCCATTCCTGTCATTGTCTCATGAATTTGCCCTAGTAATGGGAATTTCATACCTAGATATGGGTTTTGATCAAGTTTTATGGCTAATTCTATAAGGAAAGACAAGGTTAAGACTCCCACAAATCAATCTTAGTGTGGCTATGACTGCACTTTTTCATGAGCACAAGCAAGTGTTAGATAACAGCTATCTCTATGCCAAAGGAATCACAGCGTTTTGTTTCACTCTTAGCTGCTTGTTTTTAGGATATGAGAAGAACTTAGTAAATAATTAATTATGATGTAAAGCCTACTACCTCACTTGGCAATTCCTTTTAAAAATGAATTATACTCTTGAGTCCTTTTAGATAGGTTTCTTAACCTTGACACACCTCTGAATTGTCTATAGTGTGCTAAGAATGAATGATTTAATCCTGATTACCAAATTATAAAACAGAAGCAAATTTTGTGTTAGGTCTAACCATTATGCACTATAATCCACATATTTATATTGAAATATTTTTGGATTGATTTGTTTCTAAACCATTCTACTCTTCACCAAAACTCAATAAATAGAAATGTAATCATTCTTTTTTTCTGAATGTAAGGAAAGGAAAAAAAAATCATGCATGTACTCCTCACAAACATATAGAATCTGATTAAGAATTTGAATTTTAAATTTAAAATTTAAAGCCTGACTTTATTGCAGGCTTCCTGATTAACTTGTGGAAATCATTCACTACATTATTTTCTTCTCAGTTATCTGACTTTGAAGACGTTATATTCATTTATTTAACATACATTTTTGAAAGACTGCCCACTGATGATCTGATAAAATTTTTTTCAGTACTTGAAAACAGAATGTTGCTTGACAAAAAATTTTACAGACTTTAGTTTTATTATTATTATTGACACATAAACTTGTATAGACTATTAAATTTAAGTTTTTCTTAATTTCCTCTTTATCCTTTGGCTAGATAGTTTTCCACTGCTGATCAAAGTGTTTGTGTGTGTATGTGTTTTAGACCCCATAATTTTCCTATTCAAATAGTATATGACCATGTGCAAGCATACCATTTTATTATATACATAAGCTCTTCCTTTTAAAACTCATGAAAGAACAAAAAGAAAACCTATTTAGGTTGGAGCCATATGCCCCAAGAATTAAAAAACATTGATTTGCCTAGAATCAACACAAAAGGGAAATAAATGCAGGGAACATAGTTTACTTTTAAGTTAAAAGGATCTTTTCATATTACAGTGCTTCCTAGGAGACATGAAACAGTTATTTGAGAAGAATAAATGAGTATGTTTCTTGTTGTTTATATTTATCTGGAAGGAAACTTTAAGAGCATAAAGGGTCTCTTAGACATTAGGCACTGGAGAATTATAATCAGAGATCAGAGGCGGCAAAGCCTATCATGTAGAATTTATTTGTAGGATTTGATAATTTTGTTATAAAACTATGTATATGATTTATATTCTTTCTCCTTAAAGGGAAACTTTACTTTGTAGAATTTTTTCTCTACTTATAAGTTACCAAATCACATGTAGTTTTCTTGAAATTCACAGTTTTAATTATCATTTGACTTTTCTAAGGCTATGCCTAAATTAAAAAAATAAAAAGTCTTTTATTCAACATAATTCATGAGGAACACAGGGCCTTTAGGGAATAGCAAAATTGAACTGAACCTAGTCAATAATAGATTGCTTACCCTTGGTTAATTTATTAGCCACCTGTTTCATTTTTACAATGTAATAAAAAAAGTTTGAATTCCATCAGTACATATGCAACATATTGCGGTCTGGACACTTTCAAATCAGATAAAACATCAAGAGTTGATATTGAGGATAACATAACTTTTAAGAAGATCAGATATGAATTCAATTTTTAGTGTTTCCCTTTATTATTATCTTTATCATAATAGCATTATTATTATAAAAATCTCAAATAAATGGAGGAAAATCACACCAAGAATTCTTCAGATCTTAGACTGACTTAACACCAATACAGAAACTGTTACTGCAGTACTTGAAGCTTAAAGGTACTTGTTTGAAATAAAAACCACTATGAATTATATTACAATAATAATTATAACTTGAATGAAGACAGAAAAATTTTTGTGTTATCCTGGATAAAAATAGTAACTTCATACATTACTGTTTACTTTCAAGTGAGAGTGCTCACACCTACCCCAGTAACTCAAACAAAATGTCCCCACCATAGTGATGATGACTTTTACTTTCCCCCGACAAAACATGAACACACTTTTATACAAACATGATCGGCAATGAATCAACCTTGATAAATCATGAACATATTTGTGGTGATACTTCAAGCAAGTGGTAGAAATGTGACTGGAGTTTATGATAATTTATTTTCCAGTTCTGAATATCAGGAGACTTTTAGCCCCAACCCAGAGACAGAACTGCCCTATGAGGTACACTCTATAGTAAATTGGGTAGGCTTGGTCTACCCGGGGAACAGAGTTTAGGGCAAGAAGGCACTTAGAATGCCTGGAACTGGTTTAGAGTTGAGAACTTCGTGATGATAGGCTTGAAGCACAACTTTGCACTCTCGAGGCATGACCAAAGAGAACAAAAACAGAGGTGCAGGACCACCTTGAAAATTTTTCCTCGCATTCAGAATTTGCCTCAGTGATATTCTCAGTGAAATTCCATCCTGTAAGAGCCCTGAAATGATGTGTTCGCTTTCATCAATGTCTAGTGCAAACACAGTGCTTCTTGGCTATGACCCACAGCCATTCAAAATCAATGTCTGTGAGTTAAACCACCCTGCCCAGACTGAAATTCTAGTTTCCAGCCTCTCTGGATCCAAGTAACAGTCCTAGGAACAGCCTCCAGTCCTGGCAATGATCAACTGTATATCATCTTTCATTGCTTTTAGCTAATCTGATCTTGGCAGGGTACTTTTTAAAAAGAAATGACAAATGCTAGCTAGAAAGCAAATTTTAAAAATAAAAATAAAAGTTTTATCTTTAAATGTTTTCTATTTTCCCTAATAATTCTACAATCCAGATGATTCAGTATGCTGACCAACCAGACTTACTTATTACCTTTTTGATTATTGATTATTTAATATTAATTAGTGTATTTAACAAATACATAGCACTCACCATGCCTCAGACAAAGAGAAAATTGCTTTACAAATATAAACTCATTTATTTCTCATAACAGTGCTATAAAATACTTGTTGTTTCCCCCATATTATAGATAAAAGATCTGAGGCAGAGAAAGAATAAATTCCTTGTCCATCATGGTCAAACAGGGGACTTCCCTGGTGTTCAAATGGTTAAGACTACAAGCTTCCATTTCAGGAGGCATGAGTTCAACCCCTGGTCAAGGAAGTTCCACATGACCCATGGCATGGCCAAAAAAAACAAAAACACCAACGTGGTCAAACAGCTTGTAAGTGTTGGAGCCAGCTTTCTAACACAGATAATCTGGCTCCAGAGTCTCCACTATTAGCCAGTTTAATCTGTTGTTCTTAACAGTTTGCTCATATCTCTCTTCCTAGTAATCTTGACATGATCAATCAATATTTATTAAGTAAATGAAAGCTCTGATCCACATATCTTTTTTTAGATGACCTAATAGTATGCTTTAGGACACTGGCAAAATAATGTTCTGATATTGATTAGTGTTTGACTTAAAATTATTCTACGAACATGATATTTGTCTGGTAATACTTCTAGATTGCTAAGTCGCTTCAGTCGTGTCCGACTCTGTGAGACCCCATAGATGGCAGCCCACTAGGCTCCTCTGTCCCTCGGATTCTCCAGGCAAGAATACTGGAGTGGGTTGCCATTTCCTTCTCCAATGCATGAAAGAGAAAAGTGAAAGTGAAGTCACTCAGTCATGTCCAACTCTTAGTGACCCCATGAACTGCAGCCCACCAGGCTCCTCCGCTCATCTATATATTGTGCAACATGACTTCTTGTTTTAATCATCATTTAAGAGAAGAAAATATTTCCTTATAATATTTTAGGATTTTTTATACTCAGTGGAAATATTGAGTTCATTTTAGTCTAAGCCATATTATGGACTCAAACAAACTAATTATTCATCCAACATATTTGCCTGAGTCTTTTTATTCACTGTATGACCAATATTATGTAGTCAGTTTTTCAAGGAAATATGGCAGAATGTTATGCTTTTTATGTGATAAAAAGCTTAATATTGATGTGAATGGGACATTCACTCAATAAAATCAAGAGATGAAGAGAGGATAAAAAGAGACAGAAGGGGGAAGTGAATGTTTGTTAATGAAAGTACTTGTAAACCGTTAAAGAAAATTATTTTCTAATGTTAAAATATGTTACATTCCTTAAAGAAGTAGAATCATTTCATATTGAAACATTTATCAAACAATAAGTGAATAATTTGAAAGATTTTGATGTGTCCATGTGAGGACATGTACAGCTGTCTCTGAGAATAACATGAAGACTAGCAGAATGTACAACTAAGGACATAAAGTAAAGGCTACGTGGTGACAAGTGGGAGTGGCAGAGATGCAGCCTAGTCAGGACCCATACCCCTGAGGCGGCAACTGATGAACAAGATGTATATCACAACTATGGAGGAACCCCTGACGTACAAGGGGTCTAAGCCTCATGTTAGGCTTCCCAGGCTAGGGGACTTGCATTGGGAAGCCAAGCTCCCATAAAGTCTGGCTTTGAAAACCAGTAGTATTAAGTCCAGAAGAACCAGAAGGCTGTTACTCTACTCTTAGGCTTAGACTCTACTCTTCAAAGTTTTATGCACAAACTCATTCATTCCAAGTCCCAGTCAGAGGCAGCAGATTGAAAAACATCTGGGTCATTTTAGAACAAGGACATGAGTATTTTAAGGCATAAATGGGAGGGTCAGGTATCTGGAGGAACTTGCTTCAGGGACTGAAGCACTGGCAGGTACCTTTTTTTTCTTTTTTAAACTCGCCTTCCACCTAGCTGTCCCAGTACTGGCATACACCGTTTCAATCACTCTTCATCATCCTAGCTCCCACCGTATTCCCTACCCAATATTCCCCTAGAACCTGCCACACCCTGCCCTGCATACTATCCCAGCTGGCACCAGCACCCCCAAAAGGGGCTCTGACTCTGGGGGATCAGCCCTGACCACTGGCACCTGCACAGCAATTGTGACTGAGCCAACCCCACTCACCAGCATGCCTACTGCAACACAGACCAAATACAACAGGAGAGGGGATGCCCCCCAAGCACCTGGCTCTGATTACCATGGTGAGGGGCCGTGGGGCCCTACCGGCACCTCCTACATAAGGCCGCTCTATCAAGATGGGAGACATGTACCTGATATATCTGATATATAGAAACAAACACAGAGATAGGCAAAATGAGGCAAAGGATTTCCTTCTAAATTAAAAAAAAAAAAAACAGAACTAACTAAAGATAGATAAACCATTTAAGAAAAAGAGTTTAAAAAAATAGTAAAAAGATGCTTACTAAACTCAGAAGAATGGATAAACTCAGAATTTCAACAGAGAGAAAATATAAAAATGAGTCAGTTAGAACTGAAGAACACAACTAAATGAGAGATAAACTGGAGGAAATTAATAGTACATCAAAGGATCAGAAGAATGGCTCCCTAATCTGGAATACAGGGTAGTATAATTTGCCCAATGGAATAGCAAAAAGAAAAGAAAGAAAAGGATAGTTTAAGAGTCCTCTGAAACAACATCAGGGATACTACCATTCACATTAAAGGAGTCACAGAAGGAGAAGAGAGAGAGAAAGAGACAAAAACCCCACTTGAAGAAATTGTGAATAAAAACTTCCCTAACCTGGCAAGGGAAGCAGACACCCAAGTCGATGAAACACAGAGAGTCACAAACAAGGTAAACCTAAAGAGACACATACCAAGACATGTTATAACTAAAATGTCAAAGCTTAAAGAGAAGAGTTTCTTAAAACAACAAGAGAAAAATAAATAATTACATACAAGAGAACCCCCATATCAGCTGATTTGTGTGCAGGAACTTTACAGACTATATGGGACTGCCCAGGCACAATGCATTCAGAATACTGAAAGAAAATAATAATAATAATAATAACTTACAACCAAGATTACTCTACCTAGCAAAATTATTCAGAGTCAAAGGAGAGCTAAAGTTTCCTGGACAAGCAGAAGTTACGTGAGTTTGTCACCACTAAACTGGCCTGACAAGAAACGTTAAAAAGACTTTTATATAAGTGGAAAACACCATAGCTAGAAGTAAGAAAATTAGGAAAGAAAAAAACCACACTGATAAAGACAAATATATAATAAAGTTAGTAGATCAAAAACTTACAAAGCTAGTTTAAGGATTAAAAGATAAAAGTAGTAAAATCATCTGTATCTGAAACAATAAGTAATACACAAAAAGATGAAAACATGACATAAAAAATGTAAAATGTGAGAGGGGAGTGAAGTAAAAATGTAGTTGTTTTAGAATGCACTTAAATGTAAATGACCAACTTAAAATACAATATGTGTACATGGTACCATAAAACCTCATGGCAACCAGAAACCAAAAACCTATAATATATAAACAAAAAAGTTATGAAACATATTAAAAACATAACACTAAAGAAAGTCACCAAATCACAATGGAAGTTTACAATAGAAGAAAGAAGGAATAGAGAAGAGCTACAAAAACAACCAGAAAACAATGAAAAAAAATGACAATAAGTACATACCTATCAATAATTAATTTAAATGTATATAGGCTGAATGCTATAGTCAAAAGACATGGGATGGCTAAATGGATTAAAAACCAAAAAATTAAGATACCTATATACCCTGCCTTACTGGAGACTCACTTCAGAGCTAAAGACACAACGCAGACTTAAAGTGATGAAATGGAAAAGAAAGATATTCTATGCAAACGAAAATAAAAAGACAACCGTATAGTCATATTTACCCCTGACAGAATAGACTTTAAAACAAATACTGCTCCAAGAAAAAAGGAGCATTACATAATAAAAGGATTAACCCGTCAAGAGGATATAACACTTATAAGTATCGGTACACCCACCATAGGATCACTAAAAACATAAAACAAATATTAATGGATGTAAATGGAGAAAGTGACAGTAATACAATAATAGTGGGGAACTTTTAACACCCCACTTATATCAGTGAATAGATCATCCAGACAGAAAATCAACGAAGAAACATTGGCCTTACGTGACACATTAGCACAGATAGGCTGACTAAATATCCACAGAAATTCCAACCCAAAACAGAAGACTACACTTTTCACGTGCACGTGAGCCATTTTCCATGAAAAATTAACATGTTAAGCCACAAAAGACATCTCAATAAATTTAAGAATATTGATATCGTATCAAGCATTTTTTTCTAACCACAGTGCTATGAAACTAGAAATCAATTACAAGAAGAAAATTGAAATAAGCAAACATGTGGAAACTAAAGCACATGCTTCTAAACAACCAATGGGTCAATATAGAAATCAAATAGAAAACAAAATTTAAAAACACAAAATGAAAGATGTATAAATTTGACTGTATAGAAATTAAAATTTTCTACATGGCAGAATCTGCCACAAGCAAAGTTTAAAGCAAAGACAAACTGATATATAGATGATATAGATTATAGACTTAAAGAAACACAGTTAGTGATATATATGACATAAATAAAAAGGCTAAAATTTACCTACAAGCTGAAAATATTTTAAGAATCAGGAAAATAAATTCATGCAACAGATGGCATTGTGACTTGATACAAATTCATAGATGGAGGACAATTAGATGTTGCCTAAATATATACCGTAAACACACACATACACATATACATGCCTTATATACCTGTGACTTAGCAGTTCCAGTTTTAGAAATTTATCCTAGAGATATAATCACACACATTTGAAATACAGGATTACAAGATTATTCAACCAGCATTATTTACAACAGAAAAGACTGAAAACAATCTATAAAAAACATCAGATAAATTATGACATACATAATGGGATACTATTTGGAAATAAATAGAAAGTGAGGATATTCTTGATGTTGAATTGGAAAAACATCCAAGAATTATTAAATGAAAAAGTAAGTTATGAAACAGTATGTAGGGTATGCTGCTATTTATTGTACTTCCTTGGTACAAAGGGAGCCAAAGAAAGACTCTTACATTTCTTACATTTGTGTGTGTTTGTATAAGTATGGGGAGGTACACACACACTTACATACACTCAAAACAAGAATACTGTTTGAAGAAGGGAAATAGTATAACCAACTACTGTCAGGTTCCTGTCCATATTTGTTGATACTTATGGTTTGTTTTTAAGATCACCCCAGTGTCTAGCGAGGACTTCCCTGATAGCTCAGTTGTTAAAGAATCCGCCTGCAATGACAGAGATCCCGGTGTGTTTTCTGGGTCAGGAAGATCTACTGGAGAAGGGATATGCTACCAACTACAGTATTCCTGGGCCTCCCTTGTGGTTCAACTGGTAAAGAATCTGCCTGTAATGTGGGAGACCTGGGTTCAATCCCTGGGTTGGGAAGATCCCCTGGAGAAGGGAAAGGCTACCCACTCCAGTATTCTGGCCTAGAGAATTCCAGTGATTATATAGTCCATGGGGTCGCAAAGAGTCAGACACGACTGAGCAACTTTCAGTGTCTACTGAAATTACCTGAGGATTCTGTACCTGAGAGTTTTTTCTCCAATTCTTCCCTTTGGGCAAGCTAGGTGTGCCAGGACACTAACACCCTGGGAGCAGCCTCCAGCAAGGATAAGTGGGAGTTAGAGGATGATATCCCCAGATCCTTCCCCAGATGGTGGTCTCACCCTGAAATGTGTTCTGTACTAGTCTTTTAAGGGTTTAAGTGGGGTCATGGCCAGTTAATCTCAGCAGTGCACTGCTTGATAACAGATCCTCTACCGGCTTCCTTCTCTCTCCTATCTCTTTTTTCCATGTTCTGCCTGATGCCCATTAGAATTCCTTCCAGTAACCACATGCTTGACTGTCCTTATCTAGTTGTATGCCTCTTTGGGGACCAGCCTAAAGTATTGGATTACTGGGAAAAAGGCAGGAGATAAAATTTCAACAGTATGCTCTCATTTTCTTTAACTTTGAATCATGCATGTCGTCTCTTCAATCATGTCTAACTGTGTGCGACCCTATGGACTGTAGCCTGCCAAGCTCCTCTGTCCATGGCAAGCCCACGTCTCATATCTCCTGCATTAGCAGGTGGGTACTTTACCACTAGCACCAACTGGGAAGCCCAATTTTGAATCATAAGACTGTTCTAATAAAATTAGCTGAAAATATCAGATACTAGAAATTGAGTGAGTTACAGCTCTAGACCACTTAATATCATGAGCTCTAGGAACTAGTCTTTGTCTAGAGTTTGGATGGGTGCCTGAAGTTAGGCCTACCAATTACACAAAAAGCCTTTCTGAAACTCTGCGATTTAAATAAATGAATCATCTCACCTACATGTGTCACAATCTAATTTTCCTAATCTTCAAGTTTTAGGGTCAGATTGACTGCTACCTCATTCATTTCCCTCACTGCATTTTATAATTAAATCTTAATGACAGTTGCCAGATCTGTCACACCACATTGGGCTACAAAATATTTTTTATGAAAAGATCCTAGGGGCAGAGCTTATCCAGTTAGCTCTTTCCCAGTATATTCCTAATTGTACATTTTATTTTACAAATATCTACTTATTTTAAGACCTGTGGTTTTAGTATGCCCTTGTTCACTGTCAGTTTGGATAATCTTTTCCTTGGCTATGCCCACTTTTCAAACTAATGAGGCCAATTTAAACTCCAGGATTTTCACAAGTCTCAGTCCATGAAATTCCATACAGTGGAGATGGAATCAGATGCCCTTATTCAGATTTTAACATCACCACTGGTCATGAAAAACCAGTGTGCCCCCCTGTAAACTGTGGATAACTGAATGTGCCTTAGACGGAGTGATACAAATTAATTCTTATGATATGATACTGAGAATAGACTTTTTTAAATATATGAGCTAAATATGTTAGATCTCTTTCAGGATATTTTAAAGTGAAAGTGTTAGTCTCTCAGTTGTGTCCAACTCTTTGCAATCCCATGGACTATAGGCTGTCAGGGTACTCTGTCAATGGGAGTCTCCAGGCAAGAATACTGGAGTGGATTGCCATTCCCGTCTTCAGAGGATCTTCCCAAACAAGGGCTCAAACCCAGGTCTCCTGCATTGGCAGACAGATTCTTTACTGTCTGAGCCCCAGAATTTTTCCAACACTTAGCTATCATGCAAGCTCTGACACATGCTGTAGTTTATATTTAGTGATGCCAAGAAATTCTAGTTTGTTTTTTACAATTCCCTGCTTTTTATTGTTTATTTATAAGTAATATGTGTTCTTCAGGTGAGTTCAGTTCAGTCACTCAGTCGTGTCCGAGTCTTTGTGATCTCATTAACCACAGCACACCAGGCCTCCCTGTATATTACCAACTCCCGGGAATCTACCCAAACTCATGTCCATTGAGTTGGTGATGCCATCCAATCATCTCATCCTCTGCATCCCCTTCTCTTCCTGCCCTAAATCTTTCCCAAAATCAGGGTCTTTGCATCAGGTGGCCAAAGTATTGGACTTAACAGCTTCAACATCAGTCCTTCCAATGAGTGCCCAGGACTGATCTCCTTTTGGATGGACAGGTTGGATCTCCATGCAGTCCAAGGGACTGTCAAGAGTCTTCCCGAACACCACAGTTCAAAAGCATCAATTCTGCAGTCAGCTTTGTTTAGAGTCCAATTCTCACATCCGTACGACACTACTGGAAAAACCATAGCCTTGACTAGAGTGACCTTTGTTAACAAAATAATGTCTCTGCTTTTTAATATACTGTTGAGATTGATCATAACTTTACTTCCAAGGAGTAAGTGTCTTTTAATTTCATGGCTGCAGTCACCATCTGCAGTGAATTTGGAACCCAGAAAAATAAACCCTGACACTGTTTCCACTGTTTCCCCATCTATTTGGCATGAAGTGATGGGACCAGATGCGATGATCTTCATTTTCTGAATGTTGAGCTTTAAGCCAACTTTTCACTCTCCTCTTTCACTTTCATCAAGAGGTTCTTTAGTGCTTCTTCACTTTCTGCCATAAGGGTGGTATCATCTGCATATATAAGGTTATTGATATTTCTCCTGGAAATCTTGATTCCAGCTTGTTCTTCCTCCAGCCCAGCATTTCTCATGATGTACTCTGCATATGAGTCAAATAAACACGGTGACATATACAGCCTTGACGTACTCCTTTTCCTATTTGGAACCAGTCTGTTGTTCCATGTCCAATTCTAACTGTTGCTTCCTGACCTGCATACAGATTTCTCAGGAGGCAGTCAGGTGGTCTGGTATTCCCATCTCTTTCAGAATTTTCCACAGTTTATATTGATCCACACAGTCAAAGGCTTTGACATAGTCAATAAAGCAGAAATAGAGGTTTTTCTTGGAGAAGACAATGGCAACCCACTCCAGTACTCTTGCCTGGAAAATCCCATGGACGGAGGAGCCTGGTAGGCTGCAGTCCATGGGGTCGCTAAGAGTCGGCCATGACTGAGCAACTTCACTTTCACTTTTCACTTTCATGCATTGGAGAAGGAAATGGCAACCCACCCCAGTGTTCTTGCCTGGGGAATTTCAGGGACAGGGGAGAATGGTGGGCTGCCTCTATAGGGTCGCACGGAGTCAGACACAACTGAAGCAGCTTAGCAGCAGCAGCAGCAGCATATGTTTTTCTGGAACTCTCTTGCTTTTTCCATGATCCAGCGGATGTTGGCAATTTGATGTCTGGTTTCTCTTCCTTTTCTAAATCCAGCTTGAACATCAGGAAGTTCACAGTTCACATAGTGCTTAAGCTTGCCTTGGAGAATTTTGAGCATTACTTTACTAGCGTGTGAGATGAGTGCAATTGTGCGGTAGTTTGAGCATTCTTTGGCATTGCCTTTCTTTGGGGTTGGAATGAAAATTGACCTTTTTCAGTCCTGTGGCCACTGCTGAGTTCTCCAAATTTGCTGGCATATTGAGTGCAGCACTTTCACAGCATCATCTTTCAGGATTTGAAACAGCTCAACTGGAATTCCAGCACCTCCACTAGCTTTCTTTGTAGTGCTGCTTCCTAAGGCACACTTGACTTCACATTCCAGGATGTCTGGCTCTATGTGAGTGATCACACCATCATGATTATCTGGATTGTAAAGATCATTTTTGTACAGGTCTTCTGTGTATTCTTTCCACCTCTTCTTAATATCTTCTGCTTCTGTTAGGTCCATAAAATTTCTGTCCTTTATCGAGCCCATTTTTGCATGAAATGTTCCCTTAGATGTCTCTAATTTTCTTGAAGAGATCTCTAGTCTTTCCCATTCTAGCTTGGTTTATGGTGTGCTATTCTTCGTTGCTCCGTCATGTCCAACTATTTGTGACTCCATGAACTGTAGCCCGCCAAGTTCCTCTGTCCATGGGGATACTCCAGGCAATAATACTCAAGTTGGTTGCCATGCCCTCCTCCAAGCGATCTTCCTACCCAGGGATCAGTCCCAGGCTTCCTGCATTGTAGGTGGATTCTTTACCATCTGAGCCACCAGGGAAGCCCAAGAATATTGGAGTGGGTAGCCTATCCCTTCTCTGTGGATCTTCCTTAACCCAAAAGTTGAACTGGGATATCCTGCATTGCAGGCAGATTCTTTACCAGCTGAGCTACCAGGGAAGCTCAGAATGGTTTATAGGCTCTCCTGAATTTTAATATAAGACTTGCCAGCTCATATGTGGCTATTAAAAATTTACCTGTTTATTCCACTGGGAAACAGGAGTTTCTCCATTGTTTAGAAAAGTTTCTCTCTTGGTGAAAAATTTGTTTCTCCACCAATCATGCAAGCTAGCTAAGTTACCCTGGGGATGGAAATGGCCATGGGTTACTACTCACCTTGAAAGTTCTTATTTACTTTAAGAAATTTATTTATTTGTACTTTTTATACAGTGCCAGACTTTAGGGACCTTAAACACCCATTAAAAAATATCATTTCATCTTCTGTTTTCTCACTGGGAGAGTCATGGTCTTTTATGACTTTCTATGTGTAACTAGTAGGATTTGCCAGGTCAGTGGTTAAAAATTCACCTACCAATGCAGGGGCCTCAGGTGACACAGGTTCCTACCTTGGGATTGGAAGATCCTCTGGAGAATGAAGTGGCATCTCACTCCAGTATTCGTTTTTTTAATATAAATTCATTTATTTTAATTGGAGGCTAATCACTTTATAGTGTTGTATTGGTTTTGCCATACATCAACATGAATCCGCCACGGGTGTACACGTGTTCCCCATCCTGAACCCCCCTCCCACCTCCCTCCTCATACCATCCCTCTGGGTCGTCCCAGTGCACCAGCCCCAAGCATCCTGTATCATGCATCGAACCTGGACTGGCGATTCATTTCATATATGATACTATACATGTTTCAATGCCATTCTCCCAAATCATCCCACCCTCTCCCTCTCCCACAGAGTCCAAAGGACTGTTCTATACATCTGTGTCTCTTGTGCTGTCTCGCATAGAGGGTTATTGTTACCATCTTTCTAAATTCCATATATATACCTTAGTATACTGTATTGGTGTTTTTCTTTCTGGCTTACTCTTGATAGAAGAATCCCATGGACAGAGGAAACTGGCAGGCTACAGTCTATGGGCCCACAACGAGTTGGACACGACTGATCACACAGGCATATGTGACCAACCAGTAGTGGAAGATCTATAATGTGCTTCCAAACACAAGGTTTGATACGGTCAGAGAACATTGTTTCTCTTTATTTTCAAAACATTTTGTACTTTGCATGAGTGCTCCTTCTTATTTTCCAAGTTATTATTTACCCTATGATTTCAAGTCCTTCTATTTCAATCCTACAGTAGCCCATTCTGCATTTCTAGGTTAATGTAATGCCCCACTAATAATTTTCCTCTCCTGATGACTGGCATAGTTTATTTCAGAATTACTTACATTTTCCATATGCAAATAGAAATAAAGGAGTATCTAAAATTTTATGTGTATGAAGTTGCATAAGTATCTTTCTTTGCACTTTTAATATTCATCTTTACAATATTCAAATATACTATATATTATTATACAATGGGGGCTGGCAATTTAATGTATATTTGTGTATTATAATATTCCTTTTAAATATCCATTAATATGTTTCCTCTATACCTTAGTCACTTAAACAGCAAAAAGACAATGAAAATGTAGCGACTGGTCTTATTCCTCAGTACTTTTTCTTGTATGCATAGAATTTTCCGATGTTGGAAGCCAGTAATTCCGAAGAACAATTAAATAGTGGATCTTGACTCACTAGAGTGATGGAAAAAAAAAGTGTGAAAGTGAAAGTCGTTCAGTCATGTCCAACTCTTTGTGACCCCATGGTCTATACAGTACATGGAATTCTCCAGTCCAGAATACTGGAGTGGGTAGCCTTTCCCTTCTCCAGATCTTCCCAACCTCAAGATCAAACCCAGGTCTCCAGGATTGCAGGCAGATTCTTTACCAGGTGAGCTACAAGGGAAGCCCAAGAGTACTGGAGTGGGTAGCCTATCCTTTCCCCAGCAGATCTTTCTGACCCAGGAATCGAACTGGGGTCTCCTGCATTGCAGGAGGGTTCTTTACCAGCAAAGCTATCAGAGAATCCCTTAAATATAACTGAGTCAGTCTTGCTAGAATACTAGAATGGGTAGCCCTTCTCCAGGGGATCTTCCCAACCCAGGGACTGAACCCAGGTCTCCCGCTATGGGTGGATTCTTTACCAGCTGAGCCATGAGGTGGTTTATGTTTTCCAATATTGAATCTTAATTTCATGCTAAGTCGTACTTCTTGATTCAGTATCCAACAGCTAAATAATGGAGACCACCTAGTTGAAAGCATATAGTCAAAACCTGCAGACTGAATCAAAACCTCATATATGAGGCAAAGATAAGTTATTTTTTAGGCAAAGTAAGTTATTGAGGCAAAAAAAAAGTTTATTTTTTAATAAGGAAGAGAACAGTAAATTCTAAAGTGTGAAAAGTTGGAGGAAGAAAGAAATTGGAAGAAATTAAGTAGACATTAAATAAGTGTTAAGAGTGAGAGGGAAAACAGAAGTTAACTGAGAAGATGGTCAAAACTAGGTGATGAAAAGTTGATGTGAAATGTTTGGAACCCTAAACCAAACTTACTGGCATGCACTGGTGACCAATATCACATACACAAAAAATATACTTCACATCTTTATTGCTAGCTGCTGCTGTAAGAGTTGTTTCACTGTTGCTCAAAGAAAATTCTCCCAATGTGTCCAAAGCATCCTATAATGGCTGAAATAATTACTTTGAAAATCAGAGTACTTGTGACTTCTGGTTGTATATCTTCCATGGTAAAAATAGATAAAACAGTGTGGTTCAAATTGATTGTGTTTTTTAAAGGAGGAAAAAGCTCTCTCTGTAGAAGACTGCACAGACACAGGATTAACTACAATTCTAATGATCTTTCGTTGATATTGTGTATGAAACTGTAAACTCAGATATTTTTAAAAAATAATAAGATAAATGTCATCTATACAGTTGATACCAAGATATACTATTTCCTTTCCACTTCATTTTTTGCAGGTCATAAAATTAGGGTTGAATGGTACAAGGTTTGTATAAATAAAATAAGGAACAGAAAAAAGGCACAACTACATACATATTGAATTTATCAATTTCCTGGCAAGTAGTCGTGGCATTATAACATAAAGACAACCATATACTTAAATTTCTTGCCCCCTCAAATGAGATTACATTTATCTTCACTGATCTCAGTAAAAGAATTTTAAGCAAAAAGTGTAGTCCACTCTGTCTAAAACCTCGTCTATGAAGAGACAGTGTAATAGACAAAGGGAAGAGACGTAGACACAAAAGGTGCAGTGTAGGAGAGATGCAGTTTAGATGGCATGCAGTGAACTTTATAGTCCACTCTGTCCAAAACCTTGTTTATCAAGAGAAAATGTAATAGACAAAGGGAAGATCTAGAATCAAAGAAGATGCAATATAGGAGATATATGGCTTAGATATCATATAGTGAACTTTATTTGGCTTTAGTATTTCTTAAAACTGCCTCTGATAACCAGAGGAGGAGGGTAACATTTACCAAGTTTTATTATTGGATTAAAGATATATGCATTGATGGGCTATAGAACATGAAAAATCTGTAGCAGATATTATGCCATTTAATATTTAATGACTGTGAGTTTTTCATTATTCCCATGTCACAGATTAGAAAACTGAGGTTCACACTGAAAAGTGCTAGAGCCAGTTTTGAAGTCATACATTCCTGCTCACATCTTATATTCTTGCCACCATAATGTGTCTTTCTATAAGTCTGTATAAAATTTCAAAGCAGGCTACAATTTTAATTCTATTCTATTCAGACTTATTAGAACTGGCTCTACATTAAGAAAGCTTATAGAAATTTCCTTGCGTAAATATATAGCTAATTGGTTGTATATAGTTCATGATTCTCAAATAGCTTAGAATTTTAAGTTATTGAGTCATATTCCAAAATTGCTTTAAAATGATTCAGTAGAACAATGATTTATATTTAATAAATTCCCTTCCAGATATGGAAAAAAGTCTTCTTAGCTAGCTAACTCTTTTACATAAACCAAAACAAGCAGATAAAAATTACCTAATAATTGTCCTAAATTGTTATAGGTTTGCCGAATTTAAAAAATCAATATCGACAACTGGCAATTGTTCTAACATTTTAAAAGTCTTAAAATAAAAACAACCTATGATCAGATGCATTCATATACATTGTATTGTGTCCCTCACCCACAGGAACACCAGTCAAAAGGAAATAAATAATAGTGTTCTAACCAGAAAGAAAAAAGTAAAAACAAAACTCAAAAGTAAGGAAATTTTCTCAAGATTGTTTCATTTCCTAAAGTGTCAGGTGTCATATATTCTGATTGTCACCCTGATGCTGTCAAATAAATTTTGTCATTCAGATTCAAGCATTTAGATATTGGAAGAGTCCAGTGAATTTATCTATCTTAGGTTCATTTATCTTTACCCATATAAGAATTATTCACGTTTTCAGATAAAATGCCAGTTGTACTATGTAATCAACTTTTTTTCTGGTTTTATTTCATGAGTGGTATTATATTAGAAATTGGAGAAAGGAGAAAAGGGAATTTCTCCTTTCACAGATGTTTCAGGATATTTTTAATAAGGCTTTGATTTAGAAATGTTTTAATTAAAAACTGGTGCCAGTGAGGAGATTTAAATGCAGGATGTGTAAAAAGTTGTTCTGAAAATTATTGACACTTACTTGCAGGACAGGGAAGCCTTGTGTGCTGCAGTCCATGGAGTCACAAAGTCAGACACAACTGAGTTACTGAACAATATGCAGAGGACCCAAGAATCAGCATTCTAGATTTAAATGTATAGATACATAATAGAGAGTTTAGAATCATCAGGAGCTAGGGTCTGCTTTGAGGAAATATATAATCTTATTAAGATCTCTTATAATCACTATTTTGCTGATTCAAATTTTTAATTCGATTGATATTTTTAATTCCTATCTTCACCACACTACACGATATAACAGAGTGTTACAGCCTGATAGAAATGATACAGGAAAAGAGTCTGGATTTCTCACATCCTCTGTAACTCTCTGAGTTTACTCAGTATTTCTTAATTTGATTGATGACTGTGACATGAGGTGTACATGATATTGTATAAATATCACAATCACTAGATAGCTTTGAAGTTAATTTAACAAAACTGAGTTTCTATAAAAATTTGATAAAATATCGCTGTTTTTACAATTTAAGTGATAAACACAAGCTGGAATCAAGATTGCCAGGAGAAATATCAATAACCTCAGATATGCAGATGATGCCACCCTTATAGCAGAAAGTGAAGAGGAACTAAAAAGCCTCTTGATGAAAGTGAAAGAGGAGAGCAAAAAAGTTGGCTTAAAGCTCAACATTCAGAAAACGAAGATCATGGTATCCGGTCCCATAACTTCATGGCAAATAGATGGGGAAACAGTTGAAACAGTGTCAGACTTTATTTTTGGGGGCTCCATAATCACTGCAGATGGTGACTGCAGCCATGAAATTAAAAGGCGCTTACTCCTTGGAAGAAAAGTTATGACCAACCTAGATAGTATATTCAAAAGCAGAGACATTACTTTGCTGAGTAAGGTCGGTCTAATCAAGGCTATGGTTTTTCCTGTGGTAATATATGGATGTGAGAGTTGGACTGTGAAGAAGGCAGAGTGCTGAAGAATTGATGCTTTTGAACTGTGGTGCTGGAGAAGACTCTTGAGAGTCCCTTGGACTGCAAGGAGATCCAACCAGTCCATTCTGAAGGAGATCAGCCCTGGGATTTCTTTGGAAGTAATGATGCTAAAGCTGAAACTCCAGTACTTTGGCCACCTCATGTGAAGTGTTGACTCATTGGAAAAGACTGTGATGCTGGGAGGGATTGGGGGCAGGAGGAGAAGGGGACAACCAAGGATGAGATGGCTGGATGGCATCACTGACTCAATGGACGTGAATCTGAGTGAACTCTGGGAGTTGGTGATGGACAGGGAGGCCTGGTGTGCTCCGATTCACGCGGTTGCAAAGAGTCGGACACGACTGAGCGACTGAACTGAACTGAACTGAATGTCAAGTATACACAATATTGAGTCCTATTTATGTAGGTTCTTTGTGGCAGTTATGTTTAAAATATCAGCAATTTTCTAACAATAGAATTTGTTTTTCTAGAATAAGAAATAGGAAAAGGAACTGATTTAAGTAAATTATATGACTTCAAATTTGATGAAGTTAAATGATCAAAAGTTGATATTAGATTATTCCTTTATATTCATGATTCTTAGAGAATTTACTTTATAATATCAGTTGTAATTTTATCATTGCAGAGACTTCTTCATGTATAATTTACCCAGGTTTTGCTT
Organism: Capra hircus; assembly: GCF_001704415.2. NCBI lineage: Eukaryota > Metazoa > Chordata > Mammalia > Artiodactyla > Bovidae > Capra > Capra hircus. The sequence continues at coordinate 40,298,650 of NC_030808.1, forward strand.
CAATTTAAAAACCAGTCCTCCAGTTGCATTTTCTGTGAAAAAGGAGAATGACTTCACAATGAACTTCAGTTAAAAGGCAACTTTACACTTAAATAAAATTTTATTTTGATTAACAAATATAAATAACATCTGATATTATTATTTATTCATTTCAATATTCTGGACCCATTCAGTACTTCTATGTCACTTTCCATTCTTCTGATGTGGAATCAAAAATTGTACATACTGCTGTACTTTTTTAAAACAGAAAAATACCTTATAAGCATGCTATATTTTTTTATTTATATTACTAAAATTATTTTTGTGTTCTGAGACAGCCTAAAGACAAGCTACATTTTGTTGGGTAAAATTAATGAGACAATTAAAACTTTTAAACAGCAGATTATGTGACTCCACTAGTTATGTCATAATTTTAGGTATTATTTAGATATTTGAACAGTTAATTATTTAAAAACTTCTGAACTGTGGAACATCAATCCATTTTCACAAAATCTCATTTTATAACCTTTTTCTATAATCAAGAATAGATCTGCTTAGTCCCCCTTACTCCTCCCTACTCCCACAGCATAACGCCTTTCCTTTTGTGTTTCTTTTTCTCTACCATCAGCATTTTGTTTTAAATTTGGCATGAGCTTATTGTCTTAACCACACACTCTCATGAAATAAAATCTTATTTCAAGCCAGAGAGCACAATATATAACACATTATAACACAATAAATTCCATTACTAAGCTAAATCTCCAGATTAGTTTAGAATGGGGCATGTTTAATCATCTCTATATTCCAGGACATCCTGCTGTGATATAAACAGATGTATTTTAAGTAGTAAAGAAGGGTTATACTTTCCTTTTGCTGTCATAAAAGCTTAACTTATTTTTATAAAATCGAAGACAAATCATGAAGAAATATGTGACATCTTAAATATACTAAATTATTAATCTTCTGCTGGCCAGTTTATTCAGTACTTTCTGATGTGGAGTGAAGGTTTGAATCTCTTCCTTAAGAGAAACAGTGATCAAAATGATAGCTGGAGAGAAACATGTTATCACACCCACCACTTTCTCTTTCAAAAACACAGAAAGGGAAAAAGTTTCCTCACTCAAAACTTGCATTTGTTTTCAACTGCATAGACCCCCCAAATACATGTTTGTAGGAAATGTATGTGAGGATCCAGCACAGTCCACGATGCTGCCTGCGTATACTAAGAACTGGGAGACAGAGAGAAATGACGCTCCTCTGGACCCAAGGGATGCGTCTCTTTTTTGAGACTTCGAAATGGAATATAATCCTGACCTTGAAGGGGCAGCTTATTTGCCACATCATTCTATGTTCTCAGAGGGGGAAAAAAAGTATGAATTTAATTATATCCTTGTCAAGACGTAGTTCCATCTCAAAAATTAATTTTCGGTGCTTTGGAGTTATTGCACATTGAAAATATTGTCACACAAAAAACATGGGTGGCTGTCATAAACATTTTGAAAGTATTGACCTTACATATCTTCATCTGCACAACTATTGATTTTTTTCTGTCTTTATTTTGACATTTCATATGATTTCATCTAACATTCATCACTGTAGAAATGTTAGGTTTAAGGGTGTGCTTTTATTGTTTGGGTAGAGCAATCATAGAACTAGTTTACTACTTATCTATTAGAAGCAGTAGGCTGGATTCATCGATGCTGAAATGGTTCAGCGTCAACTTATTTTTCCAGAGGTTTCCAGGTTGCTCTTTTTTTTCCTTCTGAGATGTGAATTGGGTTGTCACTTTGGATATTAGATGCCAATAATTCATTAACTAGGCTCTAAAACACTAAACCCATGAATATTCTTAATTGAGGACTTTGTGAAATATAAATGATACAACTGTTAATACAGTTTCTGCTTGTTGGGAAGGTGATGTGGAGCACTAATACATTTCCAGATACCAATTATTCAATGCATAATCAGAAATCAGTATATTAGTTCAGTTTTATTATATAAATGTTTTGTCTTATCCAAATTTTCAGACTAGATTCTTCATGTTGTTTTCCTCCAGCCCCGTGGGAGATAAATGACTTTTTAAAAGACTCTGAATGGCATCTGTAACCAAAATATCATCTGAAAATAGGTATTTCTCTTTCACTTGGGTAGCTTTCTTAAAATGAATTTGCAATGTGTTAAAAAATAAACCAAGGACTTCAATTGAGCAGTGAATAATTTATGTGTAAATAGGCTGACTTTTATTAGTATAAAAACTGGAAGAAAAGTCAACAAATTACTTGTGTTACTATAGACTAGTTTCAGACCAGCCAACAGCATGTAAAAATTATATTTTTCAGGCAGAACCAGCTGTATAATTTGCAAGGCTCAGTGCAAAATGAAAACATGGAGCCCTTTGTCCAAATTAGTAAGAATTTCAACAACAGCTAACATTAAACGCAAGGACCTTTATAAGTGCTGGACTCTGTTTCTGAATAGACTGCATGCCCATTAAACTAGCTCTGTTTTTAGGTCCCATTCATGAAAGTTTAACTTTCTAATTCCATTTGTTAATGAAGAAAACTTGACCTCCTAACACTATAGTTTTCTTTTCCAAGAAAGCGAACTTGAACTGAGATAATCCATATTCAGGTTCAACAAAATACCATTAGGTAAATAAATTTTTTAAAATGATTTATTGCTAAAGCATGCAAAGTGTTACTTTGCTTGATTATTTGTTTTTAGTCTCTGAATTAGAAATATGTTTTAAATTTTTTATTGCTAGCTAAAGTAAAAGCAAAATAAATATATAAGTAAATGCTACTTAATCTTTCTTATGATAACATTTCCAGTTTATAGATGGTAAATCCAGAAGCTTCAGGTATCTCTCCATCTGTCAGCTGATTTGCAGAGAAAATTACTGTTAATGAAAATGGCAGTGCACACAAGGTGATCTTTAGAAGTTACCCACTATTCTCAAAATGACATTGCTTTCCATGGCAAATAAGAAACTGTAATCTGGGTTTCATGTCCTCAAACAATTGCTATCAAAGCAGTAATAACTGATTTAAAAAGGAAAGAAATTGTTACAATATGACTCTGTCTCATTTATTAATGAAACATTTTTCTGTTGGCCAAAAAAGTTACTGGAAGAGGTATTATGCTATAAAATACATTGGAAAATTTGTAACATATAATTCTTGAATTCTAAGTGTTTGCAATGATTTAAAATGAAGTCACTGTAATAAAATGCAATTATATTTTAGTGGCATGTAAGTTTCTTTTTTCTTTCAGTTGAATAGAAAAACTAAGATTTTTTGAGTCTTTATTGTTTTGATTATAGTATTTGATTCTGTGAAGAACAATTCTAATAATGAGAGCTGGCCTTCATAATGACATTCCTCATTGTATTATTTAACTAATCAGATTTTTCCTTCAGTCTCAGCATTTACTTGCCTTAATATATTCAAAGCCGATGCTCTTATCCTAACATGTGTATTAATATTAATTGAAGTTATTCAGGTGGATGACAAAGAAAATTAGACCCCTCAGGGTATCATCTTCCCTTGTAGTTTTTAAAAAAGCTTTCAAGAACTGCGTGTATAAATTTGAACAAAATGCTCTCCTCCATGTGCCACTATAGATTTATTAATAAGCTTTTGATCATGCAACTGAGAATGCCTGTGATAAAGTATATGCCTTATAAAAGGTTCACATGATGAAGTGGGTTTATAAAAAGAAATTTACACAAATTCTGAAATATAATTTTGACTATAAAATTATAAGAAAAATGTTTACTAGGTTTATTCATTTTGTTGTGAAAAATTGTATTCTGGCAGAAGATGGATATACAAGATGGGGTTAAAGTATTTGTTGTTGTTGTTCAGTTGCTAGGTCATATCTGACTCTTTGGGACCCCATGGACTACAGCACGCCAGGTTCCCCTGTCCTCCGCTATCTCCCCCTGTCCTCCGCTATCTCCTCGAGTCCGCTCAAATTCATGAACACTGAGTTGGTGATGCTATCTTACCATCTCATCCTCTGCCACCCCTCTCCTTTTGCCTTCAGTCTTTCCCAGCATTAGGATTTTTTTCCAGTGAGTCAGCTCTTCTCATTGGGTAACCAAAAGTATTGGAGCTTCAGTTTCAGCATCAGTCCTTCCAGTGAATATTCAAAATTGATTTCCTTTAGTGTTGACTGGTTTGATCTCCTTAAAGATATTTGCATATATGAAAGAAAAAAACATGTAGGTAAAAATGCCTATCAATGAACTGATATGAGTTAAGTTTGGAATAAAGTATGTATACTTGAGAATGAGGGATGGAGGCATATTGGGAAGAAAAAACTCACTGGTTTAGTTGGGTGTCAGATCATCATGTTTATATAAATCAATACCCAGATATGTTTCTTAATCATGGGACTTTCAAAAAACACTTTGTCTATGGAATTTGTGAAGCGTTTAAAATCTTTTGTACTCTGTGGAAGAGAAACTTGATATCTCTCCTCCAAAGTATGGATTTAATTCTATATTCAAATTCACAGGTAAAAAATCTTCACGAATGTCTGCTGAAATTGCAAAATATAAATGGTATCTGTTACTTTCAGCGGAATAAAACTAAAAAGAAAATTTTTCTCCCAACAGTACCACAGGGAGGAATACATACAATTTCAAAGCACAGGATAAATTACTGATGACAATATTTTAGTAGAAATATGAAAAGCTGTAATAGAACTGAGAAACAGTGTAGCAATTGAAAATTATTCTTAAAATTATCAGATTGAGAAGGATACTGAGGAAATGTAAGTCTAAAGTCATTTCTTGCTTGCTTACTCTATGAACTGAAACAGTTTCTTAGATAAAAAGAAGAAAATGCACATTCTGTTGACTGATCCTCCATAGTAAACAAAAAGTTTCATCAGTTCCCCCAAATGTTTTAATCCAGTTCCACTGAATACCTCTACCTATATTTTCTAGTCTGTCCTCTCATACTTTTCCCTTCTTCCTTTTTCTGCTTCCTCCCTCTCTGATCATGTATACTGCCGTTTCTCTCATCTGCACAGACTCTGACTCTACAGAAATTTTGAGGGACCACTCATATACCACCCCAATTTCCAAGACTTTCCTGAACCTCTCAAATCAAGGGGATATCCCTTCCTCTGAATATCCTTGTTTTTGTTCAGTTTCTAAGTTGTGTCTGACTCTTTGAGACTCCCATGAACTGCAGAACACTAGGCCAAAGTGTTGAAGCTTCAGCTTCAGCATCTGTCCTTCCAATGAATATTCAGGGTTGATTTCCTTTAGGATTGACTGGTTTAGTCTCCTTGCAGTCCAAGCGACTCAAGAGTCTTCTCCAGCACCACGCCTTGAAAGCATCAGTTCTTCTGCAGTCAGCCTTCTTTATGGTCCAACTCTCACATTCGTACATGACTACTGGATACCAGTCAAATTGGGCTCACACTAAAGGGCCCACAACTAAAGGCCTCATTTTAATATATTCACCTCCTTAAATGCCCTATTTCCAAATATATTCAATTCTGAAGTACTCAAATTTCAACATATGACTTGGGGTGCCAGGGGTACGTTTCATCCATGAAAAGTACATAAAACAGTACTTGGCGTGTAATACTTAGTGAATTTGGGTGTTGGTGGTGCTGTTTCTTTCATCACACTTGTTCCTTTGGCTTCTGATCATTTTGGGTATTTTTATCTTATTCTGCCAGTGAATATGTGTTTTTCCTTATAATCTAAAGATAATTTCAAATTTGGCTTCCTATGACCACCACCTTCCCTATACCTGTTTACCTTAAAAGCAATTTTGTCTGTTAACCTGACTATAAATATTTCATTATGCTATCATATTTATTTGAAATTTATGCTTCCAGAAATCTCTTATATCTCAAATCTTCATATTAAAAATTTTATTGTTTTAACTTACAAAGCATTTTCCATTACCGCAGAACAATTCAAGAGATAAAAATAACTGAAGTATGAGATTCAGCAGTTTGATAGAAATATGTATATAATATCATATATATTGCATATATGTTATACTATATGAAAAAGACTACTACTATTCTGAGCTAATAGTAATACTGAATGGTACTGAGTGGTAAAGTACTGAAAGTTAATTTACCCAAGACTCACTATATTCAGAATAACTATATTCAGAATAATTTGTCACTCTTAGAGAGTTCCAGGGGCACAGAAATTGAAAAAATAAATTCATAGAGTTTTGTGATTTTAAAATATTCACATGGAATTTCCTTAAGTTATAACTGTCCAATGACTGAATTTTATTTAATGTACAGACAGGAAAGGCAACTGCTGCAGGTAGCTTTTTGCAGAATTGTATACAATTTAGAGTACTCTGGCTTTGACACTATAAATCAGCCACCTTTTTTTCTTATTTTCAGTATATCACATTAACCAATATAAACCTTACATTTTTACTGTTTATAAATGATTCTAGCTAGCAGAGTAGTGATCAAGCAAGGGGAAAAAAGAATTAATGAGGAAAATAATCTGACCAAAATATGAAAATACACATCTTCAGAGATTTATTTAACTGCCCACAGCACATTTCTGAGGAAAAGTAAATTAAGGATCCTCCCTTAGAAACCACTTAGAACTTAAGAAGCTTAAACTTCTATAACTTGAGGCATAAACGTGAGTTCTTTATAGAAGTTTCAGTTTTTTAGTCTTCAGTGAAGCAAATGGTATTGGTAGAAATTGGAAGAACACATCATGGAACAGCAAAAAACTTTTTCACAGCAAATGACAAAATAATTTTAGATATATTCTTGAACTGGTGTAATTGTAGAAGAAAGCATTGGAAATCTGATGAGATTTCTAAGAAATATGATTTGCCTCATTGCAGATCCTCTGAAATTAATGTGAGAAATGTCTTTATTTGCATTAAAATTGCCCAATCAATCCACTGATGCACCTTAGCACAATGTTGTGTATCAAAGCTTTATGAATTGAAACAAGAACTTATATTAGTAATTTCCCTATTACAGAGTAGCTTTTCAGTGCCAAGTGAAGAGTCAGTCTTCCAAATACTGCTAATGACACTCTTGCCATCAGACTATCAGACTGTTTTTTATGCAGAAGATTGAGCCTACAAAAGCTTCTCATTGTCACTTTGAAATTCAGCTACATTTTGAATAAGCCAGAAAAGTTCACTGCTAAAAGTAATAAGCAGTATATTACATTATAAAATATAAAAATACTTTGTGATGCAACCAACACTTTCCTCTATTTTATATTTACTAACTGTAAGTTTGCATATTAAGTACAATTTGTCTATATCTTCCTAAAAAATAATTCAGCAATTGCCTTCTTTGAAAAGCATTTCCAGATTCACTTTGCACATATTCACACAAATAAAGATTCCATTGTTAATAGGTGTTTTCCTTTTGTTTGTAAACATGAAGTGAAAATGAAAACAAATATTAACTACCTTACCATTTATATGCAGTATGTCTTAATGTAAACAGAGAAAATAAGTGATGACTATGAAGATTTCCAAGTTTATTTTGTAATTATTCATTTTCCATTGAATAAAAACATTAAACTCATTACATGTTAACATAAATTATATTTTTAAAGAAACATAGCAATTTTTCCAAAATAAAAGTTTACTGAGGAGTGTAAACTTGGTATATATTTTAATTGATGTTTCTATTGAAATTACTATAATTTACATGCAATTATAAGGAATAATACAGAGGGGTTCTTTTATAATCCTTACATACTTTATCCCTTTTTTACTCAATGGGAACACTTTGTAAAACTAAAGTAGTATCATAACCAGGATTTTGACATTAATCTAACAATTTTATTCAGCTTCTTCACTTTTACTTGTCCTTATTTGGCGTGTGTGTGTGTGTTTATGTATACATGTGTGTTCTGTAGAATCTTGGCATCTGGGTAGGTTTCTGTAACTAGATTCTGAAAAATACTAATCCTGCAAGAATCCTTTGTTTTGTTCTTTTATAATCACAACCACTTCTCTCCATCCCTTTTCCTCTGGCAAATATTAATCTCACTTCTATTTCAAGAAATTTAATCTTTTTAAAATAGTATGTAAATGGAATTATACCGTGTGTTACCTTTTGAGACTAGTTTTTTCATTCAGCATAATTTCCCCTGGAGATTCATCCAAGTTGTATCAATACTATATTGCCTTTTACTGCTGAGTTATATTTCACGGTATGTATGTATCTCAGTTTATCTTACCATTCATCTGTAGGAAAAGATCTTGGTGATTCCATTTTTAGCTATTAAACATAAAACTACAATGTACATTCATGTACAGGTTTTTATGTGAACAGTGTCAGACTTTATTTTGGGGGGCTCCAAAATCACTGCAGATGATGATTGCAGCCATGAAATTAAAAGACGCTAACTCCTTGGAAGTAAAGTTATGACCAACCTAGATGGCATATTCAAAAGCAGAGACATTACTTTGCCAACAAAGCTCCATCAGTCGAGGCTATGGTTTTTCCTGTGGTCATGTATGGATGTGAGAGTTGGACTCTGAAGAAAGCTGAGTGCTGAAGAATCGATGCTTTTGAACTGTGGTGTTGGAGAAGACTCTTGAGAGGCCCTTGGACTTCAAGGAGATCCAGCCAGTCCATCCTAAAGGAGATCAGTCCTGGGTGTTCATTGGAAGGACTGATACTTTTGCCACCTCATGTGAAGAGTTGACTCATTGGAAAAGACTCTGATGCTGGGAGGGATTGGGGGCAGGAGGAGAAGGGGACAACAGAGGATGAGATGGCTGGATGGCATCACTGACTCGATGGACATGGGTTTGGGTAGGTTCCAGGAGTTGGTGATGGACAGGGAGGCCTGATGTGCTGTGATTCATGGGATCACAAAGACTTGGACATGACTGAGTGACTGAACTGAAGTGAACTGAACTGAACTCTTCATTTCTCTGGGATAAATACCCAGACTGAGATTTCTGGGCCTTACAGTAATTTCATGTTTAGATATATAAGAAACTGCCAAACTGACTTCCAGAGTGCCTATACCATATTACATTTCCCAAGATAGAATAAAGGTGACCCAGTTTCTCTGAATCCTTGTGTTTGATGTCATAATTTTCTTTTTATTTTTACCTTACATTATGTGTAGCTGTACATTGTTGTGGTTTTAATTTGCATTCTCCTAATGCCAGACATCCTGGAATGTGAAGTCAAGTGTGCCTTAGAAAGCATCACTACGAACAAAGCTGGTGGAGGTGATGGAATTCCAGTTGAGCTGTTTCAAATCCTGAAAGATGATGCTGTGAAAGTGCCGCACTCAATATGCCAGCAAATTTGGAAAACTCAGCAGTGGCCACAGGATTGGAAAAAGTCAGTGTTCATTCCAATCCCAAAGAAAGGCAATGCCAAAGAATGCTCAAACTACCGCACAACTGCACTCATCTCACATGCTAGCAAAGTAATGCTCAAAATTCTCCAAGCCAGGCTTCAGCAATACGTGAACCGTTAACTTCCTGATGTTCAAGCTGGTTTTGGAAAAGGCAGAGGAACCAGAGATCAAATTGCCAACATCTGCTGGATCATGGAAAAAGCAAGAGAGTTCCAGAAAAACATCTATTTCTGCTTTATTGACTATGGCAAAGCCTTTGACTGTGTGAATCACAATAAACTGTGGAAAATTCTTCAAAAGATGGGAATACCAGACCACCTGGCCTGCCTCTTGAGAAACCTATATGCAGGTCAGGAAGCAACAGTTAGAACTGGACATGGAACAACAGACTGGTTCCAAATAGGAAAAGGAGTACGTCAAGGCTGTATATTGTCACCCTGCTTATTTAACTTCTATGCAGAGTACATCATGAGAAACGCTGGACTGGAAGAAGCACAAGCTGGAATCAAGATTGCCAGGAGAAATATCAATAACCTCAGATATGCAGATGACACCACCCTTATGGCAGAAAGTGAAGAGGAACTAAAAAGCCTCTTGATGAAAGTGAAAGAGGAGAGTGAAAAAGTTAGCTTAAAACTCAACATTCAGAAAACGAAGATCATGGCATCCGGTCCCATCACTTCATGGGAAATAGATGGGGAAACAGTTGAAACAGTGTCAGAGTTTATTTTTTTGTGCTCCAAAATCACTGCAGATGGTTATTACAGCCATGAAATTAAAAGACACTCCTTGGAAGAAAAGTTATGACCAACCTAGACAGTATATTCAAAAGCAGAGACATTACTTTGCCGACTTAGGTCCCTCTAGTCAAGGCTATGTTTTTTCCTGTGGTCATGTATGGATGTGAGAGTTGGACTGTGAAGAAGGCAGAGTGCCGAAGAATTGATGCTTTTGAACTGTGGTGCTGGAGAAGACTCTTGAGAGTCCCTTGGACTGCAAGGAGATCCAACCAGTCCATTCTGAAGGAGAGCAGCCCTGGGATTTCTTTGGAAGAAATGATGCTAAAGCTGAAACTCTAGTACTTTGGCCACCTCATGCAAAGAGTTGACTCATTGGAAAAGACTCTGATGCTGGGAAGGATTGGGGGCAGGAGGAGAAGGGGACGACAGAGGATGAGATGGCTGGATGGCATCACTGACTCGATGGACGTGAGTCTGTGTGAACTCCGGGAGATGGTGATGGACAGGAAGGCCTGGCGTGCTGTGATTCATGGGGTCGCAAAGAGTCAGACACGACTGAGCGACTGAACTGAACTGAACTGAATGGCCAATGATGTTGAACATCATTTCATTTGCCTACATACAGATGTACCATCTGTATATCCTTTTTGGCAAAGTGGTCTTTTCATGTTGTTTTCTCATTTTCTAATTTAATGTTTGGTTTTTTGCTAATGAGTTTTGAGAGTTCTTCATATATTCAAAATACTACTTGTTTGTGAGATATGTAATTTGCAAATACATATCTTCTTCCCATTTGTAGCTTGACTTTTCATCCTCAGGATATGAGCTTTCACAGAGCAAGTGCTTAATTTTGTTGAGGTCTAATTTATCAATTTTCCTTTTCAAATCATGCTTTGGGATCAAGTCTGACAATTAATTTATGAGTCGGTCCTAGATCCTAAATATTTTCTACTATACTTTTTGCTAAAAAATCTTATATTTTATACCTAAGTAGATTTATACATTCCTTGTTTGTAACTCAGTTTGAGTTGGTGCTTTTGTTGAGGTTCATTTGTGGGTAGCAGTAAAAGTGTCCACTTGTTTCAGTGTCATTTTTTGAAAAACTATATATACGTCTCCACTGAATTACTTTTGAACTTTTGTCAAAAATCTTGAACACATTTGGATGGGTCTATTTCTGAATTCTCTATACTTTTCATTGATTTGATTTATATGTCTACGTTTTCTCCAGTACCACCCCTATCCTTATTACTATGCTACAGAGTAAGCCTTATTATCAGGTAGATAAGTTTATTGTTCTTTATTCCTCTTTATCATTACTATTTGATATATTATAATGTCTGTACCTTTGAATTTTAGACTAAGCTTGTCTGTCTACAAAGAGGGATTCCCAGGTGGTGCTGTGGTAAAGAATCCTCCTTCCACTGCAGGATATTTGGGTTCAGTCCCTGGGTTGAGATGATTCCCTGGAGGAGGAAATGGCAACCCACTCCAGTATTCTTGCCAGGAGAATCCCATGGACAAAAGGAGCCTGGCTGCAGTCTGTGGGATCACAGAGTCAGACATGACAGGGCACACACATACACACGTGTCTACAAAGAAGTGTGCTGGGATTTTTGTAGAGATTGTATTAATCCTATTGACCAATTTGGGAAGAATTGACATCTTTACTATATTCAATCTTCCAGTCTATGAAATAAAGAGTATATCTATTTATTTATGTTTTCTTTATTTTCTTTTTTCAACACACATGTATTATTAAGTTTATACGTAACCATTTCATTTTATTTGGAGCAATTATGAATTGTTTTTTATTTCTGTTTCCACATATTCCTTGTTAATAGATATGCAGTTGATTTATACGTGTTGATTTTGTATGCTGCAGATTTGAACTTAGTTGTTAGTTATAGGAGAGGATTTTGTGTATATTTCTTAAGAATTCTTTATGGATACAACTATGCCATCTGTAACCAGAGTTAGTTGCATTTCTTCCTTTCCATTCCAAATGGCTTTTATCTCTTTCTGTTGCCATATAGCAGTGGCAAAATTTTCTTGTGCTATTTGAATAAGGGTGCTGAGATAGACATCCCTCCTTTCTTTCTGATCTTGTGGGGGAAGCATTACAGTTTTCACCATTAATTGTTATGTTATCTGTATGTTTTCATAGGTGTTCTTTAGTAAGTTTGAGTAATTACCCTCTATTCCTATCTTGCTGAATGTTTTTGTTATAAGAGGATGTTGGGGGGTTTTTTTTTAATGCTTTTTCTGTTTTGTTTGATCACATTATATTAATTCTTTAAGTCATTGATATAGTGGATTGCAATGATTGATTTTCAAATATTAAACCAATCTTCTCTACAAGGAATATGACTCCCAATTGATCATGGTGTATGAGTCTTTTAACACATTGCTGAATTTGTGTAGCTAATACTATACTGAGTTTTTTTGTTTTTCTTTTTTTCATGTAAGTTCATGAGAAATTGGTTTTATTTTTTATTTTGTCTGGTTTTGGCCTCATGAAATTATTGGAAAGTGTTTCCTTCTCTTCTGGAAGAAGAGATTTTCTGAAACCTTCATGTAAAATTATTCTTATTTATTTAGTTTTTGGTGGAATTCCCCAGTAAAACCATTTGGGTCTGGAGAGTTATTTTAGGGAAATTTTAAATTCTTGTTTTTGTTGTTCATTTGCTAAGAAGTGTCCAATTCTTTGTGATGCCATTAATTGTAGCACACTAGTCTTCCCTTTCCTTCACTATCTCCTGAAGTTTATTCAAACCCTTGTTCATTGAATCAGCAATGCCACCTAACCATCCCATCCTCTGTCGCTCCCTTTTCCTTCTGCCCTCAGTCTCTCTCAGCATCAAAGTCTTTTCCAATGAGTCCGTTCTTTGCATCAGGTGGCCAAAGTATTGGAGCTTCAGCTTCAACATCAGTACTTCCAATGAATATTCAGGGCTCATTTCCTTTAGGACTGACTGGTTGGATCTCCTTGCTGATGCTCAAGAGTGTTCTCCAGCACCATAATTCTAAAGCATCAATTCTTCAGAACTCAGCAATCTTTAGGTCCAGCTGTTACATCCATACTTGACTAAAATTTCAAAACCATAGCTTTGAAATTTTAAATTGTTAAACATTTGTAATGGTTAAAGGGTCTTTAGATTGTTTTAACTTGGTTGAGAATACCATGAACAGTATGAAAAGGCAAAAAGACAGGACACTGGAAGATGAACTCCCTAGGTCAGTAGATGCCCAATATGCTACTAAAGATCAGTGGAGAAATAACTCAGAAAGAATGAAGGGACAGAGCCAAAGCAACAACACCACCCAGTTGTGTATGGATTTGACTGGTAATAGAAGAAAAGTCCAGTGCAGTAAAGAGCAATATTGCATAGGAATCTGGAATGTTAAGTCGAAGGCAAACTGGAAGGGGTCAAACAGGAGATGACAAGAATGAATGTTGACGTTTTAGGAATCAGTGAACTAAAATGGGTGAATTTAACTCAGATGACCACCATATCTACTACTGTGGGCAAGAATCCCTTAGAAGAAATGGAGTAGTCATCATGGTCAACAAAAGAGTCCAAAATGCAGTACTTGGATGCAATCTCAAAAATGACAGAATAATCTCTGTTTATTTCCAAGGCAAGCCATTCAGTATCACAGTAATCCAAGTCTATGCCCTGACCAGTATGCTAAGAAGCTGAAGTTAAACAGTTCTATGAAGACCTACAAAACCTTCTAGAGCCAACATCCAAAACTGATGTCCTTTTCATTAAAGGGGCTGGAATGCAAAAGTAGGAAGTCAAGAAACACCTGGAATAACAGGAAAATTTGGCCTTGCAGTACAGAATGAAGCAGGGCAAAGGCTAATAGAGTTTTGCCAAGAGAACACACTGGTCATAGCAAACACCTTCTTCCAACAACACAAGAGAAGACTCTACACATGGAGATCACCAGATGGTCAGTACTAAAATCAGACTGATTATATTCTTTGCACCCAAAGATGAAGAAGCTCTATACTGTCAGCAAAAACAAGACTGGGAGCTGACTGTGGCTCAGATTATGAACTCCTCATTGCCAAATTCAGACTTAAATTGAAGAAAATAGGGAAAACCCAGAGACCATCCAGGTATGACCTAAATCGAATCCCTTATGATTATAGAGAGTAAGTGACAAATAGATTCAAGGGATTATATCTGATAGACAGAGTGCCTGAAAAACTATGGATGGAGATTCATGATATTATACAGGAGGCAGGGATCAAGACCATCCCCAAGAAAAAGAAAGGCAAAATGGTTGTCTGGGGAGGCCTTACAAATAGCTGTAAAAAGAAAAGAAGTGAAAGGCAAAGGAGAAAATGAAAGATATACCTATTTGAATACAGAGGTCCAAAGAATAGCAAGGAGAGATAAGAAAGCCTTCCTCAGTGATCAATGCAAAGAAATGGAGGAAAAAAATAGAATGCGAAAGACTAGATATCTCCTCAAGAAAATTAGAGATACCAAGGGAACATTTCATGCAAAGATGGATACAATAAAGGACAGAAATGGTAGGGACCTAACAGAAGCAGAAGATATTAAGAAGAGGTGGCAAGAATACACAGAAGAACTATGCAAGAAAGATCATGACCCGGATAATCACGATGGTGTGATCACTCACCTAGAGCTAGACAACCTGGAACATGAAGTCAAGTGGGCCTTAGGAAGCATCTCTACAAACAAAGCTAGTGGAGGTGATGGAATCCCAGTGGAGCTATTTCAAATCCTAAAAGATGATGCTGTGAAAGTGATGCACTCAATATGTCAGCAAATTTGGAAAACTCAGCAGTGACCATGGGAGTGGAAAAATCAGTTTTCATTCCAATCCCAAAGAAAGGCACTGCCAAAGAATGCTTAAACAATTGCACAGTTGTACTCATCTCACACACTAATATAATAATGCTCAAAATTCTCAAGCCAGGCTTCAATAGTACGTGAACTTTCAGATGTTCAAGCTGGATTTAGAAAAGGCAGAGAAACCAGACATCAAATTGACAGTATCCACTGGGTCATTGAAAAATCAAGAGAGTTCCAGGAAAACATCTATTTCTGCTTTATTGACTATGCCAAAGCCTTTGTGTGCATCACAACAAACTGTGGAAAGTCCTGAAAGATGGGACTACCAGACCACCTGATCTGCCTCTTGAGAAATTTGTATCCAGTACAGGAAGCAACAGAACTGGACATGGAACAACAAACTGGTTCCAAATCAGGAAAGGAGTGCATCAAGGCTGCATATTGTCACCATGCTTATTTAACTTATATGCAGAGTATATCATGAGAAATGCTGGGCTGGAAGAAGCACAAGCTGGAATCAAGATTGCTGGGAGAAATATCAATCACCTCAGATATGCAGATGACAGCACCCTAATGGCAGAAAATGAAGAACAACTGAAGAGCCTCTTGATGAAAGTGAAAGAGGAGAGTGAAAAAGTTGACTTAAAACTCAACATTCAGAAAACTAACATCATGGCATCTGTTCCCATCACTTCATGGCAAATAGATGGGAAAACAGTGAAAACAATGAGAGACTTTTGGGGGGGACCTCCAAAATCACTGCAGATGGTGACTGCAACCATGAAATTGAAAGATGCTTACTCCTTGGAAGAAAAGTTATGACCAACCTAGACATCGTATTATAAATCAGAGACATTACTTTGCCAACAAAGATCTGTCTAGTCAAAGCTATGGTTTTTCCAGTGTCATTTATGGATGTGAGAATTGAACTATAAAAAAAACAAGCTGAGCACTGAAGAATTGATGCTTTTGAACTGTGGTATTGGAGAAGACTCTTGAGAGTCTCTTGGACTGCAAGGAGATCTAACTGGTCTACACTAAAGGAAATCAGTCCTGAATGTTCATTGGAAGGACTGATGCTTAAGTTGAAGCTCCAGTACTTTGGCCACCTGATGCGAAGAACTGAGTCATTGGAAAAGACGCTGATGGGGGAATGGATTGAAGGCAGGCAGAGAAGGGGACAACAGAGGATGAGATGGTTGGATGGCATCACTGACTCAATGGACATGAGTTTGAGTAGACTCTGGGAGTTGGTGAAGGACAAAGAGGTCTGGTGTGCTGCTGCCCATGGGGTTGCAAAGGGTCGGACATCACTGAGCAACTGAACTGTACTGAATTTCTGTGATTAGCATGACTTGAGTAACATATCCACTTCTAGACCATTCGCTTAATCAATGGAATGGGCTAATGTGATGGACAATTCCACCAATATCGCATAGAGTGTGGAGGATCCTAGAGGGTACTCTTATAGGAGAAATGGGAGCAGGTATACTGGGCAGGTACAAACAAAAGACACTTCTCCAAGTTCCAGGCATGCTTTACATCTGTACACCTAAAAGTTCCAGCACTTAAATTATCAAAAATTACATTAGCTTGATATCTGTCTGGCCCCTCGTGCCTCCATCTCTTTTTCATGCCTGACTGTTACCGTCTTTAAATTACTTTTTAGTTCATCCTGGAAAAAAGAAAACTGATAGTACCTGAGCATCATTTCATCATGTAATACTTCACAATGGTAATAGACTGAAGTATGAAACAACACAGACCCTGAGCTCAGGTTAATCTGAGTTTATATCCTGACTCTGCCACTTACTCTCTTGATGACCTCAGACAAATTCCTTTGTATCTCTGTAAAGCAGGGATGCAAATACCTACCTGAGGGTAATTATTAGGGTTAAAATATTTAAGGCATAGGGCATAGGACAAAATCAAACCTGAACTGCTATGAGCTCACCCAAGCCCCAAAACAATAAGAGAAACAACATATGAAAGACAAATAACAGTTCTCAGCTGGCTCCTGGGTGCCCCATAGCTCATGACTCTGCCAACAGAAGAAGCCAAAGTCCTAAACTGAGTGATAAGGGCTATGAGGTGCACAGAGGCTTCACTGATGCCAGAGAAACATATCCGACAGAAGGCAGCTCTGGTAGCTTAGCTTCCCTTGAGCTGTTTAAGAACCAAACCTCCAAGAAAAGTCAGTAGCTGGACCAGAGCCAGCTGGCTTGTCCCAGGGCCTGGAGTCTGTGTGCAACAGCAGTAATCTAAATGTTTTCTCCAAATTAAAATTTAAAGTAGATAAAAGTTTTATGACATGAATATTTATAGTCCGTTAAGGAAAAGTGGGCCACAAGATAAGACTCTTATTCCATGAAAGATATGCGTTAAATATTGAGGCGTTTTCCACTGGGGAAAACTGTTTTTCTGGCAGCTCCTGACCAAATACTTCTGTGTATATAGATGGGCTCTTCGGCTCTTGTACTCCCACACCCACCCACAGATGGAATCATCCCTGTCACCACCACTGGAGCTCTGTTGGTTGGAATATGAACAGGTCAGAATCCAACTAAATGACAAACTGGGTAGGTGGGGAGAGGCAGATTTAGTTTGTTTAAGAGTTCAATGCAGTCATCAAGGACCCAAATTCTTTCTCTCCAACTGATATCCTCAGCCTGTCAGCTTTTGCCCTCAAGCTTTTGTGTTCATGAACTGAAGATAACTGCAGCAACTCCAGTCATCACATTTTCACATCGCTATGTCCAAGGCCTTGAAGGAGAAAGTGGCTGTTTCCCTCATATATTGGTCTGCCAGAACAAAATGCCACCATCCAGGTACTTTAAACAGTAGATATGTGTTTTCTCACAATTCCAGAGGCTAGAAGTCCATGGTTAGATGCCAGCAAATTTGGTTTCTGGTGAGACCTTTCCTCATTTGTAGTTAGCCACCTTCTCACTGTAACAGCATGGCCTCTTCCCTAAGTTGGTGTGGAGAGAAAGCTCTGATGTCCCTTCTTTAAGGCCACACCCTTATGATTTCACTTCACCTGTCCTGCCACCTTATAGGCTCTGTCTCCAAGGAGAGTCTCATTGCGATTGGGGCTTCAAATTATGAATTTGGGGGCAACACAGTTCAGTTACTATTACCTTCTTACTCATGTCCTTTTTAAAGTGTGAGAAAAATCTTTCCCAGAAGCCCCAGTTTGACTTATCCTCATGTAAGTCATTATTAACTGGCAAGAAGAATAAAATTGCCATGATCGTTTACCCCACTGTGAGTGGTCTCAAACTCCCCTTAAGCACCTGAATATCCAAGAAGTGAGTGAAATCTCTGGGCATAGTGACTGTCGTAAAAACAACTTGTAACTTTAGCAAGTCTTGTGCACTTAAAATTACTTGGGAAGAAGGCCTTCCGAAAACAATTTAAAAGAGCTAGCTCAACAATTGGAGACTTGCCATATTCTGGTGGTGTGCTTTCACACAAAAAATATAATTGTAACATTAAATTAAAATTTTCCATTTTATAATTGCTTTGACTTGCCTTGATATTAAAACAATTAAAGTTAATTTTAATAGCTATATATTGTCTTTCCCTAGATAAGAAACAGGAGGAGGGTGGATTTGATGAAGTGGTCAAAAGATACAAACTTTCACTTTTAAAATAAATAAATACAAGGAATGTAATGTACAACATGATAAGTATAATTAACACTTGTCAGGCATATCCCCTGGAAAAGGAAATGGCAACCCACCCCAATACTCTTGCCTGGAGAATCCCATGGATAGAGGAGCCTGATGGGCTACAGTCAGTGGGGTTGCAAAGAGCCAGACACAGCTTAGTGACTAAATAAAAGCAAATGTTGTTTGCTTTTGAAATTAAAGGTAAATGAAAGATAAAAGAACAAATCCTAAGAGTTTTCATCACAAGGAAAATTTCCTAATAATTAAATTATTTTTCCTAATGATTAAATTATTTTTCCTATTCGTTAATGTTCTTGTTGTATGTATGAATGAATGAATGTTAATGTTGTATGTATGAATGAATGAATACAAGGTTACCTCTACTAAGTTCTCATTCCAGAAACAAATATTTGGGTAGACGAATTGTTTATAGACTAAATTCTTAAAGAAAGTACAGTTGTTAGTCATTGCCTTTCACAAGCTTTAGTGACATGGCAACTTCTTTGCTAAAAGTTTACATGTTTTTTTGAAGTGCTTGATCAGTTGAAAAGACTTTTCATAAACTTTGGTGTTTCTGAAATAAATTTCTATAGCAACCATAGTTTTCACTTTTCAAGAATTGAATTTTAAATTGAATCTTTTTGAAAGCCATATATTAAGACATGCTTTCTTTGAGTAAAGAAGCATTAATTTACAAACATCTAATCTTATCTGAGTTTCTAATAATTTACAATACCAATGGAACTAATGTCCTTTGTTTAATGCACTGATAAACTTTTTAAACTTAATTTTTGAACAATCATAGTTTTGTGTTTGTACATGAGAAAATTATTTTATATAGATTATTTAAGATTAGAAAGTAAGATAGTATGAAAATAACAGTATAGAATAGGATAGTATATGGTTCCTTATAAAGAATAAAACAACATAAGCCAAATATTATTTCTTGGAGAAGGAAATGGCAATCCACTCCAGTAATCTTGCCTGGAAAATTCCATGGACTGAAGAGCCTGGTGGGCTACAGTCCATGGGGTCGCAAAGAGTTGGACACAACTGAGCAACTTCACTTCAAATATTATTTCTAAAATTCTACATTTATCCTTGAAAAATATAAACCTGAAAGTAAGGTTTACCCTGATATTTCACTGAAAATTCAGTTGACTGTGATATCCATGCACTGACTTCAGTCTAATTATTTGATTTTATTATGATTTTATTTTTGTAGTCTAACTTCAAAGTTTAAGACTGAGTGAATATGCATGCATATTAAAACTTGGCAGAAATAAGTACTAGATCTTTCTAAATTTAATCTTATTTTCTTCCAAGTTATTTAAAAACAAGCTTAATTCCTCATGTAAAATAGAGTAGAATTTTTTTTATTATGTATTAACTTTTTCAGATCACTTGAGAATCGTTAATATACTTGAAAAGGTAATTTATCATTATCATACTCAAAAAACATATATTAAGCAACTAATTGTGCATAACTAAGCTAAGTGAGTCCAAATTTCATAAATGTAATTTATGAAATTACATACATACAGGAAGCTAAAAGAATTAGATTAAAAATTAAATATATTGATAGCAGAAAAGTATTTATCATACAGTGATCAATGGTATAATCTATTAAGCTTTTCAGATGCTGAGTAAGAGCCAGAGATCCTGAAAGAGTATACAATGGGATGGTAATCAGATAGTAATCATAGGTGTTTCTTTTTTTTCCTTTGATGGAACAGTATTTATAGACATGATGGAGTGGACCTGGCCTTCCTTTTGTGTTTTAGTTACAGTGGTAATATAAATTTACCAAATAGACAATTATCACAAATAGTTAAAATATCTTACCAAATGAGTTACACATTTCAGTAGGCTTCTTTTCTTTCCTTTTTTTTTTTTTTTTTTTTTGGTACTTTCCTAACTATATAGTGCTTCTTTACTGCCTATAAATTAATTTTTATATCCTAACATTTATTTGTACTTATCTGAATATTAAAGCATATTTCCCATCTCTGCTCCATGTAGCCTTAAAATTGATATTGGTATAAGTTTCCATGCATTATTAAAATCTACTTTCAGTTTATGTTATATCAAAATTCCATTTTACCCATATAAAAGTCTTTAATAACAAATGAGTAATATTACCTGCAGCTTTATCTTTGCTCTGGATTTCAGTTTTTGAAAATATCAGAGGTCTATTATATGAAATGAAAAGAATCAAAGTTCAGGTCCATGACAAAGCTTTTGAGAAGACAACTTCAGGTGTGTGAGTAATGCTTTGACCATGCCAGATATACATATTTTTCTCTTCAGGCTAATCCACAGCCCCTCACACATGCCGTTGTCAGCATCATCAACCAGTATTTATGAAGGCAGAAATGTAGAGCACTGTGCAAAACAATAGTAAGTCACGGTAACATATAATATCTTATACAAGGTATTTACAGTTTTATATATGCATTTCCCTTGTGGTTTCAGAGTTTTATAAAAATAAAGGACTGAGTCGTGAAGAGAAAGCATAAAAATTGTGGCAGGCACAATTGCGTGTCTACCACAAAGCCACCTTTTTTTCTTACCAATATAAACACAATTTGTTCAGGCAGTAATGTGCCCATCCCCAAGGGAATATATATCTTTGCCTAAACTAGTTCTTTCAGTGAAACTTTTGAGAAAGATTTAATTGAGCATGACGTTCATGGGTATTATTCTTGGCCCCCACAATTGAAGTTCAACGTTATACCCCAGACACAGTGACAATTAAAAAATAATAGTGCTCTCAAAGTTTTCCAAATAGCACTTAGGGAGTAGTATCAATCCTAGTTGAGAAATACTCATCTAAATCAGTCATGGTAATCCTGTCCTCCTTTGCCAGTTTTTGGTCTAAAAGCAGCCAAATGACCTAGTTCTCACTGATACTATGTCAAGGTAATTTTAATGAATTGCCTCAGGGGAATTTTTTGCTTCCTGGTAAAAGATACAGAGTTAGGAAAAGACCTTTGCCTTGTCCCTTCTACCCTTCCAGCTTTGGCTACTATTAGAACAGGGTGGGTTACCTGGAATATTAAACCAATGGTTTTATTATTCTGATCAAAAAGCCTCACTATACAAGCTTTCATTCTGAGAATAGTGAAACAGAAGGATGAACATTTCTAAGCCCTAGAATACATTGTTGAATTGATGAAACATACTGAGAAGCTGTGTAAAGGTTTTTATTACTTAAGGCTTAGTCAAATCATCTGTTATCTCAAATTAACATAATTGAAAAGATCTGCCCAAAGCATTTTTTATATTGAATCTTTTCTTATGTAACTTATGTGTATATTATTTTACAGATATAGTGACTCCAAGAAAAGAATTGTAGAAAGGAGGGAATAGAGCTGATTGATATTGTTATATGGCAGGAACCAACATAACATTGTAAAGCAATTATCTTCCAACAAAAATAAAATAAAATAAAAGTATTCATTTTATTGTTTTATGAGCATGATATTTTTATATACAGTGAGTACACCTTAAAGGACACATTAGATGATGTTTCAGCACACATTCAGTCTAATTCCCATCATTTGCTTCATATTTTATTATAACAGCATCTTCAATTGGCACAGCTTCTGTCTGAACACTTCCATGATGTAGAAGCTAATAACCTCCAAGGCATCCCATTCCATTTTTGGACAGCTGTCATCATTGGAAAATGTGCTTCAGTCCATTCCAAATATGGCTCCCTATTGTTTCCCCAACATTAGTTCTGTGCTCAATGCCTTATAGGAAAGAAAAAAAAATCTAATCTCTCATTTCCTGCTAACAGGTTCTAATTAGGCAAGGTTAGCAATAGGAAGACAAGGATAACCTGTGGGATAAAACTGAAATATGAGATGTCAGAGAATTCCAACCTGGCATATATAGGCCTTGCTAAATGGCCTTGTACATCTCCTGCTAAGCCTATTTGGCTTTCAACTCACCATCCATTCATTGCCCTTTTATTGTCATTAAACCTGCTATCCTCAAGCTCTAAAAATGAGCAACACACTGCATATGTTCATAACTCTTTTACTAGGGACCAAAAAAGTGGCAGGAGTCCATCCTTCTGTTTGTGCCAAAGTGCAGTTTGTCGATTGAAAGATGTTAGTTGATGCAGTGGGAATGAGCTGGGATATCTCATTTGGCATGCCAACCTACCTCTTACACAGTTATTTCAAATTTTTAAAATAGAGTGTGGCCAACTTTCAACTCAGAGGTGACCTAGATCAGGTTATTTAATGCTTATAAAATAATGACTAAATCTATAATCAAACAAATCCTAAATCCTGAGAAATATCCATGTGATTTTCAAGTAAAAGAGATTTGTTAGGCTTTCTTTTGTTTCTAACAACAGAATATTATTAGATATCCCAGAGAGATATATTAACTCTTTTCAGTTTGGGAAAAAATTATGTATTAAGTTTTACCATGTTTAAATTTGGGGAAAGATGTAGTTTGAGGAAAATCACTAATAAAAACAAATCTATTAAAACACTTTTTTCCACTTCTGAAATGACTCTGTTTTCAATGACAGATAGAGGCAGCTTACTCTGATGAGTTTAAAATTAAAAATAAAGTATATTTTTACTTTGAAGTAATTAAAGTAGCTATTCTAGGATAAGAAAATAACTCAAAATAATTAGAACATTATTATATATGATACAAGCTGTCTGTTTTTCCTGGAAAGAAGGTTAACATGTTAGTAGTAGAAGGAAGCTTTTTTGGTTCATAATGTCTGCAAGTTGGGCTGTGGGGAGTGGGAAAGAGGAGTGGAAGGTGGGAGTCAATTACCAATTTGCTCATTACCAAGGTAATGTAACTATTATCTCTTATATTGATTTGTCATTACAAAGATGTACCACTACATATGAAAGAAATAATTGGTAATAAATATCACCCTCAGTATGAGGGTGAAAGTGTTACTCACTCAGAGGTGTCTGGCTCACTCTTTGCCACCCAATGGGCTGTGACTCTCCAAGCTCCTCTCTCCATTCAATTCTCCAAGCAAGAATACTGGAGTAGGTGGCCATTCCCTTCTCCAGGGGCTCTTCTAGACCCAGGGATCAAATCTGGGTCTCCCACTGTGCAGGCAGATTTTTTTAATCATCTGAGCCACCAGGGAATCCCCAACTCTCAGTATGGTCAGAAGAGATCACGTAAAGTAATACAAAGATCTAGAAGTCTATGCTAGACCATCAGGAGTCCAATGGTCAGATACAGAGCAAGTAAATTTAATTGTTCTAACTTTCCTAATACACTACAAGTTTGTGCAGATAGTGTCTGTCTTATTCAGTACTTCACGCATATTATGAGAATTGTTTCCCTTAAAAAAACACTCTACTGAATAAAGGATCGCATGTACACCCGTAGTGGATTCATGTCAATGTATGGCAAAACCAATACAGTATTGTAAAGTAAAATAAAGTAAAAATAAAATTTTAAAAAAAAATTGAAAAAAAAAAAGAAAGGAATGTAAGAAAAATGTGCATTGCTAATTTGGATTTTAGGTTAGCAGGAAGAATTTCTGCCTCTGTATAATAGCTGAGTAGCTTCTATTTGACCAGTTGTTCTACAGATAACTATTGTAAACTCTGGATAAAATATTAAAAACAAAATCTAATATTACTCAAAAGACTTGAGAGCTACCGAACGGAGACAGATATTTGGGAGGGCTGACACCTGGAGAAAGAGAACAGCACCGGGCAAGTTGCCATTTTTACAGTTTTTGCTTGTGATCACTCCCAAGGCTGTGCCATCATAAGTACCTAAATTGGGAGAGAAAAAAACCCTGTCCTAATAGTATGCAGAACCAGAAGACATGTTTGAAACAACAACAACTGGAAAATGAAGGGTGAGAAATGCCATGGAGGAGAGAGCACAGATGGGAAGCCCTAAATTATGTGTGTAAACTCTACCCTAATCACTGGTTGATTCTGGAACTGTATTTATGAGAGTATATTCTAACAACCATGCTAAGGCAAAATGAACTATTTTGAGATTTCAGTTATTCCCACCAAAAAAGAGAAGGTTTGCAGTTCAAATTCAGTCAATCATTTTATCTATTTCAAATAACAATCAGCATGTTCAAATGAACAAAACAAAATCTAGTCTACTGTTTATCATTTCTCACTTCCACTGTATAATCATAAGGGATTTGAATTAGGTCATAAAAAGTGGTCTAGTGGTTTTCCCTACTTTCTTGAATTTAAGTCTGAATTTGGCCATAAGGAGCTCATGATCTGAGCCACAGTCAGCTCCTGGTCTTGTTTGTGCTAACTGTATAGAGCTTCTCCACCTTTGGCTGCAAAAAATATAATCAATCTGAATTTGGTGTTGACCATTTGGTGATGTCCATGTGTAGAGTCTTCTCTTGTGTTGTTGGAAGAGGGTGTCTGCTATGACCAGTGCATTCTCTTGGCAAAACTCTATTAGCCTTTGCCCTGCTTCATTCCATATTCCAAGGCCAAATTTGCCTGTTACCCCAGGGATCAAGACCATCCCCATGGAAAAGAAATGCAAAAAAGCAAAATGGCTGTCTGGGGAGGCCTTACAAATAGCTGTGAAAAGTAGAGAAGCGAAAAGCAAAGGAGAAAAGGAAAGATATAAGCATCTGAATGCAGAGTTCCAAATAATAGCAAGGAGAGATAAGAAAGACTTCTTTGGCGATCAATGCAAAAAATAGAGGAAAACAACAGACTAGGAAAGATAGAGATCTCTTCAAGAAAATTAGATACCAGGGGAACATTTCATGCAAAGATGGGCTTGATAAAGGACAGAAATGGTATGGACCTAACAGAAGCAGAAGATATTAAGAAGAGGTGGCAAGAATACACAGAAGAACTATACAGAAAAGACATTCACAACCCAGATAATCACAATCGTGTGACACTCACCTAGAGTCAGAAATCCTGGAATGTGAAGTCTTAGAAAGCATCACTATGAACAAAGCTAGCTGAGATGATGGAATTCCAGTTGAGCTATTTCAAATCCTGAAAGATGATGCTGTGAAAGTGCTGCACTCAATATGCCAGCAAATTTGGAAAACTCAGCAGTGGCCACAGGACTAGAAAAGGTCAGTTTTCATTCCAATCCCAAAGAAAGGCAATGAAAAAGAATGCTCAAACTACCGCACAATTTCACTCATCTCACATGCTAGCAAAGTAATGCTCAAAATTCTCCAAGCCAGGCTTCAGCAATACGTGAACCGTGAACTTCCTGATGTTCAAGCTGGTTTTGGAAAAGGCAGAGGAACCAGAGATCAAGTTGCCAACATCCATGGGATCATGGAAAAAGCAAGAGAGTTCCAGAAAAACATCTATTTCTGCTTTATTGACTATGGCAAAGCCTTTGACTGTGTGGATCACAATAAACTGTGGAAAATTCTGAAAGAGATGGGAATACCAGACCACCTGGCCTGCCTCTTGAGAAACCTGTATGCAGGTCAGGAAGCAACAGTTAGAACTGGACATGGAACAACAGACTGGTTCCAAATAGGAAAAGGAGTATGTCAAGGCTGTATATTGTCACCCTGCTTATTTAACTTCTATGCAGAGTACATAATGAGAAACACTGGACTGGAAGAAACACAAGCTGGAATCAAGATTGCTGGGAGAAATATCAATAACCTCAGATATGCAGATGACACCACCCTTATGGCAGAAAGTGAACAGAAACTCAAAAGCCTCTTGATGAAAGTGAAAGAGGAGAGTGAAAAAGTTGGCTTAAAGCTCAAAATTCAGAGAACTAAGATCATGGCATCTAGTCCCATCACTTAATGGGAAATAGATGGGCAAACAGTGGAAACAGTGTCAGACTTTATTTTTGGGGGCTCCAAAATCATTGCAGATGGTGATTGCAGCCATGAAATTAAATTGAATTGAACTGAATTGAACTGAACTGATAATGACTTCTTTAGATAAATATCTGTTTAGAACTTATGCCCATTTTTCAGTTGGATTGTTTGTTTTTATATTGAGCTATGTGAACTGTTTGCATATTTTGGAGATTAATCCCATGTCTGTCACATCATTTGTAAATATTTCCAATCTTTGAAGTTCTTTTATTAGTTTTCTAGGTTGTATAACAGATTATCTCAGATGTAGCAGCTTAAAACAAAACCCATTTATTTTCTCAAAATTTATATGGATCAGAAGTCCACACACAACACAACTGTGTCCTCTGCTTACTGTCTCACAAGGTTGACGTCAAGGTGTTGGCTGAGCTGTGCTCCTTTTCAGTCTTTTTCCAAACTCACATCATTGTTGGCAAATTTCATTCCATTGTGGTTGTACGAATAAGGTATTTATTTCTCTGAGGGTCTGCTCTCTAACTACACTGTAGCTGGTTAGTGTAACTTGAGAAAACATTTATATAAAGATATATATATATATCAGTTCAGTTCAGTTCAGTCGCTCAGTCATGTCCGACTCTTTGCAACCCCATTAATTGCAGCACGCCATGCCGCCCTGTCCATCACCAGCTCCCAGAGTTCACCCAAACTCTTGTCCATCGAGTTGGTGATTCCATCCAGCCATCTCATCCTCTGTCATCCCCTTCTCATCCTGCCCTCAATCCTTCCCATCATCAGAGTCTTTTCCAATGAGTCCACTCTTCGCATGAGGTGGCCAAAGTATTGGAGTTTCAGCTTTAGCATCAGTCCTTCCAAAGAACACCCAGGACTGATCTCCTTTAGAATGGACTGGTTGGATCTCCTTGCAGTCCTTTGTTGACAAAGTTATGTCTCTGCTTTTGAATAAGCTATCTAGGTTGGTCATAACTTTCCTTCCAAGGAGTAAGCATCTTTTAATTTCTTGGCTGCAATCACCATCTACAGATATATAGGGCAAAATCTCAGATAGTATAATGTATGGTGTAAGAAGAAAAGTAAATAAGCAAGCAATAACATTTAATTTATTTGTCAGTCTTTGTGTTCAGTCACTCAGTTTTATATGACTCTTTGTAACCCCATGGACTATACACATCAGGTTTCCCTGTCCTTCACTGTCTCCTGGAGTTTGCTCAAACTCATGTCCACTGACTCTATGATGCCATCCAACAGTCTCATCCTTTGTTGCCCACTTCTTCTGCAGCCCACAATCTTTCCCAGCATCAGGGTCTTTTCCAGTGAGTCAGCTCCTCACATCAGGTGGTCAAAGTATTGGAGCTTCAGCTTTAGCATCAGTCCTTCCCATGAATATTCAGGGTTGATTTCCTTTAGGATTGGACTGGTTTGATCTCCATGTTGTCCAAGGGACTCTCAAGAGTCTTCTCCAGCCACACAGTTCGAAAGCATCAGTTCTTCAATGCTCAGTCTTCTTTATGATCCAGTTTTCCCATCCGTACATAACTAATGGAAAAACCACAGCTTTGACTATATAGTCTTTTGTCAGCAAAAGTGTATCTCTTTTTTAATACACTGTCTAGGTTTGTCATAGCTCTTCTTCCAAGGAGCAAGCATCTTTTAATTTCATGGCTGCAGTCACCATCCTCAGTTATTTTGGCGCCTAAGAAACAAAGTCTGTCACTGTTTCCATTTTTCCCTATCTGTTTGCCATGAAAAGATGAGACTGGATGTCATGATCTTAGTTTTTTGATTGTAGAGTGTTAAGCCAACTTTTCACTCTCCTCTTTCACCCTCATCAAGAGGCTCTTTAGTTTCTCTTTACTTTTCGCCATTAGGGTGGTGTCATCTGCATATATGAGGTTATTGATATTTCTCCTGGCTGTCTTGAGTCCAGCTTGTGATTCATCCAGCCCAGCATTTTGCATCATGTATTCTGCATAGAAGTTAAATAAGCAGGGTGACAATATGCAGCCTTGATGTCCTCCTTTTACAATTTTCCAGTGCATTCATTTTTCTATGTCTGTTTCTAACTGTTGCTTCTTGGCCTGCATACAGATTTCTCAGGAGACAGATAAGGTGGCCTGGTATTCCCATCTCTTTAAGAATTTTCCACAGTTTGTTGTGATCCACAAAAAGGATTTAGCATAGTCAATGAAGCAGCTGCTGCTGCTGCTGCTAAGTCGCTTCAGTCGTGTCCGACTCTGTGTGACACCATAGACAGCAGCCCACCAGGCTCCTCCCTCCCTGGGATTCTCCAGGCAAGAACACTGGAGTGAGTTGCTGTTTCCTTCTCCAATGCATGAAAGTGAAAACTGAAAGTGATTCGCTCAGTCGTGTCCGACTGTTAGCGACCCCATGGACTGCAGCCCACCAGGCTCCTCCAAGTAGATGTTTCTTCTAGAGTTCTCTTGCTTTTTCTGTGATCCAAGGGATGTTAGCAATTTGATCTCTGGTTCTTCTGCCTTTTCCAAATCCAGCTGTACATCTGAAAGCTGTCAGTTCACATACTGTTGAAGCCTATCCTTGAAGGATTTTGAACATTACCTTGCTAGCATGTGAAATGAGCACAACTGTGCAAGTAGTTTGAGCATTCTTTGGCATTGCCCTTCTTTGAGGTTGGAATGAAAACTGACCTTTTCCAGTTCTGTGACCACTGCTGAGTTTTCCGAATTTACTGGCATATTGAGTGTAGCAATTTAAAAGCATTATCTTTTAGGAATTGAAGTAGTTCAACTGGATTCCATCACCTCCTCTAATTTTGTTCATAGTAATGCTTACTAAGACCCACTTGACTTCACATTCCAGGATGTCTGGCTTTAGGTGAGTGATCACACCATCATGGTTGTCCGAGTTATTAAGACCTTTTTTGTACAGTTCTTCTGTGTATTCTTGCCACCTCGTCTTAATATCTTCTGCTTCTGTTAGCGTCTTACCATTTCTATCCTTTATTGTGCCCATCTTTGCGTGAAATGTTCCCTTTGTATCTCTAATTTTCTTGAAGAGATCTCTAGTTTTTCCCATTCTATTGATTTCCTCTATTTCTTTGCATTGTTCACTAAAGAATTGCTTTCTTACCTCCTTGCTCTTCTCTCTGCAACTCTGCATTCAAATGGGTATATTTTTCCCTTTCTCCTTTGCCTTTCACTTGTCTTCTTTTCTCAGCTATTTGAATCTCACCGTATACATACTCTGACTACATAGCTAGTGGTCCCACTAGCTATACTAAAATGCTTCGATGTATGCTTATATTGGCTTTTTTAGCTCAATGAAGCTCAGTAAGGAAAGATCTCTGTAGGAGACATTACTCAACTCTCTTCCATCAATAAGATGTGCCCTTTTGAGTTGTTTTCTCTTTTTGGTTATTGTGATACACCATGCTGAGTCTTTTGTTTATGGGGAGCAATGATTGCTTCATTGTTATTCATCTGGTAGGAGCCTCATTGTTTCTCTCTGCGAGCAACACAGAGATTTCATAGGTGCATCATTTTTGGCACAAACCAGGGAGCCTGTCTCATTAACATGCTCACCCAGAGTTGCTGTAACTATCAGTAAGAAACTGTGTTAAATAAATGATTTTGCTTTTTCACCTGCTAGGCTCTAATAGCATCCCCAAAGTCATCTTGGTCTAACAGCTTGAGTCTTTTCCAAAAATGATCAAGTGATCAATTCTTTTTAACAATAAGGAGTAAACTTCAGCACTGTGCAGAATTCCAGGTGCAGGAACAGTTGCCATGAATAGAAGCACAAATTCAATATGAGTCATGCAATTTAGTATCAGTACCTACTACGAAATTTTTTAAAGTCATTACACTGTGTCTGAAAGAGACAAGGCAGGGTACCTAAAGTAAATCAGGCAGTTGATCTAAAAATATGTTTTTATTCATTCTGAAAATATTTCTTAAACATTTAACATTTGCCAGGCTGTGCTAGGCGCAGAAGATAAAGCAACACATAAGATTGGCATGGTCATAACTTGCATCAAAAGTACATTTTTAGTAAAGAAGAGAGACAAATACAGATGAAATCATTTAATTATAATTTGATGGGAACTGTGATATAATAGAGCTTCCCTGGTGGCTCAGAGGTTAAAGCATTTGCCTGCAATGTGGGAGACAATTATGTGATATAATAGACTATTTCAGTGTGCAAGATAGCAAGTAGGTTGGAAAAATAGATGTGTCTCATTTTCATTGAAATTAATGCTTATAAATAACTTACCATAGAGTTTGATGAAGATTTATGTATATAATTTGGTGTTCAATATCATCAATGTGTTTATTTTTGAGCACATCCACATGTATTTTTAAAAGAATTCATTTAAACTGTATATATATGACAAAATAATGATATAGTACACCTCAAAAGTGTTTATGGCAAATAAAACCCATCACATTGAATGTTATGATTAAAACTCAGGAAATGAGAAAGCTAAATTGTTATAGCACTTAATTATCATTTTACATTTATTATTTGTTTACACATTTTTAGAGCAAATAGTAATTTAAGAACAGGATTTATCTGTTATGTTATGACAAGATTTCACTTTTACCATTTCTGATTTTTTCTTTAATTTTATAGTGTTATTATATTGTGTTAATTTTATTTAAAGGAGTTATATCTGGGCATTTGAAAAAATGTTGGTGTACTTTGTTTCATGCTATTTTATGAAAATTACAGCAACAAACACCCTATGGGTTAATTGAATCCACAGTTAAGCACTCACATGTTAATTAATTTTTAAGAAAGTCTAATGCATTATGCAAACCACCAAATCTAGGTGTCAATTTCATCTTAATTTTAATTAGATCATCCAATTTGTGAAGGTACTTATGGTCCAGTAAGTGAAGGAGAGGGAAGTGTGGAAGTTCATTAAGATTGCCATGATGCTTCTGGAAGAAGAACAAAACCTACGTTTGAAATGGAAGTACTTCAGTTATTTATAGGATTCAAGAAGAAGTCACCATGGTTATATTTGTATATTCTGCTTTTTGTATGAATGTACTTATTTAGCATAGGAATCCATAAATACCCCATATTGCCCCTGAAATATACATCAGGAAAGTGTCAAGTTCTACAAAAACAAAAGTAAATTATTTCTGCAGGTTATCCAAGCTTATATTTTTTCCTAAAGTTATAGCAAACGTTTCAGCATCAGATTGAAATGTGAGTTTGTCGGACAATCCTTGTCCTGGGAATCAAGATACTAGGGTTTGTGTCTCATTATAAAATAATGGAGTAGGTTAAAAATTAACCTCAAAACTCTTTTAGAATGATGTCTAGAGTCCACAGTGGGCATACAGACTTTTTTTTTCCTTTTTCGATCCTTATACATTTTACTTATTTTTAAAAGCCCTGAATTAGCTATAGAAAACAGTATAGCAGCTTTCTAAAAATTAAAAATAGAATTACCATGTGATCCAGCAATTCTACTTCTAGATTTATACACAAAAGAATTGAAAACACTGACAGATATTTGTATACCCATGTTCTTGGCAGCATTATTCACAGAAGCCAAAAAGTGGAAACAACTGACGTGCTCACCAGCAAATGAATGGATAAACAAAATGTGGTCTATACATACAATAGAATAGTAGTCTGCCTTACATCAGAAAATATGATACATGTCACAGCATGGATGAATCTTGAGGACATCTCTAAATAAAACAAATGAGTCACAAAAGGACAAATAGTGTGTGATTGTATTATATGAGGTACCTAGAGTATTCAAATTCAAAGAGAAAGTTGCCAGGGGCTAGAAGAGGGGGAAATGAGGAAGTTATTGTTTAGTGGGCACATATTTTCAGTTTGAGGAGATGAAAAAGCTTTGGGGGTTGGGTGGTGATAATTGTGGCATGTGGCACAGGAACTTGGGCAGACTTCAGGATATCATGAGGCACAGGGAGGGCTGGTGTGCTGCAGTCCATGAAGTCACAAAGAGTCGGACACAACTGGGCCACTGAACAACAAAGCAATGGTGGCACAGCAGCATGAATGTACTTAATGTCATTGAAACATACACATTTAAATGGTTAAAATAGCAGATTTATATGCATTTTACCACAATTTAAAAAAGAGTCTTGAACTGATAGAAATGTTTTGAGAAAAATTTTTAAGACAATTATGAAGGAATATAATATCCACCCTTATCCTTTGGGGAGCTTGTATTTTAGTATGATGTACCATGTGTTACTGAACAAATTTTTTGGAATCTAGTCTTCATTTTGCAGGTGGCATAAATAATAGGTTTTTTCCCACTCTGTTTTAAGTATT
This sequence comes from Capra hircus, assembly GCF_001704415.2. Classification (NCBI taxonomy): domain Eukaryota; kingdom Metazoa; phylum Chordata; class Mammalia; order Artiodactyla; family Bovidae; genus Capra; species Capra hircus. The sequence continues at coordinate 40,331,373 of NC_030808.1, forward strand.
TCAGAAGGCATCCACATTTGAGGTACAGGAAAAAATGACACAGGGCTATTTTTCATGTGATAAAATTTCTTAGATTTATGCTACAACTAGCACATTTCAAAGGAAAATGCCAGTATTTATGATTAGGGTCATGTTTAAATAAAATGCAAAATAGTTACATATAAAACATAATTTATTTCTGTGCAACTCTGGAGTCTAAACTTTATCAGTTTAGTTCCGTTCAGACTTAATAAGAACCAACAACTGATAATTATTTGACTTTAGCAGAATCAAAGGCACTAATTCCTTCCTTAAAATGACCTTTTAAATAATATAAATTTATTTTGGCATTCATTTGTTGTTTAATTTTGAAAGTAAGTGGGCCTGACTTTCTGGAAAATCACTTCAGAAGATTAATGAAGTACAAATGGAAGGCTTGAGTTTGGGATGTTCATCTTAAACAGTCATGAGCAACTTTCCTATTCCAAGAAAATACCTTATCTCAGTTTGATGTAGGCTTTAAACAGAACAAGTTAACACTTTTAGGTTTCAGAGTTCCACTAAATACAAAGAAAAAAAAAGAAAGTTATATGTTAACAAAACAAAATATTTTCAATATCTTGAATACTAGAGCTATTCGACATTGATATGTACCAAGACATACTTTCTCATACCTTGGTCAGTAAAGAATCTGCCTGCAATGCCCCAGACCAGTTTTGATTCCTGGGTTGGGAAGATCCCCTGGAGAAGGAAATGGCAATCTATTCCAGTATTCTCTCCTGGAGAATCCCATGGACAGAGGAGCCTGGCAGGCCACAGTCCTTGGGGTCTCAAGAGTAGGACATAACTTATCTACTAAACCACCACCACCTAAAATGGGCTTCCCTGGTGGCTCAGACTCAGAAGACATACTCATGGAAAATAAAAAATGTAAATACAGTGATTTTATAATGATTTAGAAGACAAATGACTATTTCTTACATTTAATGTTAAAACTTATAAAATAAGATGTCCATATTTTATGTCATTAAATATTTATTGAATATTTATGATTTTCCAGCAATTAGCTTATTCTGGGAATGCAAATATCCATAAGTTAAACACTCTCTTGGCATTAAAGGATAGAAGTTGTTAAAAACTGTGGTATCTTCAGGACACCAAAACATTCTGTAGGAACAGACAGAGGGAAACCAAATCCAGTCTAGTGATGTCCAGAAGAGTTAAATCTAGGCATAAACATTAAAAAAATGGTTAAGATTCAACTATAAAAACTATATAAAAATAATAAAAGGTAGGGAGATGGTTAAAGGTGTTAAGGAACAGAAAAGAGATATGCTTTAAAGTCCAGACTGGAGAAGATTCTTTTTTTTAATGTAATTTTTATTTTATTTTATTTGTTTTTTAAATATAAATTTATTTATTTTAATCAGAGGCTAATTGCTTTACAATATTGTATTGGTTTTGCCATACATTGACATGAATCTGTCACGGGTGTACATGTGTTCCCCATCCATGAAAGAAAATAATCTACAGCCCAGATTACTGTACCCAGGAAGGATCTCATTCAAATATGAAGGAAAAATCAAAAGCTTTACAGACTAGCAAAAGCTGAGAGAATTCAGCACCACCAAACCAGCTCTCCAACAAATGCTAAAGGATCTTCTCTAGACAGGAAACACAAAAAGGGCGTATAAACTCGAACCCAAAACAATAAAGTAAATGGCAATGGGATCATACTTATCAATAATTACCTTAACTGTAAATGGATTGAATGCCCCAATCAAAAGACAAAAAGTGACTGAATGGATACAAAAACAAGACCCCTATATATGTTGTCTACAAGAGACCCACCTTGAAACAAGGGACACATACAGACTGAAAGTGAAGGGCTGGAAAAGATATTCCATGCAAATAGAGACCAAAAGAAAGCAGGAGTAGCAATACTCATATCAGATAAAATATACTTTAAAACAAAGGCTGTGAAAAGAGACAAAGAATAACACTACATAATGATTAAAGGATCAATCCAAGAAGATATAACAATTATAAATATATATGCCCCCAACATAGGAGCACCACAATTTGTAAGGCAAATGCTAACAAGTATGAAAGGGATAATTAACAATAACACAATAATAGTGGGAGACTCTAATACCCCACTCACACCTATGGATAGATCAACTAAACAGAAAATTAACAAGGAAACACAAACTTTAAATGATACAATAGACCAGTTAGACCTAATTGATATCTATAGGACATTTCACCCAAAAACAATGAATTTCACCTTTTCCTCAAGCACACACAGAACCTTCTCAAGGATAGATCATATCCTGGGCCATAAATCTAGCCTTGGTAAATTCAAAAAAAATGAAATCATTCCCAGCATCTTTCTACCACAATGCAGAAAGATTGGATATCAATTACAGGAGAAAAACTATTAAAAATTCCAACATATGGAGGCTGAACAACATGCTGCTTAATAACCAACAAATCACAGAAGAAATCAAAAAAGAAATCAAAATATGCACAGAAATGAATAAAAATACAACAACCCAAAACCTATTGGACACTGTAAAAGCAGTGCTAAGGGGAAGGTTCATAGCAATACAGGCTTACCTCAAGACACAAGAAAAAAGTCAAATAAATAACCTAACTCTACACCTAAAGCAACTAGAAAAGGAAGAAATGAAGAACCCCAGGGATAGTAGAAGGAAAGAAATCTTAAAAATTAGGGCAGAAATAAATACAAAAGAAACAAAAGAGACCATAGCAAAAATCAACAAAGCCCAAAGCTGGTTCTTTGAAAGGATAAATAAAATTGAAAAACCATTAGCCAGACTCATCAAGAAACAAAGGGAAAAAAATCAAATCAATAAAATTAGAAATGAAAATGGAGAGATCACAACAGATAACACAGAAATACAAAGGATCATAAGAGACTACTATCAGCAACTATATGCCAATAAACTGGACAACTTGGAAGAAATGGACAAATTCTTAGAAAAGTACAACTTTCCAAAACTGAACTAGGAAGAAATAGAAAATCTTAACAGACCCATCACAAGTGCAGAAATTGAAACTGTAATCAGAAATTTTCCAGCAAACAAAAGCCCAGGACCAGATGGCTTCACAGCTGAATTCTACCAAAAATTTCGAGAACTAACACCTATCCTACTCAAACTCTTCCAGAAATTTGCAGAGGAAGGTAAACTTCCAAACTCATCCTGTGAGGCCACAATCACCCTAATACCAGAACTGAAAAAGATGCCACAAAAAAAGAAAACTGGAGAAGATTCTTGAGAGTCCCTTGGATATCAAGATCAAATTCAGTTCAGTTCAGTTCAGTCGCTCAGTCGTGTCCAACTCTTTGCGACTTGATGAATCACAGCACGCCAGGCCTCCCTGTCCATCACCAACTCCCGGAGTTCACTCAGATTCACATCCATCGAGTCAGTGATGCCATCCAGCCATCTCATCCTCTGTCATCCCCTCTCCTCCTGCCCCCAATCCCTCCCAGCATCAAAGTCTTTTTCAGTGAGTCAGCTCTTCACATGAGGTGGCCAAAGTACTGGAGTTTCAGCTTCAGCATCATTCCCTCCAAATAAATCCCAGGGCTGAGCTCTTTCAGAATGGACTGGTTGGATCTCCTTGCAGTCCAAGGGACTCTCAAGAGTCTTCTCCAGCACCACAGTTCAAAAGCATCAATTCTTTCCTTTAAAGAATCCACGGCTTAATTAAAATAAAAGGTTGTTTGGGTGTTACTTTATTTGGTTGTGGTTGTAATTTTTGTTTGTTTTTTTTCACCTGTAAAATCTGTTTTAATCATCCTTAGATACGAGGTTTTGTTTTGCTTTTCTATAGCTTTGTTTTGTAAAGCAGAAAAGAATCTCACTCTTTGTGGGAAGTAATACTCATTCATTCAATGAGTATTGAATGAATACTCAATTGCTACAATCTGGATTCAAAGCCCACCATCAAAATGTCTCCCTCACAGTAATTATGGAAAGAGAGTGAAATCTCAGCTGGTTGTCTCTAAATCAGCCTGAGAAAATTCAGTATGGGATTATTTGGCTTACATTTAAAGGTCACTTTGATTTAAGGCCTTTCTAACTATAGAACTGTAGCCCACCAGGCTCATCTGTCCATGGCATTCTCGAGTCTAGAATAAGGGAGTGGGTAGCCATTCCCTTCTCCAAGGGAATTTCCTGACCCAGTGTCTCCTGCATTGCAGGCAGATTCTTTACCATCTGAGTCACCAACTATAGAATCTCCACATTGTGATGTATTGATCTCTTATATTTCCATCTAAATCTAGATATTTCTGTCTTCCTGATCTTTCAGTATTCTAGGCAATTTCTCTTGTATAATAAGAGCAATATGTTAGCTATAGCACTTTTATTAATTGGTTAATTAATTCAACAAATATTTATTCATCACCTACTGTGTAACAGGCAACATTCATGGTGCTCTTGTCAATGCACTGAATACATCCAGCAGGCAACAGTTTAAAACTTTGCAGTGATGGGATGTTTAAAGTGATAGAGCTCTCTTTTAAAATTAAGCATTGGACTGAATAAGTTATCTAACTAGTGGAGAAGGTGCTGTGTTCTTATGTACATGTGTGGAAATGCTGTTTCTGAATAAGTTTACTGTTAAAAAGTAATCTAAGACTGAAATTAATAACACACCATCATCTCACTACCCTGTGAAAACAGTGGGGATAAGCAATAATTAGACATGATATTAAGCAAACAATAAAAAGTGTGTTTGGAAAAACTAAACAAAGTAATAAATTGTGATTATGCAATGTTGTGGGGCTTCCCTGGTGGCTCAGATGGTAAAGAATCTGCCTGCAATGCAAGAGACCCAGGCTCTATCCCTGAGTTGGGAAGATTCCATGGAGAAGGGAAATGGCTACCTACTCCAGTTTTCTTGCCTGGAGAATTCCATGGACAGAGGAGCCTGGTGAGCTACAGACACAACTGAGTGACTAATACGCATATATACACATGCAATTATGTAAGATATGCAAATTATTTTATTGTATGTCAGAAAACTTGGGTCACAGACTGTCTCACCATTGTTTAAAAACCATGGCCCTGAATTCCATGAGTTCTTTGAACTTCACTTCTTTGCTGTGAAATGAAAATAATAAGAGCTGACATTTACTAAGCACTTACCACATGCTAGGAACTACACTCAGTGCTTTAGAGGAATTGATTCATTGAGTCCTCACAACACCCCAGGAGAAGATATTATTCTCTTTCTGCAGATGAAGAATAATGGTACGTAAATTGGAAACTTGACCAAAATAACACAATCAATGAGTGTGGACTGAGATTTGAACCTGGTAAGTCTTTCTCTAGAATCCATGGCTATTAACCTGTGAGTGCTTTTATAATGCCACATATGAAGTAATAAAAATGAAAGAGCTTTACAATCTATCGTGTTACAAACACTAACCTATAGTATTATTATTGTTAAAGTTTGAATGATGAATATGTTGCCTGTTCTGTGTGTATGTGTGTGTGTGTGTGTGTGTGTGTGTGCTGCTGCTGCTGCTAAGTTGCTTCAGTCATGTCTGTCTCTGTGCAGCACCATAGACAGCAGCCCGCCAGGCTCCCCCGTCCCTGGGATTCTCCAGGCAAGAACACTGGAGTGGGTTGCCGTTTCCTTCTCCAATGCATGAAAGTGAAAAGTAAAAGGGAAGTCACTCAGTCGTGTCCGACTCGTAGCGACCCCATGGACTGCAGCCCACCAGGCTCCTCTGTCCATGGGATTTTCCAGGCAAGAGTACTGGAGTTTAGTGAATAGAGAGGAAGTTGACCTCCCAAATCAGCTAAAACTAGGTCACATGCTCAGATCTGACCTTCTAAACACTCTATGGGACAGCAGTGAGGACCTGAGGTCCCAGTATTTACTTCCATGGCAATGTTAAGAACGGACGGTCCCTTTCTGTGATGATTTTTCTGGCCTGCAGTGTCCCTGGTAGCAGATCACCGCTCATTTCCAGGCAGCTTTTTCTGACTTTCCTTTGGTTTTCTGCTTAACTGCCTAATCCATCCCATTAGATGCAAGGACAGTAACAATTTGTCTTTTTTGTTTGTTTGTTTGGGGCTTTTGTTTGTTTTTACCTGTGCATTATCCTTGTAGTGCCCCTACACTATTCTCACAACTTTGTAAGCAATCCCTTTGATAAATTCTTCCAAATTTATCTCAGTTTGAGTGTACCATCTGGTTCCTGTTGGGAACATAATTTGTATGGTATACTTGTTATTAGGAGGCATTTTGGGGGGTTTTCAGATAACACCAGAAATACAAATAGGTTAATACAACTACTAACCAAAACATATGTGTTGAACAAGAATAGCAATAAAAATATTCCTGTGAAAAATCTATCTCCACTTTAGATATAGTCCTTTAAAATAATTAGTACATTTGAAGTGCACAAGGCCAAAACCAGAAAGCAGTTGTAGCATGCCCATGCATAACTAGAGCATGACTGTGATTTTTTTTCCTAGCGTACTTCTTTATGTAACAGAGCATTACTTTCACACTTCTTAAATAATTCATATATACCTTTGCAAGTTCAATGTGCTGACTTCAAAGCTCAAAATGTACATGTTCTCTGTTTGACAACATTACCATATGTTGGTAAACACTGAACTCATCTAGAATATTTTAAGCCTTTTTCTAATAATATTGGAAAGAATCAAATGCCAGAAACTACCTATTTTTCTGAGATAAATGTCAGTTAATCACAACCTGAAATACATTTTAATAAATGAGAGATTATATCATACTTGCTTCTATTAAAATATAGTGTTTGGACAGTTTTAAAACATTTACATATGTATACACACATATATGTATATATATCAAAATAAGTCAACAATACTTCTACATGTGTAAATTTATTGAATTTGAAAATATAAATGCCTATGCAAAGAAGGGTAGCATTTTTACTTTCATGAACAATTATTGCAAAGCTAATATATTTTCTTTTTTACCTTATAAGCCTTATATATTAGTCAAAGATAATATTTATAGGATTTAGATGTACAACCATTTTATTTATTAAAGAATTCAGCCTATTTCAGTGGTGGTATGTTTTCAGAATGAATTAATGAAATATAAAAGAAATATTTTTTAAAGTTTTCCAAATTCCAACTTCATTTGCTTGTTAATGTCTTTAAAAATCTCTAGAGAAGCATATACATAAGCATTCATTCATTCTTTAGACATAGATGTATTCAGTTCAGTTCATTTCAGCTCAGTCACTCAGTTTTGTCCAACTCTTTGCGACCCCATGAATCGCAGCATGCCAGGCCTCCCTGTCCACCAACTCCCGGAGTTCACTCAAACTCACATCCATCGAGTCAGTGGTGCCATCCAGCCATCTCATCCTCCTTTGTCCCCTTTTCCTCCTGCCCCCAATTCCTCCCAGCATCAGAGTCTTTTCCAATGAGTCAACTCTTCACATGAGGTGGCCAAAGTACTGGACTTTCAGCTTTAGCATCATTCCTTCCAAAGAAAACCCAGGACTGATCTCCTTTAGAATGGACTGATTGGATCTCCTTGCAGTCCAAGGGACTCTCAAGAGTCTTCTCCAACACCACAGTTCAAAAGCATCAATTCTTCAGCGCTCAGCTTTCTTCACAGTCCAACTCTTACATCCATACATGACCACTGGAAAAACCATAGCCTTGACTAGACGGACCTTTGTTGACAAAGTAATGTCTCTGCTTTTGAATATACTATCTAGGTTGGTCATAACTTTCCTTCCAAGGAGTAAGCATCTTTTAATTTCACAGCTGTAGTCACCATCTGCAGTGATTTTGGAGTCCCCAAAAATAAAGTCTGACACTGTTTCCACTGTTTCCCCATCTATTTCCCATGAAGTGATGTATTAGATGCTTAGTATTTTCCAGGCACAACCCAGGTGCTTGGAATAAAAATCACTATATTTGGGTGTGAAAACATACAAAATAAGTAAATAAGTGATAGCTATTTACTCGTGATTACTACTATAAGGAAAATAACCTAGTTGCTATTGAAGATGTGCCCAGTCACTAAGTTATGTCTGACTCTTTGCAACCCTATATAATATAGCTCACCAGGCTCCTTTGTCCATGGGATTCTCCAGGCTGGGATGCTGGAGTGGGTTGCCATTTCCTCCTCCAGAGTATCTTCCTGACCTAGAGATCAAACCCACGTCTCCAATGTCTCCTGCATTGGTAGGCATGTTATTTACCACTGAGCCACCAGAGACCTATTTCAGATAAAGAAGTCAAAGAAAGTCTCTTTAAAGAATTGATATTTAAACTGCCATCAGAAGGATGAGGATAAGCCAGAATGTGAACAGTTTTCCAAAAACAAGAAAGAGCAGATGGCTCTGAGCTGAGAAAAGAGTTTTCCACATCTTGACAGAGGACGTTTGTAGCTGGACTATAGTGAATGAGGGAGCAAAGCTTAGTGATGTAATGATGAAATTCGGAGTTCCTAGGAGCCAGAGCGTGCAAGTGAGAAGTTTGGATTGTATTTTAAGTTATTTCTGGAAGACACTGAAAGTTTTCAAACAGTAATTGAAAGTGACTTACCTTTTTGAAAGAGTGTCTGGCTGCCCTGTGGGTAAAGGATTGGATGAGGTCAAGCGTGAAAGGAAAGGAATCAGAATAGTGCAGCCAAGAATCAATGTTGTTTGGACTGGTGTGGTGCCAGTGGAAATGGAGAGAAGGGAATAGAATCAAGGTATATTTTTAACGTAAAGCTGGCAGGACTTGCTCATGATCGTTTGGTGGGTATGGGGGATCTAGGAAAAAGGAGGCATCATAATTGACTTTCAAGTTTCTGTCTTTAGCAACTAGGTAAATGATAGTTCTAGTCACTGATATGGGCAAGACTAGGGACCATCAGATAATGGCCAACCTGGCCTAGGTGTCTGGCACCAGCTTTGTGCCTTTAATCCAATATGGTTTTCATTTTGACTTCCATCCCTTGCTCCTTGGATCTCCTTGTTTGATGTGACCTATGAGTCCTACTGATTGACACAGTAATCCATTTCATGGCCAGCTTTAATTTCAGTTTTTTAAACATTTATATACTAAGAATCAATATATGTCCCTCCTGTACTTTGTTGGCTGTAAATAGTATCTAGAGTTACAGTCTCAGTCATTTACTATATTTTGCAGTATGTTACTTTTTTCCCAAGCTGCTAATATACTTCAACAGGATACCAGGTGAAAAAAATTAAATTTTTCAGTCTTCTATTCTCTCCATAAGGATAGTAGCTTTATGAAAGCAGGGACCATATATACTATTTCAGTGTCCACAGTGCCTAAAAATAAGAGAAAAATGACTGTTGGTTTGAAATTTACAGCAAAGCATTACAGTAATCCCTTCACCCTCCACCTCCCCCTATTTTCCGTCATATGGTGTTTACAGCTGCTAGGGTAGCAAACTCAGCCAAATTGAGATTTGGAGCTTGTAATATGTTACTTGGATTCTTCCAAGGCATACTTTCCATCTCAAAACTCTCAGTATTCCTAAAAATTAGCACAGGAAGAAATATTAATATTTTTTTCATCTATTCATTCATCTAGCATATACAATGCTGACCATGTGCCAATCTTAGGACTATATATGTGAATAAGAGAAAATTCTTAGAGAAAATTCTGAAAAGTTCATAATATAACATGGAAAATATATGGTCCCAATATATTTGTCTGCTACTTTTTTTTTTTTCTGCCACTCTTGTATAACTGCTGCTATATTATGACTGTATCCAGCAAGTTAGATGTACTTAGTAATTTGCATACCATATAAGGCCAAAGTATATACAAAGTGAACTTCAGGGTCCTTAGAAGCCAGTGTTTGTTAAATACTAACTGATATCACTGTAATAGTTTAAATGTTATGGAATCTAAAGGAAAGGAAGACATATATAGTGGTTATTATTCATTAAGGGGTCTTTATTATTAGATTTAACATGACAGTTTGCATAACTTTATATATTATGATGAGTGGACATTTTTTCACTTTTACCTGTGCTAAGCATTGTGCTTTGTGTATTCAAACCATTGTCTGTTTTACATCTTTGGAAAAATACTGTAAGGATGCATTTATTATTACCACTTCTCAGAGAGAATCTGAAGTTCAGAGAGTTTGAATAAATTGTATAAGATCATGTAGCTAATGAGAGATGAGGCTGAAATGTAAGGCAAGCATGTCTGGAACTGGAATGTAAGGCAGTCATCTGATTTATTTCATCTGTTAGATGTTAGAGAATTATAATTCCTTCTATTTCTGGGAACATGAATAAGGGTGGGAGATGAAAAGCTTGATCCCATCCATAGCTGAATTTTACTGTAGCTAACTGTTTACTCCATGCAAGAAGATTCATTGTTATATGAGGGATTCATGGGTCCTAACACCTTTTCATTATAAATATCAAACTTAGCATAGTATTTCAGCTAATTTGTTTTATGTAAAAGGTATGTTAAGTTCGGACTTTATGTCAGTTTTAAATTTAACTCTTAAAAGTAAGCATATAGACAAAGATGTAGGGAAAGGGAAGCTTCCATACATTGTTCAGGAACCAATAAATTGGTATAATCACTTTGGAGAGCAAAATAATAGGAAGATGCATGTATACTTCGTACAAATCCATTTCTGCTTTCATTCACACTTTAAAGAGGTATTCATATGTATTCAAAGAGATTTGGGCAGAGATGTTCAGTGCAGCACTGGTTTCAATAGCAGCAATTTTTTAAAAGACCTACAATTTTATTAATAAAGGAATAAGTAAATAACTTTTGGTATAGTCATGCAATGGAATATTAAACATCCATTAAAAGTGAATGAACCAGAAGTACATACATTGGCATGGATAAATTTATAAATTTAGAAAATGAAACATTGAATTAAATGCATAACACACATAAAATAATTCATTTAAATAACATTGAATATCACTCCAAACAGGATTATATAGCCTTATACTACATTTCATACTATACTATATTATAAATAGTACAATATATACTATTGTTACATAGCACAAGGGTTTATTATGCTTATTAAGTTTGTACATATGCTTACAGTACTTATACAGACTGGTTCCAAATTGGGAAAGGAGTGCATCAAACTGTATATTGTCACCCTGCTTATTTAACTTGTATGCAGAGTACGTCATGTGAAATGCCAGACTGGATGAAGCACAAGCTGGAATCAAGACTGCCGGAAAAAATATCAATAACCTCAGATATGAAGATGACATCACCCTTATGGCAGAAAGCAAAAAAGAACTAAAGAGCCTCTTGATGAAAGTGAAAGAGGAGAGTAAAAAAGTTGGCTTAAAACTAAACATTTAGAAAAGTAAGATCATGACATCCAGTCCCATCACTTCATGGCAAATAAATGGGGAAACAATAGAAACAGTTGAGAGACTTTATTTTTTGGAGCTCCAAAATCACTGCAGATGGTGACTTTAGCCATGAAATTAAAAGACACTTGCTCCTTGGAAGAAAAGCTGTGACCAACCTATATAGCATATTAAAAACCAGAGACATTACTTTGCCTACAAAGATCCATCTAGTTCAAAGCTATGGTTTTCCAATAGTCATGTATGGATGTGAGAGTTGGTTTGAGTACCAAGGATCGATCCTTTTGAACTGTGATGTTGGAGAAGACTCTTGAGGGTCCCTTGGACTGCAGAGATCAAACCATTCAATCTTAAAGGAAATCAGTCCAGAATATTCATTGGAAGGACTGATGTTGAAGCTGAAGCTCCAGTACTTTGACCACCTGATGCAAAGAACTGACTCCTTGGAAAGGACCCTGATGCTAGGAAAGATTGAAGGCAAGAGGAGTAGGGGATGACAGAGGATGAAATGGTTGGATGGCATCACTGGTTTGATGAACATGATTTTGAGCAAGCTCTGGGAGTTAGTGATGGACAAGGAAGCCTGGCGTGCTGCAGTCCATGGGATAGCAAAGAGTCAGACATGACTGAGCAACTGAACTGAACTGAATAGTAACGCATATGAAGATTTTGGGGGTAAAACACAAGAGAATCTGATTAAGGAGATTATAGAAGGAATTTCTACTTGTCTGGAAAGTTGATTTGTTTTGTTTATAATTACACAAAAAAAGATGAAAACCAAATCCTTCAATTTTTTTAAGGAGATTATAGAAGGAATCTCTACTTGTCTGGAAAGTTGATTTGTTTTGTTTATAATTACACAAAAAAAGATGAAAACCAAATCCTTCAATTTTCCTGTTTTTTTTAAAATTAGGTGATAATATATGTTCATCATAGATTGTACTTTTGTATTTTTGTGAAATTTCATAATAATCAGTCAGCTTGTACTTGAAATTATATTCTTAAGAGCATTTCTGTTATTTATATTATAAAAGAGATTTGTTTATTTTTTTAGTGATTTTTTTTATGAAATGTAACTTTGGAATGAAAAGTATGTTTCCAATCCTTCTTTGAAATGTACATTTTTGTAATTTAAATGTCCATAACAAAATTAAAAACACACATTTTGGATTCAATATAGTTTTTCATCCTTTGTGCAGCTTAAAAAACTCACCATGTCTCTGATTTCACATTTCAGCCTTGTGATAGCAGCATAGTCATAAAGTATCAATCACAACAACAGGGCGTGGGAATAAGCTGGTGACATTCCTCTTTTCCGATGAGTCAGTAGTTGAAACATTTGTAAGTTCCCAGCTACTGTGATCACATCCATTTCTTGTTAATAAGGAAAGTAAGTCATTTTAAATTAGAATATTATTTCACAAGTCATTAACTTTTGAAGTCAGAAAATTGATCCAAGAATGGCTTGTTATTTGAATTCATCAGCCACAAACTAACTATTCAGCCTTTTAGGAAGTAATACCTGTAAAAAGAAATAGTGCTTTTGAGTTATTATAATGTGATTTGAAAGATAGAAATGATCGTTTTTAAAAGAAAATGCCATTTGATTCTGAACTTATCTTTTATTACTATCTTGCTTTATATCACTAAGACTATATATTGTACTCAATTTTAAAAGTCATTACAATTATCTCATTTTATACCCTTGTGTAATGCAAACTTATTTTTTCTCTACAGGAAATTATTTTTTCTGTTTTTTAAAATAAATCAGCTGTGTTTTTTTTCCTGTGTAAAATTATTGCAAAACAATTTATATGAAGCATTTGTTGGATATACAATTCTTAAAAAAATGTTTTTGGGAGGAAGGTGTTATTTCACTGTGAGATCCATTGCTTTCATTTTACACTAGAGGTAAAACTTTTCAAAGCTTTCTAAGACACTAAAATATGTTCTCTAATTTTATTTTCCTTTCTTAGGGAAGTAACAGCTATATGAACTTCTGTTTTTCTCAATACTTCCTGTATTCCAGGCTCATTATACATTTTAAAAGACTAAAGATTTTAAAATTTAAAAAAAAATAAAAAATTTAAAAAATAAAATAAAATAAAATAAAATAACACCACAAAAAAAAAAAAGACTCCAGTTAATGTTGACAAGTTCCAAACCTCATGTACTTCCTCACTATTTCCAAATTAATCCCTCCCTCCAGCTTCTCACATTCATAAGTGCTATTGCAATTCTCCCAGTTGCCCAGACTCAAAATCTCTCCGACCCTTTTGCATCTTTCACCATTCACATCCTCATTCTTACCTACCAATCAGAAATCAGTTACCAAAGGAACCGTCCTGTTTCTGTACCTCTCCTTACCACTCTTCCCAGGCCTCCATGCCTCAAAGCTGGGTTATTGCAATAGTTCTAAAGATTCTCTCTGATGCTATCTCTCCTCGTCTTGACAATCCACGCACATTGCTACTTTTCTTTTCCTCCAATATACACGCAACCCACTCCAGTATTCTTGCTGGGAAAAATTCCATGGACAGAGGAGCTTGGTTGGCTACAGTCCATGGGGTTGCAGAGAGTCAGATAGGACTGAGCACACATGTGTAATATACACTATTGAGTTTAGATATTTACTCTGTTCTTTAGCGCTATTTACAACTTCGTGTTTTATGACTTTGGAGACTTTTCATGGTCTTGGTCAACTCTTCTTATTAGACCTAATGCTTTTTTTTTTTTAATTGGAGGATGATTGCTTTACCATATTGTCTTGTTTTCTGCCATACATCAACATGAATCAGTCAAAGGTGTGCATATGTCCCCTCCCGTGTGAGCCTCCCTCCCTCCCTCCCTGCTCCTCTGAATTGTCACAGGGCACTGAGGTGAGTTCCTTGCATCATACAACAAATTCTCACTGACTATCTGTTTTACATATGGTAAAGTGTATTTTTCAAGCTACTCTCAGTTCATCACACCCTCTCCTTCCCCAGCTGTTCTCCATGTCTGTGCCTCTATTACTGCCCTACAAGTAGGTTTGTCAGTACTATTTTTCTAGATTCCATATATCTGCATTAATATGTGATATTTTTATTTCTCTTTTTTAATATTTTACTCTGTGTAACAGGCTCTAACAAATGTTTATAGATTACCTATGATATGCTAAGACCATGCAGGCACTAGACACACAACAGTGACAAGGCTAATTTTTATTGTACCTTTTCAGTCTATTTTTGTTCCTCCAAAAAGTAAGGGGTATTTCTCTTTTCCCAAAAACCTTATACTTTCTACATGCAATGGTCATCCTGTTACATAGCCTTTATTTTTCTCTTTGCACAAGCAAAGGGAGTGTATTTTTGAAAATAGTTGTCATAATCAATAAGCTAGCCCCTCCCTTCTATTGTTTCTGATTTAAGATTGGTCTCTTTAGCATCACTGAGAAAATGTTAGGAGGAATTTACTGAATTCCTTGATTATTACTGTATTAAACCTTATAGTTAAATTGTAACTTTATTACATTTTATTCCCATAAAATCCTGGGTCAGGATGAGGAGGGAGGGACTAAGGCAGCAAAAGCTACTGAGTAAAATTTATTGAATACACATTTTCTTCTGTTTTTTAATTTATTTAAGCCACAAAGCAAATTAATCAGTTTTTTTATAACTGTAACTATGAAGAATTAAGGGCATGACTTATGAAAAAAGGATGATCAGTGTATATCTGAGGCAATATTTCTCTGTTTAATTTCCTAAGAAAATATAAGTATCATGTTAATAAATATTGTTTTAAAATATTTGAACCCTTACTGCAGATATAAAATTATATTTGCAAAAATTAGCAGTGCAATACTATTCAACAGCTAAGATGAACAAACTACTAATATATACATCAACATGGATGACTCTCAATTTGTTTTGCCCCCCAAAAAAAACATACAAAAAAGATTGAATACTATGTGAATCATTTACATACAAATATAGAAAATGCAATCTAACCTATATTGAGAGAAAGTGGATCAGTAGTTGTCAGGGACAGTTGTGGGGAAGCAAGGGATTGCAAATAGTGCAAAAGGAATCTTTTGCTGGTAATAAAAATATCCAGTATCTTGATGGTTTATCAGTGTATACTATGTCAAAACTCATCGAATTGCACAATGTGAGTATATACAGTTAATTCTATATAAGGCATACAATAATGAAGGGAAAGATTAAATTTTAATGTTTCACTATTTTAATATTATAGGGACATACTGAAATAAATACAATCCAGATTTTCCCCCAAAGGTACTAACTTTAGTAAAACATAGTCATGGTGTCTACTTTATCCATCAAAGCCCTTATATTAATCATAATTATTTAAAAATCCTGGTTTGATGATTTTAACATCCCTCTGGTGTCTAGTTCTGATGCTTACTCTGTCTCATCAACTTGTGTGTGTGTGTGTTTTTTGTTTTGTTTTGTTTTTTTGCCTTTTGGCTTGCCTTGTAATTTTTTCTTAATAGATAAACATTAAGTGTCAGATTAAAGGAGCTACTATAAATAGGTCTTTGGTAATGTGGTGGTGAGGTGAGGGAGAGGGGAAGTGTGCTGCTGTCCTGTGATTAGGTCTCAGTCATTTAGTGAGGCTTTGCCTCTGGCTTGTGAACTTCACGTGTATTCTCAGCAGGTTTTTTTTTTTTTTTTTTCTCCATTCACAGCTAGAACAGGATGACTTGAATGGGCTGGGGTTGATTATTTCTTTTCCCCAAGCCAGTTAGAGTGTGATAATACGTGAGCAGATTAGGCTCTGGTTAACTAGTTGCCCCTTGGGGCAGGTCTTATTAAAAACAAAGTGTTGTAGAATATTTAAAATGGTTCCTTTTCTTCTACAACTGCCTGAAGAATGAGGGAGCTTTTCTCCAGTTTTTACTGTAAGAACCTGGAGGTAAAATCCACAAAGTATGGGGGTTCTTCTATCACTGGTAGCCCAGAGTTTTTAACTTTCCAGAGCTGTCCACGTTGGGTCTCCAGCAATTTGTCAATTACAAGTCAGGTTTCCTACCCCAACACTGGTTTCCGCAGCAGATTCTGTTCTTGTGTCTCTGCTCCAATAAGCCAGGACTTGCTGTAGTTGCTTGTCTTTCTAATTCAAAAGCACTCGTTTGCCTTCTGAATTCATCTCTTTTATGATTCTAAGAAGAGTTGTTGATTTTTCAGTCTGTTCAGATTATTGCTTATTTTTAGGATGGAGTGGAGACTTCCCAGCTCCTTACATGTGGGACCAGACCCACTGTTTATTTTGATTCAGAATTAAGTCTGAACTGGAAAATTGGTGAATCATTTCTGCCTGATGTGTACACCTTTTTTGGGACAATGAGACTTTTTTCAACACTATTACTTTCTACATTGACTGAGGAATTTACGCTCATCAGAAAATCAGGAAGTAAGAAAAATAATGGCAAAGAATGATGAATTATGCTGGTGGTGGTTTGAAGGAGATAAGAGTATAAGTAACAATTTATTATGGAGATTTTATATTATCAGGATATCAAAGACTCAGGTAATGGGAATAGAAGAATATTTAGTAGAATTGTATATGATAAAATTATCTAGAATCTGAAAAATTAAGCATACCCTTCTGTTGTACAGCTCTGAGTCTAAGTAGATGACACTGGGACCCACATGGATAAAAGTGGGACAAAGACAATTCTCCTGTCATATGTATTGCCTAAGCTCAGACTGAAGAGATTTCCTTCATTTGAAAGACAGATAACAACAAAAATGAAAGCCATCATGTGACCAATTAAGAATATTCAGAATCAAGCAAAAGAATGTTAATATAGATGATTAGGAGGAAGTTCCGGAGAAGGCAATGGCACCCCACTCCAGTACTCTTGCCTGGAATATCCCATGGACGGAGGAGCCTCGTAGGCTGCAGTCCATGGGGTCGCTAAGAATCAGACACAACTGAGTGACTTCACTTTCACTTTTCACTTTCATGCATTGGAGAAGGAAATGGCAACCCACTCCAGTGTTCTTGCCTGGAGAATCCCAGGGACGCCAGAGCCAGGTGGGCTGCCGTCTATGGGGTCACACAGAGTCGGACACAACTGAAGTGACTTAGCAGCAGAAGCAGGAGGAAGTTCAGACCTCTTAAATTAGAAGCATAAAAAAATGTTTATGATTTCAAAAGTATGGGGTTTGAACTCATGAGAGGGAAAACCATAAAGTGAAAAAAATTGACAATATACTAACACATATATATGAAATTTAGAAAGATGGTAATGATAACCCTATATGCGAGACAGCAGAAGAGACACAGATGTAAAGAACAGACTTTGACTCTGTGGGAGAGGGAGAGGGTGGGATGATTTGGGAGAATGGCATTGAAACGTATACTATCATGTAAGAAACGAATTGCTAGTCTAGGTTCGATACAGGATACAGGATGCTTGGGGCTGGTGCACTGGGATGACCCAGAGAGATGATATGGGGAAGAGTGGTGGGAGGGGGGTTCAGGGTTGGGAACTCATGTACACCTGTGGTGGATTCATGCCAATGTATAGCAAAACCAGTACAGTATTGTAAAGTAAAATAATAAAATTTAAATTAAAAAATAATTGGATATGTAATGAGAGGTAGATATACTAATTTAAGATATTTTTTAAAATATGCAATAAGGAATAATGAAAGTTCACATAATAGGAAATGGAGAAATAACAAACCAAATTAATAATGTTGCAGACACATTTTAAAAGTCAATTCATCATTTTTAGGAATAGAAAACTCATTAAAGTGGTGAGACAGGAGTCCATGAAAAGATAGAGAGCAAGATAGATGTATTTTAGGCATTACCCAGAAGAGGTCATTGAAGACAGACATGATCTAATAGTTGTCAAAAAATGTAAAACCTGATCTATAGAATTAAAAGATCTTCTCATTTATATTGCCTGGATATAATCTGAAAACATGTTTTGGGTATATCTACCTTTTTACTTGAACACGAGGATTTTTAAACATGTATCTTGAAGCTTCTGTGACAATAAAAATAATTGTTGACAGCATTAATCAGATTATAGTCCGAATAAGGCTTACCTGGTGTCTCAGCAGTAAACAGTCTGCCTACAATGCGCAAGCCACAGGAGATATGGATTCAGTACCTGAGTCAGGAAGATCCCCTGGAGGAGGGCACGGCAACCCACTTCAGTATTCTTGCCTGGAGAATACAAGGACGGAGGAGCCTGGGGGACTACCGTCCATAGGGTCACAGAGAGTCAAACCCTACTAAAGTGACTTAGCACGGCACTGCAGAGTCAGAATAAATCCGAGAAGGTACTCTCTACATATGGACTTCTTTACCCTTTGCAGTCGCTGCCCACTTTAAGAAATACATATACACATGTAGTCATGTGCATGAAATTATGCTCACAAATGAAGGGAGTTCACAGTCTGCTGGAAAAGCATCCCTAGAAATTCTCAGCCTTCAAAGTTCATTAGATGTTGAGGGGGATATATAAACTTTTATACCCAGATAAGTCACATTTCTTATGTGAGAGAAAGTTCAAGAGCAACCCATATCCTCTTATAGGAGAAAAGAACTGACTGACATATTTCAACTATGAGGTGAATCAAGTACAAAAACTCACATGGACTAGTCACAGAGTATTTAAGAGGGGGAATTAGTCCAAGAATTTATAATAAAAATATAATCCCACTTATTTACATAGAAAATAGCTTAATAATATAATAGTGAACATTTTTAAGCTTCCTTTTTAAATGTACAATCTGAAATCTCCCATCTCCCAGATGTTAAAGCAACATATGCTTCATAACTTACTGCAGTCTCAAAAATTACTACTTAACCATGTGTTAGTTTTATTTTGGCATATTTTTATTTCATTCATGATTTTAAAGGCAACTTCTTCATATAGATGCTTTATCTTTTCAATCTAGTGATTTGTCTTTTCAAGACTGTGACATTTTCTTCCACAATTTATTATTAATTTTAGACAATGTTGGCTTTAATACGACATAGTGAAATGGACCCTCTGGTCCCTATGGCTCTTTCCCATCCTCCACCATGTGCTCAGCCTGCTGTTTTCTGTGGGAAAACTTTAACCAAACAATAACTTTTATTAGAGAAGTAAGAAAATGAAGAAATGAAGGAAAATAGCCAAATGAGACCAAATAATAATAGATTAGTCATTAAGCAAATCGAAAAACATTTAATTCCTCCTCAAGGACTATCTATAATATTTTGAGCCATATCCTCTGAGCTGTCTTATGGATACTAAAGGGTTTCCCCATGGCTCAGTGGTGAAGAATCCACCTACAATTCAGGAGACATGGGTTTGATCCCTGAGTCAGGAAGATTCCCCTGGAGAAGGGCATGGCAACCCATTCAAGTATTCTTGCCTGGAGAATCCCATGGACAGAGGAACCTGGAGGGCTGCAGTCCATGGAGTCACCAAGAGTTGGACACAAGTGAGCAAATAAGCAGGTGCACACATGAATAAACTTCCACCAGGTGGAAAAAGTGGACAGTATGATGACTGGACTATAACCGTGACATAAGCTGCCAAAATTTTGAGAACTGACTTCAAAGAAATGGGAACAGACAAACCCTGGAATTAAATATTGGGTCGGCCAAAATGTTCATTTGGGCTGTTCCATAACATTTTGGCATTTTACTGAAAAACATTTTGGCCAACCCAATAGAATGCTCAAACTACTGCACAATTGCACTCATCTCACACACTGGTAAAGTAATACTCAAAATTCTCCAAGCCAGGCTTCAACAGTACGTGAACCATGACCTTCCAGATGTTCAAGCTGGTTTTAGAAAAGTAAAAGGAACCAGAGATCAAATTGCCAACATCTGTTGTATCATCAAAAAAGCAAGAGAGTTCCATAAAAATATCGATTTCTGCGTTATTGACTATGCCAAAGCCTTTGACTGTGTTTCCACAACAAACTGTGGAAATTCTGAACAAGATGGGAATACCAGACCACCTGACCTGCCTCTTGAGAAACCTGTATGCAGGTCAAGAAGCAACAGTTAGAACTGGACATGGAACAACAGACTGGTTCCAAATCAGGAAAGGAGTACGTCAAGGCTGTATATTGTCACCCTGCTTGTTTAACTTATATGCAGAGTACATCATGAGAAATGCTGGGCTGGAGGAAGCACAAGCTGGAATCAAGATTGCCAGGAGAAATATCAATAACCTCAGATATACAGATGACACCACACTTATGGCAGAAAGCAAAGAAGAACTAAAGAGCCTCTTGATGAAAGTGAAAGAGGAGAGTGAAAAAGTTGCTTTAAAGCTCAACATTCAGAAAACTAAGATCATGGCATCTGGTCCCATCACTTCATGGGAAATAGATGGGGAAACAATGGAAACAGTGGCAGATTTTAGTTTGGGGGGCTCCAAAGTCACTGCAGATGGTGACTTTAGCCATAAAATTAAAAGACACTTACTCCTTGGAAGGAAAGTTATGACCAACCTAGACAGCATACTAAAAAGCAGAGACATTACTTTGCCAACAAAAGTCCATCTAGTCAAGGCTATGGTTTTTCCAGTAGTCATGTATGGATGTGAGTTGGACTATAAAGAAAGCTGAGCACTGAAGAATTGATGCTTTTGAGCATGGTGTTGGTGATGACTCTTGAGATTCCCCTCGACTGCAAGGAGATCTAACCAGTCCATCCTAAAGGAAATCAGTCCTGAATATTCATTAGAAGGACTGATGTTTCAGCTGAAAGTCCAATATTTTGGCTACCTGATGCGAAGAACTGAAAGACCCTGATGCTGGGAAAGATTGAAGGTGGGAGGAGAAGGGGACACCAGAGGATGAGATGCTTGGATGGCATCACCAAATCAATGGACATGAGTTTGAGGTACTCCGGGAGTTGGTGATGGATAGGGAGACCTGGTGTGCTGCAATCCATGGGGTCGCAAAGAGTCAAACATGACTGAGAGACTTAACTGTACTGAACTGAAATAATATATACTTAAAGCAACTAAGGTGAAGCTGATCAGAGCACTGCATGACTAATTTCAAGATGACTATCAGAGCCTACTGTGTTGTTTATACATGTAGCCCCCCTATCTCTATGAAAGCTCTTGCCCACTGATTGTCAGTGGGGGCAGTCAGCCTTTAAACAGGAGTCTACCTTCCCGACCCATGCCAGTTGCTGACCTCTGAAATAAAGGAAGCTTTCCTTTCTACGTCCCTGGCCTCTGTATTGGCTTTAGAGCAGCCAGCAGCAACACACCGACTTTTGGTAACAGCTTTTTGGCACCCAACGTGAGGCTATGCTCTCATGACATCTGGCTCCTCTGGGTTTTCAAGAGCCAACAGCTGGAGCAACACGCCAAGATGGTTGCAATGAGCCAGCTGCTCATGGCTAGCTGGCCCCCAGAGGAGTATTTTGAGGGACTCTCATATCAGCTGCAGAAACCATTTGTTTTGGGGATCCTCCCAATTTCTTCCCTGCTGGGCACTGGCTGCTGACACGCTTTTCTTTGGTGAAAAAGAGACATGCATTTGGATGAGCTGACAAGCTCCAAGACCCAGTAAGTCCACCAGTGTGAACCTGGGCAAATCTCTTTTGAGCACAAAGCACTACTGGGGCCTTTTGCCAATTGGTTCTGTTGACTGTCTGCCATTGAGCACTGTTTGTGAATGAAAAGTGCTATTTGGGCATTTCTGCCAGTTGGTTCTGCTGTGCACCTGGACGTTGAGGACCCTTTGTGGAAATGTTTGTTCCAGACTCCGTTACTGGTTATTCCCTCAGCAGGTTTGCGACAGTTCTGTCTTTCAGTGTGTGAATGCATATTCCATTTATGCAATTGGTATCTTTGTTGTCTTTTGTAAAATGGGAAATTCAAGATCAATTCATTAGGAAAAAAACTCTATAAGATTACAGTTAAAGCAAAAGAAAGATAAGTTTTTAAACAATGTATGATAATTCTATTCTTCAGACTCCAGAGGGTTAAGATGAAACTCTTAAAACTCCAATACTGGTTCTTTATGCATATGCAGTTAAAGAAAACTAGTGTGATAAAATGTTGTTTTCAGAATTCTAACTCTGAGTGAACAAAAATACACCTAGGAGAAAGCTTGAAGTGAGCTCTTATCATGTCCTTAAAATACAAATACAGCCCACTTTACCTGAGACTTCAGTTTTGGGTTAATTAGTAGAACTTCAGAAGATGTTCGGGTTCATTAAACATGCATCATCTATCACGTTAAAGAGAAATTATGCTATGAAAAAAGTATGTTTTTAGAGGTTAAAGAACACTTTCTTAAGTTTGCCAATCAGAAAATGTTGGTGTAGCAGTTCAATTACTTCTTTCTTGGTTTTGTTAGTGTCATTTAAGTTAAAATTTGTAATATGTGATTAAAGCTACTAAAATGATAAGGAAACCAATTTAGTGTGGAAAGCAGGTAGGATATGTATTACTGGTGAAAGAAGGTATAAATATGGAAATATTTTTGAAAAAAAATTGAGAAAAAAAGCAAAATAATTTTGTCCTAGATCTGCTTGCTTATGTATGGGGAAAAATAAGGGATAAATTAATACGGATCCAGGTTGTGATAAAAAGTTTATGAAAAATTACTTTGGAAAAAAATGTGTGTTGTCAGGATTAAGATTAGACTTAATTAAATAAATGAACTTTGTTGTAAATAGCAAGCCGATATAAGACTGGAATTTAGTTTTCTTTCTTCCTGTTAAGAACACAAAATTTTCCTGGAATATTGAGCTGCTTTTGATAAAAGGTTATTTCTTTCTCTAACTAACTTTCAGTATTCCAGAGGGCCTCTAGGCATTTTAGAAAAAAATATTTAAGTAACTAGAATTATTTGGTATGTTAAATTATATGAAAAAATTGACAACTTTTGGATCATACTGATCAACTGGGTAAGAAATTTTAAAATTCTAACAGAGCTATTGTTTTACTTCAAACAATATTTTTGACTCCAGTATTCTGATGGAAAAGAAATCGTCTAGTGAAATTATCACAGAGTTTGATGTATATCACTGCTGGCTCTAAGTTTACTGCTGAAAGCACATGTACAATGCTTATGTGGCAATTGGGTATAAGTGATAAAATATATAGCCTTTAAAATATTTCCCCGTCAGCATACCTCTGTACTTTGTTTTGTCTGATCAGTTTTCCCTCAGTGCTGATAACTAGACCTACATATACACAAAAAGTAGATCTAAGACCGAGGGATGTGAATCGACTCAGAACAGGCAACTGAGCCATTCTGGCAATGCTGGGAAAATATATTGTTTATCAGTGCTGTCTATGAAAACATTTATGATTAAAAGGGGAAAGTGATGGAAGAAATGGTCACATATTGGGCTGTGGGGAAGTCATTCTGGCTTAAACATGATTTAATTTGAATTTTGAAAGTAGAAGTATTAGTCACTCAGTCATGTCCAACTCTCTGTAACGCCATGGATGGTAGCCTACCAGGTTCTGTCCATGGAAATTTTCAGGCAAGAATACTGGAGTGGGTTGCCATTTCCTTCTCAAGGGGATCTTCCTGACCCAAGCATTGAACCCAGGTTTCCTGAACTGCAGACAGATTCTTTACCACTGAGCGACCAGGGAAGCCCAATTTGAACTTTCAGTTCAGTTCAGTTCAGTCACTCAGTCATGTCCGACTCTTTGCAACCCGTGAATTGCAGCACGCCAGGCCTCCCTGTCCATCACCATCTCCCGGAGCTCACTCAGACTCACGTCCATCGAGTTGGTGATGCCATCCAGCCATCTCATCCTCTGTCATCCGCTTCTCCTCCTGCCCCCAATCCCTCCCAGCATCAGAGTCTTTTCCAATGAGT
Source organism: Capra hircus (assembly GCF_001704415.2). NCBI lineage: Eukaryota > Metazoa > Chordata > Mammalia > Artiodactyla > Bovidae > Capra > Capra hircus. The sequence continues at coordinate 40,355,572 of NC_030808.1, forward strand.
CAACTCTTCGCATGAGGTGGCCAAAGTACTGGAGTTTCAGCTTCAGCATCATTCCTTCCAAAGAACACCCAGGGCTGATCTCCTTTAGAATGGACTGTTTAAATTTGAACTTTGGACTAACCAAAATAGCTTGTTTGTGGCCTGTTAAACATACATTGTACACTGCTTTAACCATTAAGGAAAAAAATTACATATAGAGAATATATGTTTTAATTATTGTCCTCATTGTAATATGTCCACTAATTTTCAAATGTCTGTCCAGGTACTATAGCAAAATAATCAAAGAGAGAGGTAATATAAAATACATTGTTCTAATATAAAATCTGGATGCTAAGCTTGGACCTTGAATTTATTTCCAACTCCGTGTCCATTCCAAAACCTATGCAGGACTATACTCCTCTTTAGCAAGAAGTCACCAGAGAGGCCATCACCCCATTCCTTCAAAGAGCTGAGAAAAATTGGAACAGAAATACAACTATAACCGAGTTCCTCTGACAAATTTATGATTAAATTTTCTTCCCAAAACTTGATTCCCTTCCTTGTTCTGTACCTGTCTCTCTTCAAGATTGAGGAGTATTAAAAAAAGTGAAAATTGAAACTGAGCAGGGTCCTGTGGTCCTCCCTTCTCCTATGTCCTCAGTGTGCCTTTTGGTTGTAGGAAAACTTTAATCAAACAATAAATTTAATTAAAGGAATGAGAAAATGCAGAAACAAAGGAAAATGCTGAAATGAGACCAAATAATAACATTTAATAGTTTAGTCATTAAACAAAAGTCAGGGGCTTTAAGTTCCTCCTCAGGGGCTATAGATAATATTCTGAACAGTATTCGCTGAGCTGCCTTATAGATACTTTGTGTTTTCCGTGATGGCTCCACAGGTAAGGAATCCATAGGACATGACTGAGTGACTAAACTTCACAGCAGAATTTAAATTAAAAGAAAATTTAGTAGGGTGTGATCTGTGGTTTGTTTTTGTTGTTTTGTTGATCTTTTCACCATTTGGGGCCCAAAAGACTGCTTAGCATGTGGCCTAAACTTCTGAAGCATTTATGAAGATAGTCTGTTCTCATTCAGATAAAGAGAACTAACTCACTCATTGTTTTATTGTGTTTTTGTTTTTTTCTGTAGACACTTGGCTGTGTATTAGGACAAAATAATATGTATTTACAAATAAATCAGAATTTGATTTTACATAATGTAAATGTCTAGAATGCTATTTAGAAATATTTATATTAGATGAATTAGTGTATGGATGATGAGCGTGTTTTAAATGGAAGTCTGATAAGCATATCAACAAAAGATTTAAATTACAGTAACCGATTTTGACATCCTTAGTAAATGCCAAGAAACATAGCTTTTACAGCAAGTTCATGGAAATACTCCGATTAAATATTCATGAATTCTCTACTAAAAGAAAAGTCTCCTATGGTCTTGTTTGACAGAGAATGACCTTTGCTTCAATGAGTTCCCATCTTTGCTGTAACTTAGTGTTCAGATACCCTGCTTAGATGAATAAAACATAGCATTTTTTTCTTTGTATTTAGTATATGTGATAATTAATAGAAAAGAAAACTTTGAGGCTTTAAAATGAAGTAAATGGGTTAAAAAAAGGCATTAAGAAATCTTTGAAGATCAATTTCTCAGCAGGAAATTTGTCAAAGCAATTAGGATCCACCCTGACTTGGGCAAACACAGTAGTGTTCAATTGATGTGCTCTTTCACATAACTAAAGCATTTTTAACTTTAGTGATCTGTGCTAGTCATACAGTCAGTCACCTAATGGTTCATATACATAGGAGTCAATGGCTTCGTTATGTGAAAAAGAACTTTATGATGATAATAAAGTCAGATGTACTACAGTTTTTAATATGAAAACAAAACAAATAAGAAAGCATAAATTGGATAACTTTCAGCCAGATATACTATAGATTCAATATAGATTCAATTATGGTATTTGTGCTTCTCTTTTTAGTTTTTATTGTCCTTTAGAAGGAAGGTGCTCTTATTTTCTACTGAGATATACTTAGAAAACATTAGCAGTTAATGTGGACAGGAAGTCATGTCCTGAAGATCTGAAAATTTTATAGAACAACCATTCATTCCACCACACCCTCTGAGCAAATAAGGTATCACCTGGTTCAAAAGAAAGCACTACATTAATTTTTGTGGCCATAGAACAGCAACAATGTATTTAATCAGTGATTTACTTAGTGGCCTGACCCAGAGGCAGGAGTTTATTCTATGGTATTGAAAGATTATTTAGGACTTTAGTGGATAGATATGTAGGGAATAAGGTATGGACTCATTATATTTTTATAATGATATCTTTATGGAAAGACATGTAACACTTGATTCTAATGGAAACATTGACATCACGTGTCCCCAGAGAAGGAGTATTTGTGCCTTTGTTGTGAGAATTATATCTGTTTTCTGCCAAAGCTCTCTGACATATACTAGACACATCCAGAAACATTACAAAAAAGGGCATTACTCTGATTTGGTTAACATAAACTTGCAGAATTAAAACAAAAGGCCAAGTTCATATTATTGAAATTGTTCATTGAAAATGCATGCCCTGAAAATTAGATTCTACCATGTTGGCTAGAATGAAGTACCAGTGGGTGACATGAGATTTTTAAATGTTCCCTGGCATGCAATTAACAGGACCTAGAAAATTCCAATATAGTATATATGTTTGAATAAATGTTTCAATTTCGTGGACTTACTTCTATATCAGCAGTCCCCAAATTATTTCTACAGAGGATTACTACTGTGACATACTTTTAAAAAAGTGTTTCCTTGGTCAGTTGAGTTGAGGAAATGTGCATGCTATATGATATTCTTTGCTACTTACAAAGCAGAATAACACATTCAAAGCTTTGATAATACCTTCAATAAGAAAACTTATTTGGCTTTTTTTCCCATCTAGTGTTCCCAAAATAGTACTTAACTACACAAATCTTTTCCTGTGCAATATTTATTGAAATCCTAAACATGTAATTTTCTGGAAGATTACTCCCAATGTAGCATTTACCAAAGATATTCAAATTTAATAAATATCCTTTGGGAACTACTTGCCACAAGTCTTTCATATATGAAGAAACATTTTGGTATCTGCATGACTTTTTAGCATGTAGCATATGAAAGGTTTTCCTGGATTTGTGATGTTGACTATTGCAAAATCTTATAAGATTTATTAATGAAATGACTCTTTTATAATAATAACAGTGTTTGTTCAGTGTTCTCTTGCTCACGATAGTAGCAATAGCCAGTAATCTTGAGTGTTTGCAGTGTATCAGGAGTTATTTTAAATGCTTTAATGAAACTATATACTTAATCCTCATTTTAACCCTCAATGGTGGATGTTATTATTTCTTCTTTTTAGAAGAAGAAAAAGGAAAACGGAGACGTTAAATAAATTTCTCACATTCGCATGACCAGTGAGTAACAGAGCTGGGATTCAAAACCAAGCAGCCTGACTCCAAAGTCCACGTGCATAATCCCAGCACTACATTGCCACTTATCAGGAGAGCCCCTGCTAGGACTCTCCTGATCCTCCCTCCCTCATCACTCATTTGTGGCTTTAGGTTCCTAGTGGCTTCTAGAGTGTCTCAGTGAAAAGGAAACCCAGTCTTGTTCCAGAAACTTAAGACATTTGACAGTCTTTCTGAGGATTTTATGCCAGAAATACATCAGTAGTCAATACAAACTCTTGAGCTTGGGTCAACATAATAAAGTTTCCAAAGGTTAGGCTAATATTATTTCCACAGTAGTTTTCTAGACATTCTGATATTTTATGAACATAGTGCCAGTAAAAGTTCTCCATTTTACATAATATGAAATAAGAAAAATATAATGTTATCACCTCTTTTTTGATATTTACAGTAACTTTGTTTAATCTAGCATTTCCCAAAGATATAATTAGAATTTGAAGATATTATAACTCCTTCAGGAACACCTCTCGGCATCTTAAAGACTAGAGTTAACAACATTCTTAGTTTGGTAAATAGTGATTTATGACCAGTGAGGTGCTGGTATTTAAAAACTGGGTCTCCAGGGCAAAAATGAAAGGAAGTTTGATTTGCAGAAGTGAAAAGATAGGCACAATAGGTTCTGAAAAGCTGACAAGGTCTGACTTTAGTACACCATTTGTTTCTTAATCTTGTCAAAATCTAGAATTACCTCTTACATTGACATAAAAATTGGCATCTATTTACTGGGAGGCCATTATTTAAAAGGTCAAGACAGGTTTTTTAAGGGTTATAGTCAAGTGTCTTATCTGATTACTTTATGTGGACAGTTTACAAACTGCTTGAAAAGTCACATTTGGATTAGTTCAGTTCAGTTCAGTCACTCAGTCGTGTCCGACTCTTTATGAACCCATGAATTGCAGCACGCCAGGCCTCCCTGGCAATCACCAACTCCTGGAGTTTACTCAAACTCTTGTCCATCGAGTTGGTGATGCCATCCAGCCATCTCATCCTCTGTTATCCCCTTCTCCTCCTGCCCTCAATCCCTCCAAGCATCAGAGTCTTTTCCAATGAGTCAGCTCTTCACATGAGGTGGCCAAAGTTTTGGAGTTTCAGCTTTAGCATCATTCCTTCCAATGAACATCCAGGACTTATCTCCTTTAGGATGGACTGATTGGATCTCCTTTCAGTCTAAGGGACTCTCGAGAGTCTTCTACAACACCACAGTTCAAAAGCATCAATTCTTCAGCACTCAGCTTTCTTCACAGTCCAACTCTCACATCCATACATGAGCACTGGAAAAATCAGATGGTCAACACTGAAATCAGATTGATTATATTTTTTGCAGCCAAAGATGGAGAAGCTCTATACAGTCAGCAAAAACAAGACCGGGAGCTGACTGTGGCTCAGATCATGAACTCCTTATTGCCAAATGCAGACTTAAGTTGAAGAAAGTAGGGAAAACCACTAGACCATTCAGGTATGACCTAAATCAAATCCCTTATGATTATACAGTGGAAGTGAGAAATAGATTTAAGGGACTAGATCTGATAGAGTGCCTGATGAACTATGAACAGAGGTACGGGAGACAGGGATCAAGACCATCCCCATGGAAAAGAAATTCAAAAAACCAAATGGCTGTCTGGGGAGGCCTTATAAATAGCTGTGAAGAGAAGTGAAAAGCAAAGGAGAAAAGGAAAGATATAAGCATCTGAATGCAGAGTTCCAAAGAATAGCAAAGAGAGATAAGAAAGCTGTCCTCAGTGATCAATGCAAAAAAATAGAGGAAAAGAACAGAATGGGAAAGACTAGAGATCTCTTCAAAAAAATTAGAGATACCAAGGGAATATTTCATGCAAAGATGGCCTTGATAAAGGACAGAAATGGTATGGACCTAACTGAAGCAGAAGATATTAAGAGGGGGCAAGAATACACAGAAGAACTGTACAAAAAAGAACTTCATGACCCAGATAATCACGATGGGGTGGTCACTTACCTAGAGCCAGAAATCCTGGAATGTGAAGTCAAGTTGGCATTAGGAAGCATCACTAAGAACAAAGCTAGTGGAGGTGATGGAATTCCAGTTGAGCTATTTCAAATCCTGAAAGATGATGCTGTGAAAGTGATGCACTCAATATGCCAGCAAATCTGGAAGACTCAGCAGTGGCCACAGGACTGGAAAAGGTCAATTTTCATTCCAGTCCCAAAGAAAGGCAATGCCAAGGAATGCTCAAACTACCAAACAATTGCACTCATTTCACACGCTAGTAAAGTAATGCTCAAAATTCTCCAAGCCAGCAATACGTGAACCATGAAGTTCCTGATGTTCAAGCTGGTTTTAGAAAAAGCAGAGGAACGAGAGATCAAATTGCCAACATCTGCTGGATCATTGAAAAAGCAAGAGAGTTCCAGAAGAACATCTATTTCTACTTTAGTGACTATGCCAAAGCCTTTGACTGTGTGGATCACAATAAACTGTGGAAAATTCTGAAAGAGATGAGAATACCAGACCACCTGACCTGCCTCTTGAGAAACCTGTATGCAGGTCAGGAAGCAACAGTTAGAACTGGACATGGAACAATAGACTGGTTCCAAACAGGAAAAGGAGTACGTCAAGGCTGTATATTGTCACCCTGCTTATTTAACTTATATGCAGAGTACATCATGAGAAACGCTGGACTGGAAGAAACACAAGCTGGAATCAAGATTGCCGGGGGAAATATCAATAACCTCAGATATGCAGATGACACCACCCTTATGGCAGAAAGTGAAGAGGAACTAAAAAGCCTCTTGATGAAAGTGAAAGAGGAGAGTGAAAAAGTTGGCGTAAGGCTCAACATTCAGAGAACGAAGATGATGGCATGCGGTCCCATCACTTCATGGGAAATAGATGGGGAAACAGTGGAAACAGTGTCAGACTTTATTTTGGGGGGCTCCAAAATCACTGCAGATGGTGATTGCAGCCATGAATTTTAAAGATGCTTACTCCTTGGAAGAAAAGTTATGACCAACCTAGATAGCATATTCAAAAGCAGAGGCATTACTTTGCCAACATTTGGACTAAGTCATTATCAATATGGTTTTAATATTGTAGTGTTTCTTCCAGAATTCCAACATTAGATGCATATCAAGATAGCCTTTATCCTAATAATTCTATCTCTAGGTACTTAAATGTACTCCCATCACTAAAAGGCATATGCAAGAGTCTATAAAAAGGACAGTAAGTACACACATAAGTGGGAACAAAATCTCCAAAGGGAATACCATAAGGAAAGAAAAGAGAAAAGCCATTTAGAACAGGTTCATTTCAAAGGTTCACTATCTAGAGATTTTTACTCCCTAGATTTCTGTGCCCTAATGAAGTTCCCTCTAATTCCTTATAAATACCACCTTATCACAAAATGACACATTGATATGTATAAGGAGTTCAAAAATGCTCTCATAAAAACATCTAAGACAACAATACCACCCACAATTATACTACTATTAATAGCATTGAGCCCATGCTCATTGCATTGACGCTGTCAGGGAAGAAAAAGAAAATTGTCTACCTTCTTTTTATATTGTTCTGGGACTTATGAATTAAATTGACAAAAGAGAGATTATCAACAGAAAAGATGGATTTTTATTCATGTATATACATAGTTCATAGAAAAATATGACTCAAGGGGACATTTAGAACTGGAGACTTATATCTTGACAGGGGAAGGGGAGGGGAATAAAGAGCACTTATGGGAAAACAAATGACATTTAGAAAAGATAAATGGACCCTTACAAAAATAGATGGCAGATATATAGTTTTGTGACAGTGTCTGTTTAGATGATTTCTTACGGTGCTAACTTCTCCTTTCTCGTGATAGGCATGAGTCCTCCCTGGTAGGAGGACTCCTGTGGGACGGGATTTATGACAGTTGAATTCTTCCAGGAGGCTTTGATTTTAAACAGATAAGTAGAGTTTAGAAGTTTAAAAAAAGAAACATCATAGTGTATATTCTCAAATGGACAAGACATGTATAAAGTGTAGAGGGCAGTGTTGGGCTAATTCACTTCAGTTGTGTCTGACTCTTTACGACACTATGGACCATAGACTGCCAGGCTCCTCTGTCTAAGGAATTCTCCAGGCAAGAATACTGGAGTGGGTTGCCATTTCCTCCTCCATAGGATCTTCCCAACTCAGGAACTGAACCTGCGTCTCTGGCATCTCCTGACTGGCAGGCGGGTTCTTTACCACTAGCGCCACCTAGCAGAACAGTTCAAAATGTGGGAAGATATAATTGAGATTAGGAAACTGATCTAAGCAAATTATACTCAGGTTTTTCTGAAGCATAGCTGCATGCAAGGAAACATTTCTGTGGGGTCTGGAAAATAAATCTCCAGCAAGCAGAGGTCATTTCTCAGTGGATTTATGACTCATTTCTCACTGGCTTTATGATATAGGGTAATTTTTAGCCTGCTAGACCACTTCTCTTTGAAAACAGATTTGGCTTGCTTGAGAACCAGGAAAATTAGGCAACTAACAGCTACAAAGATGTGCCAAAGATGGCCACAATAAAATACAGAATGGTATGGACCTAACAGAAGTAGAAGATATTAAGAGGTGGCAAGAATACACAAAAGAACTATACAAAAAAGATCTGCATGACCTAGATAATCACAATGGTGTGATCACTCACCTAGAGCCAGACATCCTAGAATGTGAAGTCAAGTGGACCTTAGAAAGCATCACTACGAACAAAGCAAGTGGAGGTGATGGAATTCCAGTTGAGCTATTTCAAATCCTGAAAGATGATGCTGTGAAAGTGATGCGCTCAATATGCCAGCAAATTTGGAAAACTCAGCAGTGGCCAAAGGACAAGGAAAGGTCAATTTTCATTCCAATCCCAAAGAAAGGCAAAGCCAAAGAATGCTCAAACTACCACACAATTGCACTCATCCTACACGTTAACAAAGTAATGCTCAAAATTTTCCAAGCCAGGCTTCAACGGTACATGAACTATGAACTTCCAGATGTTCAAGCTGGATTTATAAAAGTCAGAGGAACCAGATGTCAAATTGCCAACATCCGTTGAATCATTGAAAAAGCAAGAGAGTTCCAGAAAAATATCTACTTCTGCTTTATTGACTATGCCAAAGCCTTTGACTGTGTGGATCACAATAAACTGTGGAAAATTCTTCAAGAGATGGGAATACCAGACCACCTGACCTGCTTTTTGAGAAACCTATATGCAGGTCAGCAAGCAACACTTAGAACTGGACATGGAACAGTGGACTGGTTCCAAATTGGGAAAGGAGTGTGTCAAGGCTTTATTTTGTTACCCTGCTTATTTAACTTATATGCAGAGTACATCATGTAAAATGCCAGGCTGAATGAAACACAAGCTGGAATCAAGATTGCCAGGAGAAATATCAATAACTTCAGATATGCAGATAGCACCACACTTATGGCAGAAAGTAAATAAGAACTAAAGAGCCTTTTGATAAAAGTGAAAGAGGAGAGTGAAAAAGTGGCTTAGAACTCAATATTCAGAAAACTAAGGTCATGGCATATGGTCCCATCACTTCATGGCAAATAGATGGGGAAACAATGGAAATAGTGTCAGACTTTATTTGGGGGGCCTCCAAAATCACTAGAGATGGTGATTACAGCCCTGAAATTAAAAGACACTTACTCCTTGCAAGGAAAGTTATGACCAACCTAGACAGCATATTCAAAAGCAGAGACATTACTTTGCCAACAAAGGTCCATCTAGTCAAGGCTATGGTTTTTCCAGTGGTCATGTATGGATGTGAGAGTTGGACTGTGAAGAAAGCTGAGCACCGAAGAATTGATGCTTTTGAACTGTGGTGTTGGAGAAGACTCTTGAGAGTCCCTTGGCCTGCAAGGAGATCCAACCAGTCCATTCTAAAGGAGATCAGTCCTGGGTGTTCTTTGGAAGGAATGATGCTAAGGCTGAAACTCCAGTACTTTGGCCACCTCATGCGAAGAGTTGACTCACTGGAAAAGACTCTGATGCTGGGAGGGATTGAGGACAGGAGGAAAAGGGGACAACAGAGGATGAGATGGCTGGATGGCATCACCGACTTGATGGACGTCAGTTTGAGTGAACTACGGGAGATGGTGATGGACAGGGAGGCCTGGCGTGCTGCGATTCATGGGGTAGCAAAGAATCAGACACGACTGAGCGATTGAACTGAACTGACTGAAAATCACTACATATGGTGTCTGCAGCCATGAAATTTTAAGACGCTTGCTCCTTGGAAGAAAAGGTATGACCAACCTAGACAGCATATTAAAAAGCAGAAACATTACGTTGCCAACAAAGGTCCATCCAGTCAAAGCTTTGGTTTTTTCAGTAGTTGTGTATGGATGTGAGAGTTGGACTTGAAGAAAACTGACCACCGAAGAATTGATGCTTTTGAACTGTGATGTTGGAGAATACTCTTGAGAATCGCTTAGACAGCAAGAAGATCCAACCGGTCCATCCTAAAGGAAATCAGTACTGAATATTCATTGGAAGGACTGAGGCTGAAGCTGAAAGTCCAGTACTTTGACTACCTGATGTGAAAAACTGACTCAATTTGAAAAGACCCTGATTCTGGGAAAGATTGAAGGTGGGAGAAGAAGGGGACAACAAAGGATGTGATCTCTGGATGGTATCACTGACTCAATGGACATGAATTTGAGTATGCTCCAGGTGTTGGTAATGGACAGGGAAGCCTGGCGTGCTGCAGTTCCTGGGATCGCAAAGAGTCAGACACATCTGATCGACTGAACTGAACTGAACTGAACAGCTACAAATACAAATCAAAAACATATGTATCAAATTAATAGATATGTGAAAGTGAAGTCGTGTCTGACTCTTTGTGACCCCGTGGACTGTAGCCTACCAGGCTTCTCCGTCCATGGGATTCTCCAGGCAAGAATACTTGAGTGGGTTACCGTTTCCCTCTCCAGGGGATCTCCCTGACCCAGGGATTGAACCTGGGTCTCCTGCATTGGAGGCAGATGCTTTAACCTCTAAGAGATAAGGAGGGGAATCATGGGTCACTCCTGCCATGAGGGGAACTTGCCTTTTCTCTGTGCAGGGAGTCAGGTCACTGAGCAAACAAGACAGGTAGGGTGACTCTTAAACCCTCCAGAGACTGGCCTAATTAGTAAAGCGTTTAGCACAGCCAATGTGGAGACTAGAAGTAGGGTTGGGACGGCAGGCAGGTGGGAGAGGCAGGAGGGCCAGGGGGCAGCTGAGTGGGAGGGCTCACTCACAGCAGTCCTGGTAGGCCTTGACCACCTGGGTGAACTCCTCCAGCTCCTTGGCACAGTTCAAAATATTCCCATTATTGAAATTTGTCTTTTTTTAAATCATTTTTTAATTGGAGTATAACTGCTTTACCATATTGTATTTTCTGCTGTATAACAATGTGAACAAGCTTTAATTATACATCTATTCCCTCCTTCTAGAGCTTGCCACACAATCCTTCCCCCACTCAGCCCCTCTAGGTCATCACAGAGCACTGAGCTGAGCCCCCTGTGCTAGACAGCAGGCTCCCACGAGCTGTATGTGTTACACATGATAGTGCGTATAAGTCAGTGCTACTCTCTCAATTCATCCCACCCGTTCTTTCCTTCCTGTGCCCACAAGTCTGTTCTCTACATCTGTGTCTGTATTCCTGCCATGCAGATAGGTTCATCAGTAGCATTTTCTCAATTCCATAAATACAAATTAATATGCAATATTTGCTTTTTATCATTCTGACTGACTTTTCTGTATGACTGTCTTAAGTTCAACTATGTCACTACATATGACCCATTTTTCTCCTTTTTAGGAATATTCCAAAAATATGAGTAACATTCCAAAAATATGGAATGCTTCATGAGTTTGCCTGTTATCCTTGCACAGGGACCATGCTAATCTTCTCTGTATCCTTCCAGTTTTAGCATGTGTGCTGCTGGAGCAAGCACAAAATTGATCTGTTACATCAAAGTCAGAAAACCATGAAAATAATTATAGTAAATGACATAATTCTAAAACTATTAAGGACAGAGGTACATATATTCAAGGTAACACTCAAAACACTTAAATATTTTACAGCTTAGGCATTATCCAGATTGAAGAGTGCTGGCTGTAAACTATTGTGATGGCCATGATATTGTGTACCAACTAAAATACCATCATTACAATGCCAAGTATATTTCCTTGTTTTCCTGTCACTTTACTTAAAATAACCTAATACAACTTGAATATTCAGAAATTATGTGTTGCTAAATTCCAATTTTAGTTTTTAAAATTAATATTACATTTTATGCATTTTCATGTATATTACATGATTATGTTAGTATTAAGAAAACAAATACTACTTGGTTGTATGAACTCACCATGCAAATATGTAGACTAAAATTTTTTTTTATCTACACATTGTTTCCCCTAGAAATAGAATTTAGGGAAAAAAACACTATTATTTAATACATCATGTTGCATTTTAAAGAAATATAAGAGTGTGGCTAAGATTTACATTATTGATAATGAATTATACTACTTAGATCATTTTTAGCTTAAACAGTCTTTGCAATCCTATTAACTTCTTTAATAAATTTGGAGCAATGCCATTTGGCTTGTTAACAAAGTAGTCACAAATATCAGTGGGAAAAATTGTAGCATATGCACTAAATACTTTTGAAGCTACTATGAGAACATGAAGTAGAAATTATGAGCTAGCAGCCAATAGGAGAAAACACAGGCTTTTTTCTACATGCAGTCACGATTTGTAAACAACAATTACTAACTAGAGAAAATGAGAGCAAAGCACAGAGCTCAACCAGGTGTTATTTTATGTAAGTGATTTACTCTGTTATTTGATCAATGATAAGAACAAAATCACCCATATCCTCAGGAAGCCATGAATGTTTCAAGGCAGCTGTGATAGCACCTGGATACTTGTCCTACGCAAAGACTATCTCCATCAAGGAAGAATCAAGATTTATTCATCTCGGCTTGAACCAGAAACAAGGCCAATAAATCTGTTGTTGCATTGCATTATTTCTTTAATGAGAGAACAAAGGCAGGTTTACAGTCCTATTTATGGTGAATTGGCAGGAACACACTTGCATCCTCTTGAATCTGTGTGACAGGATCATCCAGCATTCCCCCGAGTGGGCAGCAGCATGAGTGCTTTCTTCTGCCTTTCTATACTTTCTATAAAAGCACGCACACACATCTTAAACGCACACATACACGCTCACACTCATGCACACTCACTCATATGTATACGCACACATTCACATACTCTCACGCACTCATACACACGTGCACACACATACAGATTTACATGTACACACGCCATGCATACTGTTGGTAAGGAAGAAATTTTCTTCTCCCTTCTATGTTCTTCTGGCTGATCTAAAAATAAAATTGACCTGAGACAGACTGACAAGAAAAATCAAACAAAAGTTTGATAAAATGTATTAATGAGCGATAAAGAATCTGCCTGCAGTGCAGGAGACCCAGGTTCAATCCCTGGATCAGGACGATCCCATGGACTAGGAAATACTCCAGTATTCTTGCCTGGAGAATCCCATAGACAGAGGAAAAACCCAGGAAATCTGAGTAACTCACCAAAAAAATGATTGAAACCTTCACCTTAAACACCATTGTCAGCCAAATATTCATACACAAGAGTATGCTGGAGTAGTGATTTGGGATTCCAAAAAGAAAAAAGGAAATTCATAGGAAAGCATTTGTTTGTTGTGCCATACAGAGACAGTGGGGCACAGAGAGGATCTTGACAAGCCTGATAAGTTTGTCCCACCACATCTAGTCCATATTCTTTTCAGGTATCACTGGTGATATCTGTATTCAAGGAACAGAACCTTTACATAAATTCTTTAGACAGCTAAGAGGGACATGAAAAGAAAGGCTTCCTGAGTCTTCTGTTTCGTAAAAATAATCAGCCTCTTCCACTAAGCATGAAGTCCTCCAGATCCATGCATGTTGCTGGCTCAGTAATAATTCACTGTTTATATATCACATCTCCTTTATCCATTTATCTGGTGATGGACATTGGGTGATTTCCATAACTTGCGTTGTTTTCTTTTTTGTAAATAATGCTGCTATAATTTTTTGGGCTCCAAAATCACTGCAGATGGTGACTGCAGCCATGAAATTAAAAGACGCTTACTCCTTGGAAGAAAAGTGATGACCAACCTAGATAGTATATTCAAAAGCAGAGACATTACTTTGCCGACTAAGGTCCGCCTAGTCAAGGCTATGGTTTTTCCTGTGGTCGTGTATGGATGTGAGAGTTGGACTGTGAAGAAGGCTGAGCACTGAAGAATTGATGCGTTTGAACTGTGGTGTTGGAGAAGACTCTTGAGGGTCCCTTGGACTGCAAGGAGATCCAACCAGTCCATTCTGAAGGAGATCAACCCTGGGATTTCTTTGGAAGGAATGATGCTAAAGCTGAAGCTCCAGTACTTTGGCCACCTCATGTGAAGAGTTGACTCACTGGAAAAGACTCTGATGCTGGGAGAGATTGGGGGCAGGAGGAGAAGGGGACGACCGAGGATGAGATGGCTGGATGGAATCACGGACTCGATGGACGTGAGTCTGAGTGAACTCTGGGAGTTGGTGATGGACTGGAAGGCCTGGCGTGCTGCAATTCATGGGGTCGCAAAGAGTCGGACATGACTGAGCGACTGAACTGAACTGAACTGAAAGATTGTATGTATGTATTTTCAACTTAGTGTTTTCCTGTCTTGTTTTGTTTTTTCAGATATATACCCATGCGTAGAATTTCTGGATCATATGGTAAGCTTCCCAGGTGGTGCTAGTGGTAAAGAACCTGCCTGCCAATGCAGGAGATATAAGAGACATGGGTTCAATCCCTGGATCAGGAAGATCCCCTGGAGAAGGGCATGGCAACCCATTCCAATATTCTTGCCTGGAGAATCCCATGGAAGGAGGAGCCTGATGGACTACAGTCCATAGGGTCGTAGAGTTGGACACAGTGGAAGCAAGTTAGCATACACACATGAACTCATGACAGTTCTGTCTTCAATTTTTTGAGAAACCTCCACACGGTTTTTCATAGTGGCCACACCAATTTAAATTCCCCCAGTGTACAGGAATTTGCTTTTCTACACATCCTCGCCATTATTTATTTGTATTTTCTTGGATGTTATCCATTCTGACATGTATGAGGTGGTGTCTCATTGTGGTTTTGATTTACATTTCTCTAATAATTAGTGATGTTGAGCATCTTTTCATGTGCCTTTTACCTATCTATACGTCTTCTTTCTGAGAAGGGAATGGCTACCCACTCCAGTTCTTGCCTGGAGAATTCCATGGACAGAGGAGCCTGACAGACTATAGTCCATGGGGTCACAAAGAGTCAGATATGTCTTTTCTGGAAAAATATCTATTCAGGTTTTCTGTGTTCAATCATTCAGTCTTGTCTGACTCTGCAACTCCATGTACTATAGCCCACCAGGCCCATCTGTCCATGGGATTTTCCCTGGCAAGAATACTGGAGTGGATTGCCATTTCCTCCTCCAGGGATCGAAGATGCATCTCTTGCATTGCAGGCCGTTTCTTTAATGGTGAGCCACTGGGGAAGCCTGTTCAAGTCTATGTGTGTGTGTTAAGTAGCTTCAGTTGTGTCCAACTCTTGGCAACTGTATGGACTGTAGGCTCTCTGTCCATGGGATCCTCCAGGCAAGAATAGTGGGTTGCCATGCCCTCATCCAAGGGATCTCCCTGACCCAGGGGGATTGCATTTCTTATGTCTCCTGCTTTGGGTTCTTTGCTACAAGCACCACCTGGGAAGCCCTCTTCAGGTCTACTACCTATTCTTAATCAGATAGTTTGTTTTTTTATATTGAAATATAGGAGCTGTTTATGTATCCTGGATATTAAGTCCTTATCAGTGGTATTATTTGCAAATATTTTCTCCTGTTTAGTGGGTTGTCTTTTCCTTTTGTCAATGATTTCCTTTGCTTGTAAAAGCTGTTAAGTTAAATTAGATCCCATTTGTTTATTTTTCCTTTTATTTATTTTGCCTTAAAAGACAGATCAAAACAATATTGCTGCAATTTATGTCAAAAAGTGCTCTTCTTACGTTCTTTTCTGGGATTGTTATTGTTCCAGGTCTTATATTTAGGTCTTTAATCCATTATAAGTTTATTTCTGTATATAGTGTGACGAAATAGTCTAATCTCATTCTTTTGCTTATAGCTGTCCAACTTTCCCAGCACTACTTACTGAAGAGACTGTCTTTACTTCATTGTATATTCTTGCCTCCTTTGTCATAGATTAATTGACCACAGACACATGGATTTATTTCTGAGCTCTCTAGTGAGATAATCAGACAGAGTAAAATAAATATTCTTTGTTATAACTTACATGTGAAATCTTAAAAAAAAAAGATAATACAAATGAATGAATGTGTATAACTGTAGATCAAATAAAAAAAGAAAGCACAGCCTAAAAGTTGAGCATTATGTTTTGTTTGGCAGACACTCTTAGGACTGTGAGCCCAGGAAAAAGCATCTCAATGCTGAGACTGCTCAGAAGAGGATTGGGGAAAGCCGGGATATATGGGAGTTTTTGCAACTAAATCAGGTAGTCAGACCATTAAAAGACTACTGTTAATGAAAGAAAACCAGGTTTCTAAAGGAATTTAGCACTTTTCTATGGCTGGAAAGATGCAAGAGTCTGGACTCACTGAAACCATTCCTTTGATATGCACCTCAGCTATCTGGGGCCAGTATCCTGAGTTTTCTCAGTGCACAGTTGGGATGGCTGCAGCAGCTGACTGCTAGATGGGCTTGGCAGTGGGCAGCCCGCAGCCCATTTGTCTCCATCCTGAGTTTCCCTCAGGGCTCACCTTCTGGGCAGCTTTAATGTAATGACTTGATGGCTGCAGCATCTTTTGTTTACTGATATGGCAGACAACATTTTAGTCATGATAAAAAAAACAGGAACTGACTCACAGATACATAGAACAAACTAGTGGTTACCAGTGGGGAGAGGGAAGTGGGATGAAGGACAACATAAGCATACGGGATTAAGAGATTAAAATTACCATGTATACAGTTAATAGGCAGCAAGGGTATATTGTATAATGGAGGGAAATATAGCCATTATTTCATAATAACATTAAATGAAGTAAAATCTAAAAAAATATTGAAACTAATATATTAGTCTTTTTAGGTCTTCTGCCCATTCTTTAATCAGGTTGCTTGGTTTTAAATCAACTATACTTCTATTAAAAAATTAATAACCAACCTAAATTAATTCTTAAGCCAAAGAAATACATTTAGGTTTGCAAATTTTGCTTCTGTACAGCAAATATATGCTTATACAAAATTATGAATATAATTTTCACTCCCCCAAAATAATAGAGAATAAAAAATCAAAAACAGCTTTTTTAACATTGTACAGCTAGATTATATAGATTTATAGAGCTTAACATTACAACCTATAAAAATCTGTGGGATTCGGCAGACTTTTACTGATCAAAAGTTGTTAAACTGTGGTGAGGAAAATTGAGAGCTCAGTTCAGAAGTTAGAACAAGTATTGGAATGATGAAAATAGAGTTAGAATTAGTGAAAAGGCAATTGATACTGGGAGTACTCAAAATCAGTTGTCAAATAACTCAGAATATTTGGGGCTTTGTTTTATTCCTCAATCCATATACGTTTTTCAGTTGAAATGGTGAAATAATGGGCTTCCCAGGTGGTTCGGTGGGTAAAGAATCTGCCTGAAGTGCAGGAGACACAGGAGACATGGATTTGATCCCTAAGTTGGGAAGATCCCCTGGAGATGGCATGGCAGCCTAGAGGAAATGACAACCCACTCCAGTATTCTTGCCTGGAGAATCCCATGATCAGAGGAGACTGGCAGGCTATAGTCCATGGGGTCGCAAAGAGTTGGAAATGACTGAATGATTGAGCACATTATTATTCTTATATGTTATTATTATTTTCTTACATTAATTCTACTCTTACAGAATGATGGTTATACACATGATGTATGTAAATAGATAGTGTTTGCATGGTACCATAATGGATATATAAAACAAAACCTCCGAGGCCAGGGCAATTGTCTGATAAGCCTTGAAATGAGATTTAAACAAGTTCTGAATAAAGGACATATTTACATGCAAAGTTTCTCATGTCTTTGTGTGGCACTGTACCAGGTCCTGTGGGAGCTTTAGATTTTGAAATATGGCACAGTGACATAGTCCCTAAGGTACAGTCTTTAGTCTGGAGTCTACGTCCTATCTCTTACGTACCTGTTGTTTCCAGTTGTTTCCAGTCTGATCCGCATTTCTCAACTTGAAAATGAAAATAGTTCTACTTACAAAGTTTCAGTGTATTTCAAAGGTGATTTAATGTATGTGAAAAGCATGGGAAGTTGAAAAATGAGCTACAATATATTATTTATTCTATAAAGAGGGCTTGCAAGAGCTTACGATAGAGGCAGACAATTGCTAGTGTCATGTGGAATAGACAATAAATGTTTTAGGAATTCAGACATCAAAATCAATTTCGTTTGCAGTGATCAAAGAAGTCTTAAACAAGTCTGGGTTCTGTCTTAAGGGAAAAAAAGGTAATCACTGCTATTTTATCTTATGAATAGAAGTCCTTATATGTGAATCTCTCTTCTAAAATTCCCAAGTTTATCCATGTGTTGTTTCACAGCCAAAATGTGACTGAAATTTTCTGGTTTGTTTATGCACCTTAGGGGTCCAACAGCGTAGAAAAGGATCTTTTCTTTCCCCTTCTTGAAACTTCTAATAAGCAAATCCATAATACTTTTGAGACTAATTTTCACAAAACTTCTTCGTTCAAAATACTTTTGAAGCCAGTGGCTTTAGCTAGCTTTGTCTGCAATTTTGTGTCATCACATAAACTCAAGGATGACAGAAATATATAGCAAGACTAAAATTTAATGACTCTTCCATAAGCTACATGTGTTACTTCATAGTCATACCTTATAAATATATTCATATTTAGCTTCAACTTTTTGAATTTATTAAAATTTTGAATTATATTTTTGAAAAAGTTTTCAGAGTATCACATCAGTTAAGACTGAGATTATTTAGGTTCTTTGAGATCATATTCTTCTTAAATCAGTTTATTTTTTTTAAATTATGGGTAATATAATAATTTGTCAATGTAATTTAAAAATCAGAAACTATTGGACAATTATTAGGTTCATTTCTGTTTTGCTCTTGTTAACTTCTACTTTTCTAAGTGAACATGGTAAACAACTATTAGTAACTTAACGCTGTCATAGTTGATACATAATGTGTGTGTGTGCATATGTATGTGTTTTTAGAGAACCCACAGTTCAGTTTTATCCAGATCAAAGAAAAGAGAAAGTTTTGATCACACTGGAAGTGACTCAGCTAGAGGTTTGGAATCAGTACTCAAACAACAGGTGCGATGAGGACAGTATCCTCCTATTTGTCTAATATCAACAATTATAAACAGAGTAGCGCAAGCAGCATTTGGAAAAGCCCTTTCAGTATTACAGTGGCAGGCGTAACACTTCACTGGTCTCTCACCACTGGTTCTCTTTGCCTTCCTGGGCTGCTGCTTCTTTAGTAAAGTCATTTTTGATATTAAAATCTTGAGAATCTCCTCATGAGTTTTCCTCTTGATCATGCTGGCCACAGTCTTACATGTATAATATCAAGCAAATCTTTGGTGTTTAAATAGTCTGCAATCAGAGTAAGTTTAAAAAATGTTCCTTGGGAGACTTTCAGGTATTATGTGTCCCAGACAGGGATAACATCCCTTTGCTTTTCTTTGTTCTCATCATCCTCAGGAGGAGGGTCATCCCTGTGAGTATTTATACGACTGAATGACATTTTTAATTTTTTTTTTAAGAATATTGCTGAATTAAGATTTGGAGAGGAACTGGCCGTCATCTCATTCATGATCAATTCCAAATCTTCCAAAATAGTCTTGATGGATACATAACTTATCAATAGCTATACAATAGTCTCCTGGATTGGAGAGATCCCCTGGAGGAGGAAGTGGTAACCTAGGCCAGTATTCTTGTCTGGGAAATCCTATGGACAGAGGAGCCTGGCAGATGACAGTCCATGGGATTAGGAAGAGTCAGACCTGACTTAGTGACTAAACAGCAACAGCAACATACAACAGTTACACAGTTTAGTTGCATAGCTTGTGGGCATTTACTATTTTAGAAATATTTTGAATCACACCATGTATATTGTTTTGCATAGTGCTTTTGTGGCTTTAAATATTACACTTATTTCCCCATGCCTATATGTCTACATCATTTTTAAACAGCTTGATAGAAATCTATTGTATGGATTTCTTTTAAGAGTCTGAACATTTTTAAGTGTAGCAATAAAATGTGAAAATAAAACTTTATTCATTATATTATTCTAAAATTTATATTTTTGTAAGCTTTTTCATTTAGCTGCTTTCTAAATATATGTTAAAATGATTTTAGTCATTTATTATAGATAACTTTCCTGGTCATTTAATAGAAATTTTATCTTTTATGATAATATTTAAGTTGGCTGACTTTTTCCTATCCTGGAACATGATGCAGAATTTTTGATGAATTGACTGAGGCCCAGAAGTTACAAATCATATTCAAATATAACTAGGATATTATATTTTAAATCTATTTATGTTACAGTTTAATTGTTTACAGTTTAAATGATACTACTTTTGCTCAGAATTATTACTAAAAACCAATTCTTAATTTTAATATAGCAAAATGTTATGAATTGGGAGATTATGTGAAGTTAAGATAAGACAGGCTTCCCTTATAACTAAGTCAGTAAAGAATCTGCCTGCAGTGCAGGAGACCCAAGTTTGATCCCTGGGTCAGGAAGATCCTCTGGAGAAGGAAATGGCAACCCACTCCAGTGTTCTTGCCTAGAGAATCCCATAGACAGAGATTCCTGGAGGGATACAGTCCATGGGCTCGCAAGAGTCGGACACTTCTTAGTGACTAAATCACCAAGATGAGATGTGACTAATTATTGATTTTTCTCTAGGGCCAGGTGAACTTTCTGAGATTTGGGTGGATAGTATATGTTAACTTCCTTAAAAATAATGATACAACATATATATTTTTACTGATACTTGACAAGTAATGATAAGGTCAATAGAATCTCAGACTGGTATAATTTGAGGATATTTTTTACCTTTATATTTCAAATAAACTGCATTTTAGAGCATCTTCATATAAAGTTTCCCAAATGCTTCTGAAATGATATAGTAGTTGGTAGAGGTATATGGTGTTAATTACTGAAAACAGCAGGCTCACAATATACTTAACAGTGAGCACATTAAATCAGCCAGTCATAAGGCTAATAAAATAGAAATTAAAAAGGCCAGTTTATGCTGAAAATAAATTTAAAGTTGATGCTTCTGATTTTATTCTGTATATTTAAGAGCTGATAGTGCTTTGTCATTTTGACTCATTATTAATGGTGATGTTTCATTGTGGCCTCTGCAGGTAGTGAAAGTTTTTCGGGCCAATATATCCACATATTTTTCACTAACATATTGTTAAGCCACGTACAAGCTTCATATTGGCATGGCAGGAATAAGTAGAAAGACTGTACAAGCTTTGTGTTGAAGGATGTTAATTTTTCCCTTGGGAAAAACTCTTGAAATTCAAGGCTAGATACTTTTTTAAAAAATAGACAAATTAATTCTGAGGAAAAACTAGAAAAAAATTTGTCCTATATCACCTGTAACTTAAGGTGGTAACAATCAGAAAGAGAAAGATCCCATCCTTTTCTGGTAAGTAACATAGAAAAAAGAGAACACTGACATTGTATATTAAATAAGAAAAATCTATAGGATCAGAGTATCCAAAATATTTTTCAAAGGATCAGATCAAATAGTTTTTAAAAGTAATATATCAGATGAGTTAGGTATTAAATAGATGACTTTTTTAATTAATCTATTTTTTTTATTGAAAGACAATTGCTTTACAGAATTTTCTTATTTTCTGTCAAACCTCAACATGAATCAGCCATAGGTACACATACAACCCCTCCCTTTTGAAAGTCTCTCCCATCTCCCGCCCCAACCCACCCCTCTAGATTGATCCAGAGGCCCTATTTGAGTTTCCTGAGGCATACGGCAAATTCCCATTGGATATCTATTTTACATATGGTAATGTAAGTTTCCATGTTACTCTTTCCATGTGACTCACCCTCTCCTCCCCTCTCCCCTACTCATAAGTCTATTCTCTATGTCTGTTTCTCCATTGCTGCCCTGTAAATAAATTCTTCGGTAACATTTTTCTAGATTCTGTTTATATGCATTAGAATACAATATTTATCTTTCTCTTTTTGACTTACTTCACTCTGTATAATAGGTTCTAGCTTCATCCACCTCATTAGAACACATAAAAAGATGTTCCTTTTTATGGCTACGTAATATTCCATTGTGTATATGTACCACAACTTCTTTATCCATTTATCTGTCAATGGACATCTGGGTTGCTTCTGTGTTCTAGCTACTGTAAATAGTCCTGATGGTACTTGCACAGAAACATAAGTATAGATGAGAAAGAAGGAATTAAAAAAAAAGAGGTTGATAGATAAGCAAAGGGAAAGAGTTAGTTCTATTTGTACTAAAAATCAGCACTAGGGTCAGGACTGAGGTGAAAGTTATAGGAAGCAAACAATGACTCCATATGTTTTATCAATTAAAGAGTTTTAAAAGACAATGGATAGCTTTGTGAAGTATTTTCTCTATATAGTACTCTGCGAGGCACTGCACTTTTTATGTAGTACTTTGTGAAGTACTATGCTCTTTATACTTCACAAAGTACTACATAAAAAGTGCAGTGCCCCCACTCCAGTACTCTTGCCTGGAAAATCCCATGGACAGAGGAGCCTGGTAGGCTGCAGTCCATGGGGTCACTAAGAGTCGGACACGACTGAGCAACTTCACTTTCACTTTTCACTTTCATGCACTGGAGAAGGAAATGGCAACCCACTCCAGTGTTCTTGCCTGGAGAATCCCAGGGACGGGGAACTTGGTGGGCTGCTGTCTATGGGATCGCACAAAGTCAGACACGACTGAAGCAACTTAGCAGCAGCAGCAGCATGCTCTTTATATACTCTTTGTGAAATACTACACTGCTAAAGTAAGAAGTGGATACCCAGCTATCAGAAATACATTGAAGTATTTTCTGCATTGATGATAAAGGTATTAAATTGCTTATAAGATCTATTCCTATATTGGGATTCTATTATTTAACATTCACCATTAAGATTTTCACTGTCACAAACACATGTTCATAGGAGTGTTCCCTGCCCAAATCTCTCTTTTTCATCTAAACTCACACACACACACATGCAGGTAAGCATATCCCAATAAATAAACCTTCATTTACACAGTATGCTCAATAGATGACTGAGAATTAGCAACATTTGATCTTTAGGAAAACACCTCGTGACCCACGGTGTAAATCTTGATTACATGCTAAAAATAGACATATTTGTGATAACCTACAATGTAATTTGATTGAGGGCAGGAGGAGAAGGGAGTAAAAGAGGATGAGGAGATTGGATGGCATCACAGACTTAGTAGACATGAGTTTGTGGAAACTCAGGGAGATAAAGAAGGATGTGGAAGCCTGATGTGCTGCAGTCCATGGGGTCACAAAGAGTTGGACATGACTGAGTGACTGAAAAACAGTGTAAAATTGAACAGTAGTAAATTTTAACAGTAAAATTGAACAGTAGTGTTTGATATTTTAAAATTTCAAGAAATAATCAACTCGAAGACAATAAGGATACTTGTAACATTGCCTCATTTCTACTGGTTTTGAGCAGGTATTTACAATAATGAATAGAATTAATTTTAAGAGAAAGTATAGCAAAAATGTTAAATTTTCCACTTCTTTCTTGACATTCTGCATTAATACCAAAATTGGCTTTCTCATTATATCATTAAACAATTGCTCACTTCTCTGAGCCTCAGTGTCAACAACTTATGGAGGCAATGTCTTCCCCATAGATTTATGACAATGTAATAAGAAAACATACATAATATAAATATTTAATAAAAATTGATTAACTCAGTTAAGAGCAAAATACTTAACTAAAATAATTCACTGTTTCTTTCAGTTCAGTTCAGTCACTCAGTCGTGTCTGACTCTTTGCGACCCCATGAATCACAGCACGCCAGGCCTCCCTGTCCATCACCTACTCCCAGAGTTCACCCAAACTCATGTCCATAGAGTTGGTGATGCTATCCAGCCATCTCATCCTCTGTCGTCCCCTTCTCCTCCTGCCCCCAATCCCTCCCAGCATCAGAGCCTTTTCCAATGAGTCAACTCTTCGCATGAGGTGGCCAAAGTACTGGAGTTTCAGCTTCAGCATCATTCCTTCCAAAGAAATCCCAGGGCTGATCACCTTCAGAATGGACTGGTCAGATCTCCTTGCAGTCCAAGGGACTCTCAAGAGTCTTCTCCAACACCACAGTTCAAAAGCATCAGTTCTTTGCCACTCAGCTTTCTTCACAGACCAAATCTCACATCCATACATGACCACTGGAAAAACCATAGCCTTGACTA